>NC_134866.1:34814110-35114110 GCF_049852395.1 Peromyscus maniculatus bairdii | reverse complement strand
GAGAGTCACTTCCGTTTGAGTGTATGAGGAGTATGTCGTGTTGTCCTCACTCAGGATGATTTTTTTCTAGTTCCATCCATTTGTCTTCAAATGTCATGATGTCATTGTTTTTAACAGCTGAATAATACTCCATTGTTGGCTGTCCTTTTTAATACTACAGTCTGCTCCTCTCTCTGTCACTAGACATCCTCCCACCATACTCTAACTATATAACCAAACACTAGTACACTCAATTTCACAAAAAGAATACATTAGACTTAAAGACAAAAGACTCAATCCAATTTAGTAATAGTGGGTGATTCCAACACCCCACTTTCTCTAATAGACAGATCATCTGAACAAAAAATAAACGGAGAAACAATATTAAATAGTATACATCAAATGGACCTAAGAGATATCTATACAATATTCTACCCAAATACCAAAAAGTTTATGTTCTACACAGCAGCCCATGGAAGTTTCTGTAAACTAGTATACAATATTTTCAAAAATCATTAGAGTACATTAGAAAAATATTGAAATTAAAGGAAGAGTAAGATTATTGTTTTATAGTGTGTGTATAAAATATATTCATTACACTTGTAAATCATTATATCACTCTATAAATTCAAAATGTTGTTAGTATAACAGATGCAATCAGTGGGTAAGTTATTATACAGTGATTTTCATAGTAAAGACTATAGCTTTTTATTAAACGGCCAATATCCACCTCTGGCTTTGTCAGTTCCCAGCTTTGAAACCATAGCAATGGCACCAGATCTCTGTTTCTCCACTTGTGTGTAAAGATGGCACAGCAATAACACTGACTGCATAGACTTTTATAACATTCACATGAACAAATACACACAAAGGGTTCAACATATATCTGACACTCAGGTCAGAGAATTACTTGCCATCAGTTGGTTTTCTAGCATTATTTCTCTTAATGAGAAAAACAGGAAAGATACTTCCTTTGTTCTGTGTAAGAAGTAAAAGATTAGAAAGACTTGAGGGTATGGAAGAAATAAGTCTGGATGTATCACGTGAACTAAAAACTCCAGAACAAAAGGCCACCCTTAAATATTCTGCAAGTCTGACTGAGTAATTAGAACTCTGTTATTACAGAGTTAGAATGTTGCTAATCCAGAGCCAAATTAACTTGAACTGTCTTTCTTTCCCTTAAAAGCCATTCACTGTCTGCATCTGTGCCTGCTCTAACATCATTTCAGCTACTAAGTAAAATCTTCAGGTTGTACTAACTCATCAGAGTACTAGATGCTAACTACTCTGGAGCTAAGAGGGTACTCCAATAGTATCTGGAACATATATCAGAGTTTTTCCTGCCTTGCTAAAACAGGCCTGGCTGGTGGTTCCCATGGATATATTTGAAAACTGCCTGGTTTATTACTTACTTTTGTTATGTAACTATAAAAGTCATAGTCACATCCATTGTCACATGTTATCCAGGCAATCAGGAGTCAGTGTTCCTGAATTATGGTAACACATATTTACATCAGTATAAAGAATTATCATTCTTTTGAAGGTGAGAGCTGCGCTTTGCACTAACAGTCAAATTGCATACAAAAACTGCTTTATCGTTTCTGATAATTTTTAAGGAAATTTATTAAATATTCAAACTGTGCCTGAAGAAACCTAGAATTCTTCACCCAGAGGTTCTAAGTCTTTCAGTGCTTTTTGTTTGTGGTAAACCTGAGCAGCTAATGACATCCATATATATGCATTATAACAAAATCAGTCACATGTCTTTAAGAGATTTTTTTCCTGAATTGTCTAGCATTGCATTATGATTCTTAACAAAAAATGTAAATTATCAATATTGCTTATTGTTCAAAGGAGTTACTTACTGTACAGAAAGAACCAAAAACAAGTAATTAAATGCATATTAATCTTTTAAGTTTTAATTCAAAAGCAAGTAATTAAATGCATTTTAATCTTTTAAAAATTTAATTTGACAACAAATATTTTAGTTAAAAAAGATAAAATTATTTTCTTTCATACATTTTTAAGGAAATCTACAGTTTTGTGGATGTCATTGTCTTGTTAAACAAAATAAAACACTTAAGAATTGTTTGCTTTAAATTTGCAGAAGAATCAGTCCTCTCACAGATGAATATGCTACAATTTTTATAGCTGGAACAATTTGGAAGCATGCTTTGTTTAACGTGTGTGTGTGTATGTGTGTGTGTGTGTGTGTGTGTGTGTGTGTGTGTGTGTGTGTGTTTGTACACATAAGTGTAGTGCCTGTGGATGCCAGAAAGAGAATCAGATCCATTGAAGCTGCAGTTTCTGATAGTTGTGAGCAGCCCAAAATAGGTTCTGGAAAGGAAACTCAGGTCCTCTGCCAGAGTAGCAAGTGCTGTTAACCACTGAAGCATCTCTCTAGCCTGGCATGCTAATTTTTTAATGGATAAGTGCCGTTGGCTCACTTCTGGTTTAATCAGAGAGAAGGTAGGAAAAGAAAAAGACAAAGGTGAATGTAAGGCCCTTACAGTCAATTTGCATGAAAATCCAGGGTCTATCATCACATTTGCACAATCCTTTTTTGTAGGTATTACAAATTATTCCCACTCTTTCCTGATGTCAGAGAAAATGCTCAAAGCATGCTTACCACATTAATTTTCAAACACATGCTCCTATTTTTTTTTTTTTTTTTTTTTTGGTTTTTTCGAGACAGGGTTTCTCTGTGTAGCTTTGCGCCTTTCCTGGAGCTCACTTGGTAGCCCAGGCTGGCCTCGAACTCACAAAGATCCGCCTGGCTCTGCCTCCCGAGTGCTGGGATTAAAGGCGTGCGCCACCACGCCCAGCTACATGCTCCTATTTTTAACAACTTGATTCCTGAAAAGAGCTGCCAAAGTCCCTAATATGAAGCTATTCTTCTATACATTGAAGGGTGAGGATAGCTGTAAGACACCATAGAGATCTAGTCCATCTTACCAAAGCACTTCTCTTTTCTTCCTGTAAGTTCCAAGACCAGAACCAGTGACATCCAATTAATTAAATCCAACAGTTTTTATTAAAAGCCTTGGGTTAGTGCCAACCATGTCACAGGCAATAGAATCTGATAAAAAATATTTATGGACCTGATTTGCATCTAGGTGGGAACTCTTAGTGTTCATGCATTACTAGAGGCAAACATAGCTGGAAAGGGGTGTTCAGTTCATGCAGTGGACATAAAAGTTGCATCCTAACCTGAAAACGCTTCAGCATTTCTAGACCAATGATCACAAACTCTACATGCTTTTCTACTCATGTATGTGTGTATTTATGTACCTAGAAGGATTTTTCTGTCTTCTACTCACTCTAGAAGAACAATAAAAAATAAACCCTCTGATTCTCTTCTTCACATGCATATTCCATTTATGATTGATTCATCTGACAATCTCACACTTGTCTATTCTTTGAGATTGTTAGTGAACCTCCACCATTGAAGTTTGATTACTATGATTTTATTTTTTGATGAGAGGTAAGTTCCTTTTAAGATAGAAACTGAAGAGAAACAAAAATTCCTTTTTGGAGAAGTCTGAAGGTTAGCTGAGTAGCAGGGAGAACAGAGAAATCAAGAGAATGCCATTATTCTTAAGTGGAACAAATATACATCAATGCTTGTGCTCCAGGCTCTCTTCTAAGTACTGGAGATAGAACGTAAACAAATGGGACCAAAATATTTGCACATAAGGGTCTTATTCTGTAGGGAGGAGACTAAAATAAAAACACATGTGCACATTAAATTTAGAGTGTAAAAGATTTCTGAGCTATGAAGAAAATCAAATTAAGAAAAATGGAACCCAGTGGGTAGGTAGGGTCCATTTTACTCAAGGATGTCTGTTAGTTTCCTGTTACCATGAAACAAATTGTCTCAAATTTAGCCATTTAGCATGTACCTACCCATCATCCAGGTTTGGCATAGACAGGTCTTGTGCTCTGGACCATGCTAAGATGCAGTCAAGGAGTTAATTTTGTTGGCAAAACTATGGAAATCTCAGCCAGTGAAATAGATTCTGCTTGTTTTTAATTTCTAGGCTCAGGAAAGAACTAACCACTGTTTTAAAGGTAACAGTTGATTAGCTCAGGCCCAGCAGGCTACTTTCTATTTTGATCAACCCCAGGTTAAGCATATCTGAGAGCTTAAGGCTATTGCAAAGTCCTTTGCATCTTTTCTGAATAAGATAACTGTGTCTTGGAGTTGATGTGCCAATCATTGGCCTTATTCTCTTAGTTAGATGCATTAGAAGGAAAGATATAATGATTATCAGTGAAGAAATGAAGGAAAATGAAACAATCAATGAAGAATAGACTTGATATTTTTAAATAATAAACAAAATGTGAAAACCTTTATCTAGATTAATGAGGAACAAAAGAGGCAGGATCCTGTTAAATAACAGCATGGGTGGAAGTGGGGATATCAGAAGGAATACCACAGGAATATGAAGGAGTGTGAGCCGGGCGGTGGTGGCGCACGCCTTTAATCCCAGCACTTGGGAGGCAGAGGCAGGCGGATCTCTGTGAGTTTGAGGCCAGCCTGGGCTACCAAGTGAGCTCCAGGAAAGGCGCAAAGCTACACAGAGAAACCCTGTCTCGAAAAACCAAATAAATAAATAAATAAATAAATAAATAAATAAATAAATAAATAAATAAATGAGTGTGACCTGGGAGAGTTCGTCTGTGGAAAGCAATGAGAAGGGAAACTGGTCAAGAAGAGAGAGAAAAATCTATCATCTATAAGATAAATAAACACATAAATTTAAAAAAAAAAAGAAAGAAAAACAGTAAGACAAGAATGTCCATGTTCACTGCTCATACCTAATGCTGAAATCTTAGCAAGTACAATCAGCAAGAGAAAGAAAAAGAAGTCATCCAAATTGGAAAGAAAGAAGACAAATTTTCCATTTTTTGCAAATGACACAACTTTACACCAAAAAAATCTAAATACCCCATTTAAAAAAAATCTGTTACAACACAAACAAATTAAGTTGTAGAATCTAAAGATGACATACCTAAGTCAGGAGTTCTAATTATTACACTTTATTTATTATTGTTGTTGTGTATATGAGATGTGTGTGTGTGTGTGTGTGTGTGAGAGAGAGAGAGAGAGAGAGAGAGAGAGAGAGAGAGAGAGAGAGAGAGAGAGAGAGAGAGAGAGAAGTGTGGTGATATTGTGTCCCCCAATATATTGTGCACCCTAATAAACTTATCTGGGGTCAGAGAACAGAACAGCCACAGACATAGAGGCCAGAAAATGGTGGCATACATACCTTTAATCCTAGCCTTCTGGAGGCAGAGATCCATCCAGATCTCTGTGAGTTCAAAGACACACTGGAAAAAGCCAGGCATGGTGACACAAGCCTTTAATCCCAGGAAGTGATGGCAGGAAGCAGAAAGTTATATTAGGCATGAGGACCAGGAACTAGAACCTTTTTAAGCTTTTAGCTTTTAGCAGCAGTTCAGCTGAGATCCATTCGGATGAAGACAGAGAGGCTTCCAGTTTGAGAAAAACAAGATCAGCTGAGGAATTGGCAAGGTGAGATTGGATGTGGCCTGTTGTTTCTCTGATCTTTCAGCATTTGCCTCAATACCTGGCTCCAGGTTTGTTTTTATTAATAATACCTTTTAAGATTTGTGCTACACCAACCCCACATCTAACAGAGGATTGATCTCCACAGTATATAAAGAACTCAGGAAACTAGATATCAAAATACCAAACCAATCCAATTAAAAAATGGGCGAAAGAGCTAAACAAAGAATTCACAAAACAAGAATCACAAATGTCTGAAAGACATTTAAAGAAATGCTCAACATCCTTAATCATCAGAGAAATGCAAATCAAAACGACTCTGAGATATCGCCTTACACCTGTCAGAATGGCTACGATCAAAAACACCAATGATAGTCAATGTTGGAGAGGATGTGGAGCAAAGGGAACACTCCTCCACTGTTGGTGGGAATGCAAGCTTGTACAACCACTGTGGAAATAAGTATGGCGGTTTCTCAGAAAATTAGGAATCGAACTACCTCAAGACCCAACCCAGCCATACCACTCTTGGGCATATACCCAAGGAATGCTGATTCATACCATAAAGATACATGCTCAACTATGTTCATAGCAGCACTATTTGTAATAGCCAAAGCCTGGAAACAACCTAGATGCCTATCAACTGAAGAATGAATTAAGAAAATGTGGTACATAAACACAATGGAGTACTACTCAGCAGAGAAAAACAATGAAAGCATGAAATTTGTAGGCAAATGTATGGAACTAGAAAAAATCATTCTGAGTGAGGTAACCCAGACTCAGAAGAACAAACATGGTATGTACTCACTCATAAGTGGATTCTAGATATAAAATAAAGAACAAGCCGACTACAACCCACAGAACCATGGAGGCTATATATATATAGCATGGAGGTCCCTAGGACAACTGTGGCTTATAATAAATTTTGGTTTTACTCAATTCCTGAGCAAGCCTCAATGAAACATCTCACTATTAAGATAAGAATACATACTCTATCAAGCTGATAATAGAAAAATAAATTAATTTTAAACAATAAAAAATAAATAAAAATAAAAGAAAAATTTGAAAAAAACAAAAGATTTGTGCTACAGAGAAGAGAGAGAGAGAGAGAGAGAGAGAGAGAGAGAGAGAGAGAGAGAGAGAGAGAGAGAGAGAGAGAGAAGATGGGAACATGGGAAATGGTGATCAGGCCCACGTTACGCTTGCTTGGCATGAACTTTTGCCCACTGACTCTCTCACTGGTCCAACATTAACATTTTTACATAGCGGTGATGAAATTAAAAGGCAATCTTATTTACAAAACTACAAATATTTAGCAAAGTTTTTAACTGGGGAAGTAAGTTCTTCTTTCCAATCAAAAACAAAATACGGATGAAAGAAATTAGAGAGGATATAATAAATCAAAGTTTCCCTAAGTTCATGCATCATAAGAATTATTTTTATAACTGGCCATATTAGTCTAAGTACTCTATAGAACAGATATACTCCCATCAAAATACAAAATAATACAAAGGACTTTGTTCTTGTAAATATAATTTTAAAAATCCCTCAAAAGGCTCAGAATAGCCAAAGTGATCCTGGGGAAAAATAGCAAATTTAGAGGCATCACAGTTCTGACAAGGAAATATACAACAAAACTAGACACAGTGTTGCTGAAAGAAGAACACAGAACAATGGAGCAGAATAGAGAAAATAGAAATTAGCCAACACTCATCTAAGCAACAGATTTTTGACAAAGATGCCAAGAATAGAAGATGCTCTCTTCAGTGAGTGGTGTTGGCAAGACTGGATCTACGCATCCAGAAGAACGAAAATAGGCCTCTCCCTCTCACCTTTCACAAAACTCAACTCAACATTAAATCAAGGGGCAAATGTTAAGCCGTAAACTATGAAATTACTTCAAGAAAAGAGAGAAACACTTCGAGACATTGCTGAGAGAGACGGTTTTTAGAGAGGACCCAAAGCTCAGGCCGCGAAGATAAAAACAAATGGGATTATATGAAATTAAGAAGCTTGAGCACAGCAAGAGAAATGGTCAACAGAGTTAAAAAACTACCCACAGAATAAGAAAAATCATTGTGAACCATCCGGCAAAGGTGAATGCTCAAAAAATGTAAAGGAACTCAAAAAGCCAATCACAAAAAAAAAAAACAATAAATAAAAATAAATAAATAAATAAATCCAATACAATGGGCCAAGGAACCAAAATATCTCTCAAAAGAAGACATATAAATAACCAACAAATGAATGAAAAAATTACTCAGTCTCACTAATCAACAGGAAAATCCAAATCAAGCCACAAAAAAAGACAGAGAGAGAAAAAAAATCTCATCTCAATTAGACTAGCTATTATCAAAAAGACAAAAATAACACATGCTGACAAATAACAAGTCATAAGCTGTTGAAGGGAATGGAATGTTTATTAGTATAGCCATGTGGAAAACAGTATGGTTCTTCAACAACTAAAGATAGAATTGTCATATGACCTAGTATTTCTGCCCCTGGGTGGACACCCGTGGTAAAATCATTATGCTATGCCAAAAACAAAACAAACAAACAAAAAACTTATACGCTCATGTTTATTGCAGTACTGTTTAAAGTAAATAAAATATTACTTCACCCCAGAATCCTTTTAGTGAATGAAGAAAATGTGTGTGGCCAATGCCTAATCACACATTGTTTAATCATAAGGGTGGAGAAATTATTCCAACTGTCATTTTCAGTAGTGTGGATGGAACTGGAGGCCAGTGCACTGGGTGAAATAAGCTAGATACATAAAGATAAACATCCCATGTTTCCATTCATCTGTGGGAAGTAGTGATTCAGTCTTGCAGAACTATGGGATGGAATGGCGGAGTGCTGCTCAGGTAGAGACTGGAAAGGGGACAGGGGAGGAGACAGAAACATTTCAATTAGTAGCACAGCAATACCGAGTGGAGGATTTACATCTGGTTCTCTTTAGGACAATAGAGTAACAGTGGGTTAAAACAGTACAGGATGAAATTTAAATGACTAGAAAATACAAAATCCCTAATTCATAAAAATGACTAATATTTGAAAAAGCGGAAATGCTGTTACCTTGGTTAGATTAGAGCACATTTGTGTAGATGTACTGAATTAACACAACATAGTCCATGAACATATTATATCTCTATTTATAAAATTAGGATTCTTTGTCTGATAAAGGGTTATGAAAAGCAGTGCAGTTGGGAAAGTAGACCCGGACATTCAATTTGTCCTCAGTGCACTTACTTTTGTAGTTTACTTATAGCTAGTTGGAAATAAATTAAAGTTTCCATTCCTTAATTATGCTAAACTCATTCCAAGCACTCGGCAGCCACATGTGAGTGTGTATTTGGCAGCGCGGCCTCCACATTATTGGGCTTGGGCCAATCTCCCCATCCTGCTGTGGCTCGCACTGACCGAGGCTGTGGTTCTTTGGTCACCTAAGAATAATGCCCACCATGGGTCCAGTTTTACGTTTAGAAAAATAACTTGACTCGGTACAAAATCTGTTCGACCTCTTTGTTATTGCAACTGTGACAGTACAATTCTATCAACAGTAACAACGATTGGTGAAGGATGAGTAG
Source organism: Peromyscus maniculatus bairdii (assembly GCF_049852395.1). Classification (NCBI taxonomy): domain Eukaryota; kingdom Metazoa; phylum Chordata; class Mammalia; order Rodentia; family Cricetidae; genus Peromyscus; species Peromyscus maniculatus. The sequence continues at coordinate 35,105,011 of NC_134866.1, read as the reverse complement.
GAAAAAGCAGACTTGTTTTTCATACTCAACCAAACAAAATCCTGGTTGATGTGGGAGTAAGCAAAATGCTGTGAATGTGCGGGAAATTGCAAAAGTACAGAAGAATCGACTTTTACTTGGTGAGTTTCTTTAAAGTATTTACAAACCTCCAAAAAAATTAAGTTCATAGACATTTTGACATCTATTTAGACATTTTTTTTTCTTTTAGCTGTTAAACCGGGTAATTATTTCCGGTTTTGCTAACAACTAGTTTTGCTAACCTCTCCTCTCAGTCCTTTCCCCCAGCCCCCACCCTCACCCCCACCTCCCTGTTCCCACCTCCCATGAGTATAACCAAAGCATGGCATATCAAGTTGCAGCAAGACTAAGCACCTCCCCATGTATTCAAGTTGTTCAAGGCAACCCACTATGAGGAGTAGGGTCCCAAAAGCCAGTAAACGAGTCAGACACAGCCCCTGTTCCCACTGTTAGGAGTCCCACAAGAGGACCAAGCTACACAACTGTAACATACACGCAAAGGGCCTATGTCGGTCCCATGCAGGCTCCCTGGTTGTCGGTTCAGTCTCTGTGAGCCCCTGTGAGCCCAGGTTAGTTGATTCTGTGAGTTTTCTTGTGGTGTTCTTGACTCCTCTGGCTCCTAGAATCCTTTCTCCCTTTCTTGTGCAGGATTCCCCGAGCTCCACCTAGTGTTTGGCTGTGGGTCTGCATCTGTTTCCATCAGTTGCTCGCTGAAGCCTCTCTTGATAACAATCGAGCTAGGCACCAATCAGGTCACCGGAGATGGCCAGTTCAGGATACGTTGCTTTCTGAAATATTTGATTTAATTTTTCTCTTTGACCCTGGATTTACTTAGAGAGAAAATATGTGTGTGTGTAAGTAGATCCTTAATTAAAAAATGTATTAGTCATCTTAAGCTAAAATACCCAAGACTCCCCCATAAATGGTCTGTTTTTGTCATTGCTGTTTGTTTATTTGTTTTGAGGTTTTGTTTTGTTTTTTAATAATTTTTGCCTTTTTTTTAAATCGGGGGCAGGTGGTTTTTTGTTTGTTTGTTTGTTTGACACAGGATCTCTCTACATAACCCTGGCTATCCTGAAACTCACTCTGTAGCCCAGGCTGGCCTCAAACTCACAGAGATCCACCTGCCTCTGCCTCCGAAGTGCAGGACTAAATATGTTCATCACTACACCAGACCCTGACAACTTTCCCCCTTTTATTCTTAGGTTTTAATCTTCTTTCACAACTGTACTTTCCTTCTACAGTGCGTACTGATACTTTACATGCTGTGATTTGGAGTTACCAAGCAGCTCTTTCCCACTCGCTTTTTCCTTTCTTGCTTTTGTGTAAGCTGTAGTACTGACAAACAGCTCCTATAGACGAATTTTTGTAATTTCTATTTTTACCCATTATTTTAAGCTATATTTCTAAAAGAAAACCCAACCTACTTACATTTAATAATTACAGATATATTTCAACCTTCCTGACAAATTTCTTTACGTATCATTTCTTATTAAGTTTCATACTTTTTATTAAATGACAATGCCTTCTCTCCCTTTTTAGACTCCCTAGTTGGCTCAGTTACCCTACCAGTGTTTGAATCTCCCAGCATTTACCCACGATACTGCTGTCAACGTTTAAATATAGATTTTCTCTAAAAGTTACTTCTTCCTCAGGTATTTATCTTCTCAACAGCAGAAAGACTTGTATGTTTCCTTCTTTTCACTTTTACTTCCCTCTGACTTCCTCTTCCACAACCATTTCCCATGGTTGAAGGAAACAATCTAAACTTTTAATACCCAGTTGTTACTCACCTGTCTTCACTTTCAAAATCACTTTTAGTAATTATTTACTTGTGATTATGTCAAACCATCTAGACTATCAGTAATTACTAGAAATCCCCTCTAAGCTTTATCATTTCTTTACTCATTACCCTTATATCTTGTGTTTCGCTTAGGAGGTGTACATCCTGGAGAACATTTTTCCAAAATGGAAAATTATTTGTATATCCAAACTGGGGCTCATGTGCACTTTTTTGCTTTTCAGATTCAAAGTGATTTGGTCTGGTGTGAGGGCCCACGTGTCAATAGTTCTTAGTAAGTTTCCCCTGGAGAAACTATTATTTATCCAGGCTGAGTTATAGACTTGCTCTTGGAATGTTTTCCTGGGACAGAGGCCATGGCCAGCTGTTGTAATTGGAGCCAGATGGAGGTGAGCGTGTACACTAGACAAGTCTTGATGCTTTCCCCTTACACTGCTGGCCTGCTTCGACATTCTGGTGTCCCTCGATTCGGAACTAGGACCACCTTTGGGGCTTCATCAGTGTCTTTCACCTCTTCTTGTGCATTCTCCATTTTGCGGCCTTTCCCTTCAATCTACAGTTTTCAGTTGGTTGGTCACTTGGCTGGTTTGGGTTTGGGTTTGGGTTTGGGTTTGGGTTTTGTTTTTGTTGTCGTTGTGGTTGTTGTTTTTCTTGTATGGTCTATTCGTCTTATTCGTATCTTTTTTATGCAATAATGTATCAGAGTATTAATCATCTATTTCCAAGCGTTTTAGGAAAGTATGTTATTGCCATTTTATACCATTTTAAAGAGTATAAAGAACCTGCTAAATTAGTGAGCCTGAAGGACACAAAGCAGTGTGCTTATTCATCAGCACATGGTTGACTTATATTCCCATTTTTGTTATAACTTATGCTAATTTTGTCTGAAATGATCGAAAGTCACATCATTTTTCTTCTATGTACTCCTTCCCAATCTCTTCACATTTGTGATTTTGTACCTGTAGAGTGCTTCTCTAATACCAGACATGGCATTTACTGTTCATATTACTGATCTGTTTATCTTTCATCCGTCTGTTTCTTTATACTTGTCCAAGCTGGTATCTGCTCTCACTTCACATTTCTTTCCAATGACACTTTTAATGTTTTTCTTCTAAGGACATCCCTGACTCACTGAGCATATTCTTGCCATTCCCTTTGAACACAGTTGGCTCTATTTAATGCCAATACTCTGAGGGCAAGTCTCAGTCTCTGTTTATAAAACAAACACCCAGTGGCCATCATGTCCAAATAGTTTATCACACTTGAGACGTTGTCAGTTAGTCAGTTCAAATCAGAAGTTCATGAGGTCAGAATCTCAGTCCCCCTATTATTTCCAAAAGCACACATTAGTTCCCTTGTTTCTGCAGCATGCTTTCTGCTCCTAGAAAAGTCCAATTCAAAATCCCTGGGCTCACTCCCTGCCAATGTTAGAAAGTCAAGGTCTGCCTTTTCTGTTTGTGATAGAACTGACTTGCAAGATTGTCACACTTGCACATTCATGCTTACAAAGATTTGTGTTGAAATTAAAGCTAGATTTAGATAAATGCAGGTATATCTACTATGTCAGGACCATCATCATCTGACTAAGGGCATGGACTCATCTGAGTATGGACAAGAAAGAAGGTAGAAACTCTTCCAATGTACTGTCTCACCCACAAAATGAATCATTGTAACACAGCTTGCTTTCAACATGGCCCCACATTCCTCTAGCTAACCTCCACACAACACACACAATCTCAACAGTGTTCTAACACTACTTATGATTCACGAGAGATGTTTTTTTCAGACAACAGTATTTGTGCCAAATTCATGGTATTTATGAGAAGTTGTGTTATGATAGCGACTTGATTTCATTTTTTCCCTCTAAATTCTCAAGGTAATTTTACCTGGCAGGGATCAGACCACTATACCAGTGGAGCCATATTCTCACCCAGATACTGTAATTTTTTGGTGAAAACTTTCTGAAGTTAAAGTTTATGAAGTTATTAGGGGAGAGGTGTAAACTCACATTCATCACAGCCCCAAACTCATGTTTTCTTACAGACCCCAACTTACACATAAGGGGCTAAGAGTGGCAGGCCACAGTCCCCAAACTCCTATTCCAGATTCAGAGAAAGGCTGGGTAAGCTGCTCTGAGGAAATGGGTTGAGCTTCCTTTTGCTCTCTGTGGGCCTAATGTTGACCTTTGTTCCTTGCGTGTGTGATTTGTTAAAACCAATACCAAGTCGCAGAGTGGGTGAGGAAGTTAAAAGAACGTGCCGAAGGAACCCTAAAGTCGGCGAATGACGGGGCTGGAGAGATGGCTCAGAGGTTAAGAGCACTGACTGCTCTTCCAGAGGTCCTGAGTTCAATTCCCAGCAACCACATGGTGGCCCACAACCATCTGTAATGAGATCTGGTGCCCTCTTCTGGCCTGCAGTCATATATGCTGTATACATAATAAATAAATAAATCTTTAAAAAAAAAAAAAAAAGTCGGCGAATGACACTAGGATTCGAATTCAGACCTGTACAGCTCTGCACGGTATGCTTTAAAGCCATGCTGCACATCTAAACACGCCGAGTGGAAGGCAGAAGTTTAGAAAAAAAAAAAACAGGCTTATCATTCTAAAGCTGTAATTGCATAGGTATATCTGTCTTTACAGGGAGAATCAGTGAACGTGCTTTTTAACTGTTAATATATAAGCCGGGCGGTGGTGGCGCACGCCTTTAATCCCAGCACTCGGGAGGCAGAGCCAGGCGGATCTCTGTGAGTTCGAGGCCAGCCTGGTCTACCAAGTGAGTTCCAGGAAAGGCGCAAAGCTACACAAAGAAACCCTGTCTCGAAGAAAAAAAAAAAAAATATATATATAAACATTAGTGAAATATCAACACAAGTGAGATGGCAAGCTGAGAAGTGACAAAAGCAATTTTCTCTAGTTCTCCAAAATCTGTAAGGAGCAGACCAAGTATGGAGAAGTGAAGAGACAGAGCAAAGTAGGGTGGCGTTGAGTAAATTCTCGTTCAATTGCTTCGTTTAGAAACCACCGGACTCCAGCCATCTCTTCCTAAAACCATGAGCAGCCTTGGTATTTTTGTTGTTGTTGTTGTTGTTGTCATTGTATGTGGTCATCCTATCACAGTTGGGCCACAGTGAAAACAGGCAGCCATCTACTCTATCTTCATGATTGATGTCCTCTTTGTAAGGATTCCTAGAGATCTGTCTCCGGTTTCTGCCTTCTCAGGGCTGTTGAGTGGAAAGCTGTCGAGTAATATTAAATTCAGGAGAGTACTCTTTGCTGATGTGCAGTACTGACCAGAAGAGCAAAGTGCCACAGCAAACCTTACCTATCTCATGTTTTCCAGAATCCATCCCTGTTTGCTTCTAGCTAAACAGAAGTTCATAACACCAGTTCTGTCTGGCAACCCTTGAGCGTGTGCTGCGTATTGGGAGTTTGGTGGCCTAAGATGTGTCTGACCCCAACTCAATACTCCAAAGGCTCCAGACAGGCTCCCCTGGGGCCAGAAGTTTTGTAGTGTCTTGGCATTTGTTACCATCAAAATCTACAAGCCCTAGAGCTTACTTGAGTTCCAACTCACTAAAGACGGTGCTTAATAAAAGATTCCACTTTCCATACCCACTGGAATAGCATGAATATCTCAGAGGAACCCTTTGTATTAGGCCTTGGTATCTAATGTTATAGATCTTGAATAATATGGATCTCTCAGTATACAGAGAGAGAGAGAGAGAGAGAGAGAGAGAGAGAGAGAGAGAGAGAGAGAGAGAGAGAGAGAGGCACATGCACAAACATACACAGTCAGATGTTTTATCAGGAGAAATCCACAGAATCGGGCCCTGGAGTTGAGCCTAGGCCACCTGTTTCTTTAACCATTATGTTGAATTTCCATTGGGGTCTCCTGAGACGAATTATTGACAATTCCTTTGCTTAGGGTCCCTTAAATTCATCTGAGGTTCTAATAACGTTGGACCTCAAGAAAAAAGGTAATATAATATCTTCCTGTCTTCTTTTGAAAACTTACTTGCTCCATGTGAGTATGTTCTTCCCTGGCATAATGTATAAGAGAATTTGAGGGTGGGATGTGTGTCCTAATAAATCTAATTGTTTCTCATCTACACAAATGAGTCAAATTTCCCAAAACAAGAATGTCAATCTATATGTAGCAGAACCATTGGCAAACCTGGGTTGGTGATTTCTTATATACATGGGTCATTCTTTAAACTTTCTCCTGCTTTGCAGACCCTGAAAAGGAACATTCATTAAGGAAGGAGTTATCAGGAATTCTGTCTCTAGAACCTAACTCAAGGGCTGGGTATGTAGGTCAGTGATAGAGTGCTTGTCCTACATCCATGAAGTTCTGTGTTCAATCTCCCGTACCACAAAAATACCTACCTAAATCAACTAGTATCATGGTTTCTTACATGAGTCAGGCAGGCACCTGCAACAAGTAATTGGGATATGAAAATTGTGGTGGTTTGAAAGAAAATGGCCCCCAAAGGGAATGGCACTATTAAGAGGTGTGGCCTTGTTGGAGGAAGTGTGTTACTGTGGGGGTGGGCTTTGAGGTCTCCTATGCTCAAGCCACATCTGGTGATACAGTCCACTTCCTGTTTCCTTCAGATCAAAATGTGGAACTCTCAGCTCCTCCAGCACCATGTCTTCCTGCAGGCTGCCAGGCTCTGTCATGATGATAATGAACTGAACCTCTGAAGTGTAAGCCACCCCAATTGAAAGTTTTCCTTTATAAGAGTTGCCATGGTCATGGTGTCTCTTCACAGCAATAGAAGCTCCAACTCAGACAAAAATGAAGATGCATTAAAACTCAGTAAGAAACATTTAATTAAAACAATTAGAATCATGTTATAGAAGTGGAGGGGAGAGGAGGGGAGGGGAGGGGAGGCAAGGGGAGGGGGAAATCAAAGGGGATAAATTGGAGAAGGGAGGGAAGAGGAAATGAGAGAAAAGGAAGGAAGGAAAAGAGGGAGGAGAGGTGAGAAGGAAAAGGGAGGGGAAGGAGAAGGGAAGAGAGGACAAATGAGAAGAAAGGAGGGGATGGATATAAAAAGAAAAGGGAGTGAATAAAAAGAGGAGAAGAGAGGAGGGGAAGGGAGGAGAGGAGAGGAGAGGAGAGGAGAGGAGAGGAGAGGAGAGGAGAGGAGAGGAGAGGAGAGGAGAGGAGAGGAGAAGAGAAGAGAAGAGAAGAGAGGAGAAGAGAAGAGAAGAGGAGGAACACTTGCATTGTTGGTAAGGATGCATAATGGTACACCTGCTGTCAAAAATTGCCCCGTGGGAACTCTGCAGAAAATAATCAGAAAGATTGTAACAGCCAGTGAGGATGAAAGATACCAATAAAACAAGCCCTTTAGTCATAACAGTGCTGACTCACACATAAATTCAGAGACTGTGGCAACTTGGACAGGGCCTGCATGGGTCTATACCAGATGAGGTCCTAGCAGTCAGAGGGGTGGACTCAAGTCCCTATCCCTAACCCAGAAGCTATCTCCAATTAATAACTGCTCACAAAGGAATAATTGGTTTTCTCCAAGAATCTCGCTGTATATATAGCACACTTAAAGGCAGGTCGTAGATGGCTAACAAAACAACCTCAATGATATTTTGGAGGGTTTTTGTATCATAATGCTCTATCTGGATATTTACAGGTCTTTTGTTTATATATTATAGTTTCCAATTTTATGTTTTTATGGGGTTTCTGTGTGTGCACAAATGTGTCTATCTCTGTGTCTGTATGTGTTTCTTGTGCTTTTTTTAACTTTCTTTTTTCTGTTTGTTTTCTAATGAGAGATAAAGAGAGATTTGAATGGATGGGGAGGTGGGAAGGAGCTGGAAGAAGTTGAGGGAGGGGAAACTAATCAGAATATATTGTATATAAAACCTAAACACAGAATTGCAATACAATTCAAAAATTATTTCCTTTGAGTCTATATCCAAAAGAATTGAAGGCAGTACCTCTGAGATCTTTATGTTTATTGAAATGCCATTTCCAAAAACTATAGGTAGAAGCAAGCCAGCAATGGGTAGATACATGAGATGTGATCTATATTTACCATGAAATACTATTCAATCTCAAAAACAGAAGTGTGTCAGAAGTTTGGACACATGCTGCAACATGGAAGAAACTTCAGAATATTAGGCTAAATGAAAACAGTTTGTTCAGAAGAAAGTCAGAAAACATTTAGAAGACTCAGCTCCCTTTTGCAATACACACACACACACACACACACACACACACACACACACACACACAAATTGCTAAATGAGGTTACACAGGATTGGGCTTGATGAGAATGGAACTGGCCAGAACATAGAAGCTAAACCGTAGACAGTGGGCCACTGGCTTGGCTTTTTTATTGCAGTGATTGATGTGCTGCCTAGAAAGAAGCCAGAAGCAATGAGTGAAGTGATCAGGACAGTGATTGGAAATGCATTAGTCTCTGTTTGGTGTAAGCTGCGCAGTTCCCGCCCTGAAGCATTGCCTCAGTTTCCTCCCCCCCCCCTCACTGATGGCAGACACCGAGTTATCCACTTGGAACTCAGTAGGAATGGAGTCAGGAACTATGTTGGTGTAGGTAGTAAGGGGAAAAGGCTCATGGTGAACAATGCAAGTCGCTCATACGTGTTACAGTAGAAACAGATGGCAGAGTTAAAAGGGAATGTTAGTATTAAGTCAAGGAGGTAAGAACCGAAGCAAGGAGCTTTGCCGTTGAGTATGAGATAACCAAGAGTACTTGGTAAGAGTCAGACAGGCTCTGAAAAGAAAAGGCAAGTATCATCCTGTCCTTCCAGGAACTATATGCTCAACACTATTGCTCTTTTACATATTCTTGTTGATAATGCAGCTTATCGTAACACACTAACTTCTAAGAAAGCCTCCATTTAGTTCAGGAAAGAGACCCCGGCCCATCCCGGAGACACGGCATTAATTAAGATGGAGAACTATTATGGCTATTTGTCAGTACTGCAAACAAAAAGACCTTAGCACAATTAACAGTACTTGAAACCCCTGCAAGGTCAGACGCTAACAATGCTGAACAAGGAACTAACAGCGAGCAGGCAGTCAAAACCAATACTAACAAAGCAGGAGTCCGAGATGGAGACTGGGTTGAAGTGAGGAGCAGAGGACGTAGTCCTTGAACCACGCCTAACTGGGTGGGCGCCACAGCCCCTCAGCGGCACATAATCGTGGAGTGTGGGGGCCTGCCATTGGCAATTAACCAACCTCGGAGATTACCCCAGTCTTTGTCTAATTTCTACCAGTGATAAACACGACACAGACACACAGACACACAGACACACAGACACACACACACACACACACACACACACACACACACACACAGAAAACAAAAAAACCCCTAGACAGATGAGTGTGACAGCCCTTTCCTCCCCTGGGACCCCCCCCCTGCTCTCAGCAGTTTCTCTTGGTTCTCAGTACTTCAGCTTCCCTTCATTTACCACATTTCCTTAATATTTTTCAAGACAGGTTGCATTCCGCTTTGCTCACATTCATGCCAGTTCATTCCTTTAATTATCATTGACATGAGACCATGAACATGGGAGCTGCTGCCGCCTCAGGTTCATCTTTGGTGACTAAGGCATAATGGACACTCTAGGTCCTTAGAACCAGCACAGTTAGATCAAGGAAGGTCCTACTGTGCTCAAAACCCTGCATCCAAATGAAATCTATATGCTTTCAAAACTGATTAACTGCCTTATGCTCTACCATGAGTAAAATAAACTTCCCTTTGGTGCCTGAAATTCTTGTATCTGTTTATAGGAGCATTAGGGTAACTGTAGTGATATGGGAAAGAAAGAAATCCCCTGTCAGGCTTGGCCATTGGCCAGAACCAGCTCAGGCTTTCTTACTATCTAAGATGCTACGGGAACACAGATAGGCTTGGTTCTGTAGCAAAAAACAACATAATTAGATATTTGCAGTGGCTAAACTTCTGAGTATAAGGTATTAAAAATGCAAACAGAGATGTTTTAATATGTAATTCTAATTCCTAACAAGATACAATTTGTGTTATAACTCCCTGGACATGGGAATAAAAGAACCCTGTACCACTTCCCACAGCTAAGCAATCGGAATAGGATCATAGAGTGGAAGACATCAGGACAGACCATTGTTGCCCAGAGATCTGGGAAGGGTCTCAGGCCTGACCACAATGCAAATCAAAAGATACCTCAAAACATTTTGACCAGTCTGCTGAACTTGACTCTTCGGAGCTGTGGTCACAGACTTGCCTTCTCTGGAATTGGCAGGTGGTGAGGGGAGTTACAAAAGGAAATTAGGTGGTTCTGTGTAACTCCCTAAGAACTTCAAGCAAGAGACAGAAGAGGTAGCCTTGATGGGGTTGTATCAGTGCTTAGCTTTATCAAAAAAAAGGTCAGTCTAATGTAACATAATGGAATTCTCATGACCTATTGACTCTGTTAAATCAGTATCTGAATTATTCCTAAGTTAGTGTGTGACCAATTGCTCTCTTATTATTCATGTATTAGACTCCAGCTTCTTGGGATTCCAAATCTCTTAGCAATAACTTAGCAGCAACCCCACAATGTCTCATTGTCTGCCAGTGAGAGTCATCTTCATGTGACTCTACCCAAGTTCATTATTAATTCTTTTTCTATTCCTTCTGGCTGTTTTCTCCCTTCTCTATAGCTACTCTAAAGTTTTGAATTTCTCATGGTACAAAACACAGACGGATGAGTAAGAAGTGGCATTTCCTTGGCTGAATCTTGTTTTCTACATGAGCACTAAGCAGAGAGCAGCCCTTTATCACTACCAACTTCTAAAAATATTCGAGTTTAGTGTTGCCGGTAGGTTCCCCTCCACCAGCAGAGGGCTCTTGCTTTTCAAGTGCAAAATTATACACAATATAGTTTTGTTTTAGAAATGAAGTCTATTATAAAGGCGATGGAAGCCTGAGTTGAACCAACAAAGAATCAACTATCCAATAGCTTGAGTGAAAACGAAGACTGCATTGAAACTCTTCACATTGCCCATGTCTGAACACGAACTAGGTAAATAATCAGGGCTCAAGTTGTTTGCCACAGGAAAGTTTTCTCAGGTATAACACTTATCCATACATTATATTCACTTAATAGATAGTTATTAAGTAACACACCCGTGGAATCCAAAAAAAAAAAAAAAAAAAACATGGAGTTCTGATCCTGGGTAGTTTTTCAGCTTATCATTTGGCAAGGTATACTTTGATTAATTAATCTTTCTACATTCAGCTGAGGCTTCTCACAGGTGACGGAAGCTTAAAATCTAAAGTCAGTTCTTGGGAAGTTTTTGTTTGTTTGTTTTTAAGGCATGATGAAGAAAAGAGTTCATGACAAGAGTAAAGGAGGTGAAATTCAACCCACAAACATCACATTTCACAAGTTGACCTGCGGCACAGGAGTGTGAGCAGAGGTCTATTTTGCAAATGTGTCGTCTTCTGACACTAACTGACTCACACTGCCTTCTTTGGACATTTCTAGCAGATGCGAAGGAGGATCACAATTATTTTACCTGATGGTTTCCCTGGGATTTCTCATCATGGCCCTCTGCGTGCCTACTATACGTTCCACAACCATTACCAAGTGACAGCAATGTTTTTTTTTTCTTTCTCAATTTTTCTGTGATAAGTGTTACCATAGAAAACTGTTTCAATGTAATTTTTCATCTTTGTTAGAAAATTTTGTCACATCTTTTCTATTTCATATTGTAAAGATTCTGAGTCAGGGGATATTTCACATATAGTTGGATGTGATGCGATTATCTGGCTAAAGTGTTTTGTAGCAAGTAGCGCATCTGCTTATATACTTGGTCATTTACAGCAAATTTAGAAAAATGATGGGGGTTCTTGGAATGATATAAAACACATTATAATTTTATTTCTTTAGGACAGAAGGAAATAAGTTACAGGTCAGGGTTTCCATGCAGGGCTTCTGCATTTTAGAAATTCCTTGCTGATTTTCAGAGGAGGAACCAGGATTCATGAGTGTTAAATGACACCGAGGTAACAATTGGATTCTAATTTTATGAAACTGACTTCAAAAAGACTGGGAGCATCTGTGGGCATGAGCACAAATGTTCCAGGAACTGGGAGCAGTTACGCCATGGTATTGATGTGAAGACAGGAGTACAGAGGCAGACTCCACCTGGAAACTTAGAGCTAAGGACCCTGCGTTCCAAGGTAAGGGGAAGAGAATTTGCTGATAAATAATGGAGCATTGGTGATGTCTCTTTGAACGAGTAATCTGAAAAGCTTGCTTGGGTGGTGTAAGAATGTCAAACTATCCAAAATTCGGACCTGTAACTGGGGAGTACAGATAAATATGGGAAAAGAAGAGAGGGTCAAATAGCAATAAGGATGTCTGAAAAACTCATAAGAAATCATACTACCTAAAAGCACATAACACAAGTAAGTTGGTATATAAATGCACGTGCATGCGTGCACGCACGCGCACGCACGCGCACACACACACACACACACACACACACACACACACACACACACACCTCTAATAATAAGAAAAAGAGGCCATGAATTTGAAAGAGTATATGAGAGGGTTGAAGGGAACAAAGGGAAAGAGGAGGTGCTATAACTATAATCTCAAAAACTGAGAGAATTAACAAAAAATCTAGATAAAACTTAAGTATAGCTTCTTTGAAATAAAAAGGAGTTAAAAGACACAGTTAAAATCCTCAGGTGCCCCCTACTGGTAAGAAAAGGGATACAAGAGGAAAAGAATATTTCATCACTATTTCTATGCAGCTATGATAATACAGCAAAGGAAGAGATATGCTTACTCGAAATGAAATGATCCTCAAAATATATTCAAGCAATGCTATGCAATGATTGGGAGTGCTATTCCCTACACCATGGCCAGCATGCAATAAAAAATCAGGTAGAAGGCTGAGAATGAAAAAAAAAAATTCTTTTCTAATGTTTAAAGAAGAGTCAGGATCTGAAGGAAGGAAAATAAGAGTATAAAGCTTCCTTTAAAACATCTTAAAATTCTACAAATGGTATTGAAATACTTGGTATCTTTTCACTTCAATCAGCTCTCACAATAAACCTGAATAAGTCTGTAGTTTCAGTTCATTGCCTAGACACAGGAAGCAAACTCCAGAGGCTATATGAAGAGTCAATCTATTCTCTCCCCAAAGATAAGCCCACATTCCTTACAACTCTCAAATCCAGCTGCTAATTTTGGTAAGACAGTGACTCCTCCAGATGATGAGTGAGCAGTGAAGAGGATCCTCAGTTTCCTTACATGTGATCAGAGGGCTATGACCAGGCACCAAAATAAAAAGGAACTGAACAGAAAACAACTACAAGACAGAGGGATGGTTTCCTCCTCCTACAGCCCAGGATGAGACACAGCCCTGAGAGGCAGTCATGGAGAACAGTAGGGCCCACTCATAATAAGCCTGAAGCTTCAGGAAATGGAGTCCAGCTCAGACAGCGAGGCTCACATGGAAATCCATCCTCAGGGAATGGAAGCCGAGAGTGTAAGCTAAAAATAACCCTGGTTCTGGATAGCCCAAAGCTGAAAAGACCATGCTGGAGGGATCACAATATCTGATCTCAAGTGCTATGGATATCTCTCTGTATGCTGTGAATGTGTTGCTCTGATTGGTAATAAATAAAGTGCTGATTGACCAGTAGCCAGGCAGGAAATATAGGCAGGATAAACAGAGAAGAGAATTCTGGGAAGAGGAAGGCTGAGTCAGGAGTCGCCAGCCAGACACAAAGGAAGCAAGATGTGAAGGCAAAACAGAAAAGATACCAAGCCACGTGGCTAAACATAAATAAGAATTATGGGTTAGTTTAAGATGTAAGATCTAGCAAGCAAGAAGTCTGAGCCATTGGGCCATACGGTTTTAATTAATATAAGCCTCTGTGTGTTTATTTGGGTCTGAGCGGTGTGGGCCCAGGCGGGACTGGAGAAAACTCCCGCTACAAATGGCGCCCAACTGCTTGAGTTTCCACCAATCAATTTAAAGTAGACCAAAGTCCTTAAAACAAGACCTCAAACTTTGGAGCTGCTGTAAAACATGGGTAAAATACTCCACAACATAGACATAGCAAGGACTTTCTGGAAAAGACTCCAATAGTCAAGGTATCAGTCCTAAGAACTGACCAATGAGATTTTGTGAAATTAAATCTTTGTGCCCAGAAATGAGATAACCACCAAAGTAAGAAGAGGAGGAGAATAAGAAAAAGAAGTTGCCACTTACACATCAGACAGAAGATTAAATAGCCACAATATACAAAGAACTACAAAGATGAACTGCTAGGACTGGTGGGGTAGCTCAGTGAGTAAGGTGGGTGCCGCCAAGGCTGACGATCTGAATTGGACCCACTGGATCCCTGCAGTAGAAGGAAGAACCAACTCCAGCAAGTTGTTCTCTGATCTTCACATGCCAAGGCTAAGAGCTTGGAAAAGAAACATTTTCAAATATTCATAATTAGATGAATTAGTTAAGGTGCTTCTTAACATGTTGTCTAAAAATAAAACTAAATCATACTGCACATGATGAATAGTGTGGTCATTACAGATTTTTCCTAAACCAGAAACTAACAGGGAATCTTAAAGGAGATTAATACTGCTTTCTGCTGCCCGGGAAACAGTAATTGTTAGGTTATTTAAAGTTCCCTCTCTACTTTGGGAGGATGTTTGTTGTTTGAATTTCTAAAGGTCTTATAATAAAAAAAAAACCCTGAGCCAGATATTGGGGTGAATGCTGAAAGATCAGAGAAGCAGAACAAGCCACAGCCAACCTCACCTTGTCAACTCCTCAGCCATCCTGTTTCCATGAATCCTCAGACTGAAAGCCTCTGAGTCCTCACCCGAAAGGCCTCAGCCAAAAAGAGCCTTTAGTTCTTGTCTCCTCACGCCTTATATACCTTTCTCCTCCCTGCCATATTACTTCTTGGGATTAAAGGCATGTGTGCTTCCCAAGCAAAGGCATGATATCTCAAGTACTGGGATTAAAGGTGTGTGCCACCACTGTCTGACCTCTGTGTCTAATCTAGTGGCTGGCTCTGTCCTCTGATCCTCAGGCAAGCTTTATTAGGATATGCAATATATCACCACAGATGCTGTATATAGTAAAATGTAGTTTACTTTACCAGAGTGCATATATTATTGCACAACTAATATGGTTACTTAGCAAGTATTTCTGAGTTACAGATTACGATTTTTATTCTTTCTATACCATTATTTTACTTTTACTTTTTAATTAAAAGTATAATGACATCATTTCTCCCCTTCCCTTTACTCCCTCTAACTCCTTCCATGCCCCCCACTTCCTCTCAAATTGCATGGCTTCTTCTTCTTTGCTATTGCCATATATATATATATATATATATATATATATATATATATATATATACAATCTGCTGAGTTATTGCTACATATAACACATAAATCCTGTGGAGTCTGTTCAGAGTTGTTTGTACCACTGAAATTGTATAACAAATTAAGGTTCTCATCTTTGGGGAAAATTAATTCCACCTCTCTTATCAGTCATTAATTGCTTGTAGGTCTTCATCTAGGTGTAGAGCCTTATGACATTTCCCCCATCCCTGTTGCTATTTCAGGTCATGTTGCCATTATTCAGGTCTTGTTTATGCAACCATATTGTTGAGCTTTCAATAGGTGCAGATTCCTTGTCATATGCAGGAGACACCACGGCACAACAGACATTCTGCTCCTCTGTCTCTTACAATCCCCTCCCCCATCTCCTCCGTGTTCCTTGAGCCTTAGATGCAGGAGCTCTGTTGTAGATGTATCCATTGAGCACCCCACAATCAGTTCCTCTCTATATTTTGATCAGATCTTGCTTTCTGTAATGGTCTCTGACTGTTGCAAAGAGAGGCTTCTTTGATGAGGAGTGAGAACTACACTTACCTGTGGGTAGAGGGGTAAATATTTAGTATGCAGCTAAAAATTTATGATTTATGAAATGAAGGCTGAGGGTTCTCCTCCAAGATCCATGACATGACTAGAACCAGGTAGATGGCTAGGTTTCCAGCACCAGGAATGACATCTGAGCAGCCTGAAGTCCAACTAGACAGCTGTTGGTTACCTCAAAGATATGAGAGCCACTATTGCTGTGGGATGGTCTGTATGTCAAATTGCTCTGATTGGTCAATAAATAAAACACTGATTGGCCAGTGGCCAGGCAGGAAGTATAGGCGGGACTAACAGAGAGGAGAATTGAGAGAACAGGAAGGCAGAGGCAGACACTGCCAGCCGCTGCCATGACAAGCAGCATGTGAAGATGCTGGTAAGCCATGAGCCACGTGGCAAGGTATAGATTTATAGAAATGGATTAATTTAAGATGTAAGAACTGGATAGCTAGAAGCCTGAGCCATTAGGCCAAACAGTTTAAACAATATAAGTCTCTATATGTTTACTCAGTTGGGTCAAAGTGGCTGAGGGACTGGTAGAGCTTGGCAGGAGCTGCAGAGAAATTCTCCAGCTACACACTATTGCACTTTTAGGGATATTTTGACATATTGGTCATTGTTGTGATTCATAGAAGTCACTGATAGGTACAGATATTGGTTGTTTCCCCGCCCTTGGCAACTTACATAATGCCTCCCAGAACTATGAAAGCTAGTCCTCAGAGAGGAGACTTTCAGGTCAGTTCCAGCTTGAATTCTTTGTCTGAGGTGCATGGTGTCTTCAGAAATATAGACTTACCTTCAACCTTTGGAAGGCAACTACAATAGCCTATGTTGTTTTGAGAGTCTCTTGGACTCCTCTAACCAACACCTTCAAAGAGGCTTTCTTATGTCTGGTGAGTGTTACGAGTTTTTGTTAGGTGGTCCAATTGCTCTTGTGGGGAGCATTGTTGGCCAAGTGTCAGCCAAATACATCTAAATTATATACATTTATATATGTTAACTTGTATTATTATATGTAATTTTAGCTAAATAAAAGTAACATGACTCCTTATGGCTATTTCAAAAGTCCATTTCATTACTTTTGATCCTCTCTCCTTCCCTCTCTTTCTGTATCCCTCTGTTTCTGTATGAACCTCCCTCCCCAACCCAAAGGATTCTCATTCCTGGTACTGAGGTTTTTGTCAGATAGTCTATGGCTCTTGAGGGGAGGGTGTTATCACCCCAAGGGGCATAACTTCATTGAAGTGTGTGTGTGTGTGTGTGTGTGTGTGTGTGTGTGTGTGTGTGTGTGTAGTTGAAAGTAAATAGAAAATGATGATGCTTTGTGGCCTTTTCAAACATTGACAGTGATATTTTCCTTCCTCCTTACTCTTCTTTTGTATTGACCTCCCTTCCTCCTGACCAATTAACACTTCCCCCATTTTTCCAGTTTTCCCCTTCAGATCGTGTGTATCCTGCTCTAGCCCTCTCTAACATGCCTCCCCCACAGTCCCGTGTCACTTTCCTGGTTTAATAGTTGAGACAGTCACTCACAGTATGACCACAGGTCAACCTGATTTACACAGTTCCTACATTGAGGTGTCACCTCTCAGGTGACTCTAGGTTGTGTCAAATTAGCAATTAAGATTAACCATGACAATAAATTTGAGGCCAGCCTGGGCCACTTAAGACCCCTTTTCAAATATCTATTGCTGTTTAGTGTAGTGTTCTGGACTATGGCCCCTGGCTTCCTACCATAATTCTATAGTGTGGTAAACAGCCGAGAACGTGCACACAGCAGGTGTCCAGAGAAAATTTTGAAGTCTTGCTTTTTTGTTGAATTTTGTTAAATTTTGACTAGTAGGGAATCCTAGACTACTTCAGATGGTGTAGTAGTTTGTATACCAAGTGATGTATAAGAGTGTCCTGGAGCTTACATAAGGTAGAATTCATGGCTTTGTGAAAGTCTCACAAAGGGGAACTGTATCACCGCACAATCCCCTCAGATGGTTCTATAGTCAGGACCAGAAACCACTGGTGGGATTTCAGTTCCTGTTTGTTACTTTTTCTAGACTGTTAAAAGCAGACAGCTATTTAGTATGATACACTGAATATGTTTATGACTCAATAAATTTTGATAGCTAGTATTCTAACATATTGGGTGTATTTCTATATCCTATTGGGAAGCATTTGGAATCATTGATGATCATGAACAAAGCCACTATAAACACACAAAAATGTGGGATGCACTGAAAAGAGTATCTAAGCAGTGTCTGGAGTGATACTCACAGCATTGGATATAGATTTCAGGGGGGAATGTCTAAAAATTAACCATCTAAGCTTCCAAGTTAGGAAATAGAAAAAAAATAAATCTAAAGGAAGACTATAAATTAGACTGTAAGTCAGTGGATATGACAAAATGCAGACTGGGTATATGGCTTACTGAGTCACATACTTGCTTTTCTATTGTGAGAACCTATGTTCAAGTTCACAGACTGCAGGTAAACCTGGGTACAGAAGAGCATGTCTGTAATCCCAGTGCCTACAGCAAGATTTCAGACAGAGAAAGGAAAATTTCTGGATGCTCACAAACCAGCTAGCCCAAGGTTGTCCTCTCTCTGTATACTACATACATGCCATAAAACATGCATGCAATAGACACAAATGTTCACACACACACACCCCAACAGAACAAAAATCTGATTTTTTGAAAAAAATTAATAAAATCAATAAATCTATTAGTTGCTTCATTTTTCTTAACCAAACTAAATAAATGAGTGAGAAAGGGGGAAAGGAAAGGATAAAAAAATCACAGAATCACACCCTGAGGACATTGAAAGGATAAGAGAAACATTATAAACAACTCTATGTCCATATATAGATAGCCTATGAAGTGTACCAATTCCTTAGAAGACATATATGCCAAAGTTCATATAAAAAATACTGAAAAAAATGAACAGAAATTAAAACATGGTATTACATTTCTGTAGTCTCAGTACACAGTGGGTAGGTAATCATATGCTTGAATCCTGAACTACATTAGAAGCCCAGGTCTGTTGTGATGTATTGTGTCCCCCAAAATACTGTGTCTCCCAATAAAATTTACTTGAGGATCAGAGGGGAAAGCCAGCCACTTTGTTAACATAGAAGTCAAGCAATGGTAGCACGCACCTTTAATCCTATCACTTGGGAGGCAGGGATCTGTCTGGATCTCTTTGAGTTCAAGGCCACACTGGAGAACAGAGCTAAGTACGGTAACACATGCCTTTAATCCCAGCACTAACCATAGAGATTTGGAGGTCTGTATAGACAGACAGGAAGTGACAGAGCTGGGCAGAAAGAAGAAGTGATGTAGCTGGGCTAAGAAAGCAAATGAGCAGAACAGAAAGAAATATAGGCATGGGTATATAGGAAGTAGCTCTTTTTTTGGAGAATGAGGTGTTGGTGAGGTGAGGTTAGCTTCTGGCTTTTCCTATTCCTCTGATCTCTCTCAGGCTTTAATCCCAATTTCTGGCTCTGAGGGTTTTTTTTTTTATTTAATAAGACCTTTTAAGATTCGTCAACACAGGTCTCAACAAAATTCAATCAATAACTTTATAAAACGGAAGTATGGCCAGGTGGTGGTGGCACACTCCTTTAATCCCAGCACTCAGGAGGCAGAGTCAGGCAGATCTCTGTGAATCTGAGGCCAGCCTGATCTACAGAGCCACGATCCAGGACAGGACAGGCACCAAAATGATACAGAGAAACTCTGTTGAAGAAGAAGAAGAAGAAGGAGGAGGAGGAGGAGGAGGAGGAGGAGGAGGAGGAGGAGGAGGAAGGAGGAAGAAGAAGAAGGAGGAGGAGGAAGAGGAGGAGGAAGGAGGAGGAAGAAGAAGAACAGAAGAAGAAGAAGAAGAAGAAGAAGAAGAAGAAGAAGAAGAAGAAGAAGAAGAAGAAGAAACAAGAAGAAGAAGAAGAAGAAGAAGAAGAAGAAGAAGAAGAAGAAGAAGAAGAAGAAGAAGAAGAAGAAGAAGAAGAAACAACAACAAGGCTGGACTGTATCCAGTGGTGAATTATCTCAAAGATTTAATGAAGAAATTATATTTATTTTCTTAGTTTCTTTTAGAATAGAAAAGCAGACAGAATGTTTCCTGCTTCTTTCTATAATCCAGCATTTTCCAAAACCCTGCAATGACATTTCAAGAAAAGCAAATTATAGACCAAATATGTCTCATGAATATTGATGTAAAAGTCCTCAGTAAAATATTGTCAAGCTCAAGCCAACAATGTTTAAAAGAAACATATACTACAACCAAATGAAATTTATTCCAAGTACAAGGCTGGCTCAACACTCAAAAACAACTGATATATCCATCATATCAACAGGTCAAATAAAAAAAATCTCATAATCATAGCTTATTCAGGAAAAGGATTTGTGCTGTGGAATAATCCTCTTGTACATTGTAAATATTTGTCACTCAAATTGGTTTAATTGTTGGACCCCAAAGTTTAGGGTCTCAAGTAGGTGCCCCAAGAACCCAGACTCCTGTCCAGTTGATGCAATAGCAGGAGGATTTATTAAGCTTCTATATAGAAGGGCAAACTCTGCTCCTAAGAGCAAGAGCCACCTCTTACTGCAGCCCCATAAGGGCTTATAAAGGGAAAACTCACAAAACCCATAAGATTACAATTCCCATACAATTTCATTTCACAAGATCATAGTCTAGGTACAGAGTGATCACAGAGGGGGTACAGTTATGTCAACAGGTACATTTTTCCTGAAACCTCAAGGGGGGTATCAGGGCAGGAGTGGAGTTTACACAAAGGTCACAGTGGTCCTTCCTGGAACACCTGCAACTATCCCAGTCACAGTTGAGCACATCTCTTAAAAGAAATCTCTTTACATTGTTATATGGTTGCAGGGGAGATTGAACAATGGCTAAGTCAGGTTGCCCTTGGAACTAGATTTTTAGTTTCTCATTTCCTGGTGCTTGAAGTTTCTCCTTTCCTGAGGCTTGGGGGTGTAAGCCTGAAGGGCTAGGGTCTTTCATAATAAAATGCTGATTGGCCAGTAGCCAGGCAGGAATATAGGCAGGGTGAACCAACTAAGAATGATGGGAAGGGTGGAGTCAGGAGTCACCAGCCAGAAGCAGAGGAAGCAGGAGGTGAATGTGCCTTGCTAATAAAAGTACGGCCACATGGCAAAGCATAAATGGAAATATGGGTTAATTTAAGTGTAAGAGTTAGCTAGTAATAAGCCTTTGTTATTGACCAAGGATTTATAATTCATATAAGCCTCTGTGTGTTTATTTAGGACTAGATGGTCCAGACAGGAAACATCTGTTTACAGATTTGAAAACATCATCACCCATTTACAATTTCTAAAAGTAAGAGTCTCAGGAAACTGGCATAGAAAAGAATAGTATTCACAGAAACACATGTGCAAGCACACACACACACACACACACACACACACACACACACACACACTCACATCCAGTTAACACTTGATTAGAAGGGGAAGTTTTCACAGTTCACACAATCTTGAGTAGGTACCATTTCAGAAAAGAGACCATTCCTTTGTGGGACTTTCTATGTTTAAAATATGGGTACTATCGATAGCACCTTTCCCTCTCCATAGACTCATTGAAATTCAGTTTTATTTCAGAATTGAAGGAAATGAAAAGTAGCCTAGGTCTGTCCTAAATAACTCAAGAAATTCCCTGACACCCACTCCATCCTTCCTTGCTCTGTGTCTTCTTTCCCTGCTGCTATTCCTGTCCCTCTACATGACAGTTACATTTTTTTTCTGTTTGTTAAAGAAGTGCATACCTTGCCTTGGGTAGTTATGTGAATAGTGAATCTAAAGGCAAGAAGAGGAAGCAAAGCTAGACCAGGAAAAGCAGTTCAAGCTAAGTGAGGAATTTATATTACAATAAAGGCTGAACATACTCTAAAATCTTCTCTGAGTTCTCTGGAGCACTTGAGTGTTGTGGAATATTAGTTTAAGATGTGTTACATTTGTTTCTGCTGTGGAACATTTGATTAATGATACAAAGATATGTTGCATGCTTTTATGTTGCATTTGTTTAACTCTGTAAAGCTGTTTTACTTTGTTTGCCTAAAACACCTGACTGGTCTCATAAAGAGTTGAATGGCCAGGGCTGGAGAGATGGCTCAGTGGTTAAGGGCACTGACTGTTCCTCCAGGGGTCCTGAGTTCAATTCCCAGCAACCACATGGTGGCTCACAGCCATCTGTAATGAGATATGACACCCTCTTCTGGCATGCAGACAGAACACTGTATACATAATAAATAAAGGATAAATAAATAAATCTTAAAAAAAATAGTTGAATGGCCAATAGCTAGGCAAGAGAGAGAAATAGGTGGGGCTGCCAGGCAGAGAGAATAAATAGGAGGAGAGATCTAGACTTGAGAAGAGACCAGGGAGGAGTGAGAAAAGGAGAAGGTGAAGAGGATGTTAGGGGCCAGTCACATAGCCACAAAGCCAGCCACAGAGCAAGAAAGGAAGAAAGAGCCTGGCAGTGCTGTCACACGCCTTTAATCCCAGCACTCGGGAGGCAGAGCCAGGCAGATCTCTGTGAGTTCGAGGCCAGCCTGGTCTACAAAGCAAGTTCCAGGAAAGGCTCCAAAACTACACAGAGAAACTCCATCAAAAAAAGGAAGAAAGATAGGTTGAATAAAGAAAGGTAAAAAGCCCAGGGGCAAAGTGTAGTTAATTTTAGAGAAATGAGGTAATTTTATTTAGAAAGCTGGCTAAAAACAATTCATAAGTAAGAATAAGTCTCCATGTATTTATTTGGGAGCTGGGTGGTGGGTACCCCAAAGAGTAAATTTAAACAAAACAACAACTACACTTGAGATTTCTCTCCTCCAGACCTAGGCAATGCTTTCTGGATTCACTCACACACAAATTATAGTCTCTGTCTGGAGAGATAAGAGTAGAGGAATGTCAGTAGGATGACTGAAGTAACAGAATAGGATGAATTAATTAGATTTCCACATTTTAATCTAAGAATCTGGTAAAAAAAAAATGTCTAGTTATTTTTCCCTTTTGTGCTTTAACTCTAGAACTTTGGCTGAAAAAGAATACCTGCTGGCTTTTGTAGAACCTTCTTACTGCAAAATGTTGTGTTTCTTTTTATTTGTGCCAATAAGATTAATAAGAAGAAGAATGACTAAATTGTTAATTTACTCATTTGAGTGAGTGTGTGTGTGTGTGTGTGTGTGTGTGTGTGTGTGTGTCAGAAATTGTTTCTCTCTTCACATCATGTAGATTCAGAGGATCAAGCTGAGGTCATCAGGCTTGGTGACTCATGCCTTTACCCACTGAGTCATCTGGCAAGCCCAATGAAAGCTAAATTTTACTGAAGGCTGAATACATTCAACTTTCTAGCTAAGTGACCTGAGCCTCTTCTTTCAACAGACTAGTAAGAAAGCACTGGTACTATTCACTTGGCTAAAGAAATCACTTCTCAGTGAAGTCAGATAATTCTCCCAAGAAATGAGAAGAGCCAGGCTGACTTCCTTAAAACCTTCTAACCTCTCTATTGTATTCTGAACAATAAAAATAAATGAACTATAAAACCAAAAAGAAGAGAAAACATGAATGTATGTTATTAAATTGTGAGTTGTGGCGATATTGTGTTCCCCAAAATATTGTGCACCCTAATAAACTTACCTGGGGTCAGAGAACAGAACAGCCATTAGATAGACATAGAGGCCAGAAAATGGTGGCACTCACACCTTTAATCCTAGCATTCCAGAGGTGGAGATCCACTTGGATCTCTGTGAGTTCAAGGCCACACTGGAAACAGCCAGGCATTGTAACAAGAGCCTTTAATCCCAGGAAGTGATGGCAGAAAGCAGTAAGGTAGATAAGGTGTGAAAACCAGGAACTAGCTGGTTAAGCTTTCAGGCTTTGAGCAGCAGTTCAGCTAAGATCCATTTGGATGAGGACACAGAGGCTTCCAGTCTGAGGAAACAGAATCAGCTGAGGAACTGGCAAGGTGAGGAGGCTGTGGCTTGTTCTGCTTCTCTGATCTTCCAGCATTCACCCCAGTACCTTGCTCCAGATTTATTTTTATTAATAAGACCAGATCAGAGGACAGAGCCAGCCACAGAGTTAGCCACAGACATCAGGCAGTGGTGGCACACACTTTTAATCCTAGCACTCGGGAGGCAGAAGCAGACAGAGATTCATCTGGATTTCATAGTTTTTCAAAGTCAATCTTACGTAATGAGAAAAAATAATAAACTCAGATTTTTATTCTACAGTTTGAATATTTAATTACCATCCTATCTCAAGCAATACAATCAATGTCAGTTAGTAATGGATACTAAGGACGGGAAGATAAAAATAGAAGATAAGACACAAAGTTGTCTAGATGACGGTACAATTATGTAGATTCAACCAATTAATGAGCTTATGTTAAGAGCATTGGTCTTCAAACTAAGACTTGAGAACTAAATCCAGGCACTTCCTGGGTCTCTCAAATTTTATTTCATGTTTCTCCACATTCATGAATTATCTCTGGGTTTTATACTCCACAACGGCAGAACTGAGGAGTTAAGGAAAAGACTGTCTTGCCTACAACCAAAAAATGTTTACTATCATGTCTTTTGCAAAAATAAACGTTGATGCCTGCTTAAGAGGATTGATGAACACACTCACCCTGGCAGAATAAAGGCTCTTAGGAAATGTGTCAAGAGGACTTTATACCCGACACAAATTTCTGCAAACAGAAGCACAGTAGATGGCAAAATTAAGTTTAAAAGAAAACTTTAAAGAGTAAAGAAGTTAAACTCAAAGCCAAAGTCAACAACGTTAAATTAATCTAGCCATGTTAAGAAGAGAAAAGTTAATTCACTCCCAAGAAACATAAAAGTTAACTAGACGAAAAACAGAATTTTTTTTTCATCCAATTACCAAAAAGTGAAGAAAAAACACAGTGGTCATTTCCTCTTGTGGAAATGGAACACAAAATCTGAAAGTCAGCATAATTAAGTCCTTTGTTTGATTAGACACTAGAGGACTATATGTCAAAGATCTTTCAAGTGTCTTATATTATGGTCACCCACAAGAAAATCTGTATGGTAAATGAGGTGACACATTACTTAAAAACAGTAAAACCTAGTGAGATTGTTTGGTTATTTGGATCAAATCACATACAACAAAACAAAACAAGAATAAAGAATCAAGTTTTTCTAGGTCTTTAAGAAAATCTTTTTTTTTTTAATGTTTACTAGTGTTTTGCTTGTGTGTCATCTATCTGTGCACTACATGCATGGCTGCTGCCCACAGAGGGCAGAAGAGGATGTGGGATCCCCTGGAGCTGGATTTACACATGGTTGTGAGCTGCCATGTGAGTATTTGGACTTTAACCTGTGTCCTCTGGAAGAGCATGTGCTCTTAACTGCTGAGCTATCTCTCTAGCCCTAAGACAAATGTTTGAAATATCTAGCCACAATAGCTGAGTGAGAACCAGAGAAAAGTCGGGTGGTGGTGGTGGTGGTCGTGGTAGTGGTACATGCTTTTAATCCCAGCACTTGGGAAGCAGAGGTAGGAAGATCTCTGTGAGTTCAAGGCCACCCTGGTCTACATTGCAAGTTCCAGGACAGGCTCCAAAGCTACACAGAGAAATCCTGTCTAAAACAAAAACAAAAACAAAAACAAAAACAAAAAAAAAAAAAAACAGAGAGAGAGAACTGAAGAAAATAAATTTTGTAGAGGAGGTGGTTAAAACTTTTAAGAGCTGCCGGGCGGTGGTGGCGCATGCTTATAATCCCAGCACTCGGGAGGCAGAGCCAGGCAGATCTCTGTGAGTTCGAGGCCAGCCTGGGCTACCAAGTGAGTTCCAGGAAAGGCGTAAAGCGAGCGTGTGACAGCTAAAGAATGTCTAAGATGGGAAATGCTGCAGTTCAAATGAAAATTAAAAAGAAGAAAAGACCATTTCATAATTAAAACCTCATAAATTTCTACTAAGATCAAATCAATATTTCAAGAAAACCTTCTACATAATACCTGGAAATTGGATCCTGAATGAAAGGTCTTTGTTTAAGGGGTCATTATCCAAATAGATCACAAAGATCTCCCTCCGGATTCGACATGTCTCCTGGTCCTTATGTTCTCTATCAAAGAATGGAAATGAGATGTACAGTTTGTAGTACATAAGAGAGGCAAAGTTTATTACAGAGTAGAGGTGTGCACTCTCAAGGCTGAGAGAGGACAATGGCCAAATGGATCATTGTACCAACCTGCATGTTGGGTGAGCTTTACACTATTTCTAAAATTTCTAGAAACAGTGGATTTTCTGAGAGAGAGGCACATTCTGTTTGTGTGATGGACAAATCCTTTTGGATTGAACTGACTCTCAGGAGTGAGGACAATATCATGTTGCCATTTGGTTAAATAGTAATCTTTTAGAGTTTTTAGATAGCTCTGAATGTCACCTCTCCACCCAGTTCCTGAGATAACTTAGATTCCATTCTTTTGAACAAAAATCATGAAACAAAGTAGGTAGATTTGGTTTAGGTTTTTTCATTTGTTTGGTTGGTGCTTTGGTTTGGTTTATACAGATGGGAAAACAAACATAAAAACAGCCATGCTTCAACAGAAAGAGACAACCTTTCTTTGGTGTGTTTCAAAATGCAAAGTGACTTATGCCCTGCTGCTTCCAGCTTCCTTCTCTCCAGCCTGAGGTCCACAGCCTGCTTGCAGCTTCTTGTGGCTAAGGAGAGCTATTGATGTGGCCCAGCACA
Source organism: Peromyscus maniculatus bairdii (assembly GCF_049852395.1). NCBI lineage: Eukaryota > Metazoa > Chordata > Mammalia > Rodentia > Cricetidae > Peromyscus > Peromyscus maniculatus. The sequence goes on along the minus strand of NC_134866.1, from coordinate 35,078,513 downwards.
AAGTCATTCTACTTCTTTCAGTAATTTGACCTTGTGGTTCTCACGTGCATACATCGTGGGTGATGTCCTGTTACGGTGTCACAAAGTTGGTCCTGCCTGGATCAGTAACAGCCCTCCTAATGTGGTGTTCCTAATTCTAAAGTGGCACTTGTAATATTTCCCCCTCTTCACCCATCACTGGTTTTCACTTGCAAAGCCAATGTGTTTACAGAAACAAAGACGGTAGGGCTTGAAGATAAGTTCAAAGAGAAAACAGAGCCCAGTAGATCTGTTGGTCAAAGGACAAAGAACTCTGTCAAATGCAAGAACAGTTCAGTCTTAGCCCCATGCAACTTCTGAGACCTTTCACCTTTTGAAAAATAGAGAAAATTTTTATTTGAAATGCAAAGTCTCTGCTACATTTTCGCAAACCCAGGCTTGAATAAAAAGATCTCCTCCAACTGTCTCTGCCTCATGGTTTGCTTCAGTAGAGGTAGTGGGCCATAAGAACTCCAGGGCACAGGCACAATCAGAGTCCCAAAGCTTTGGTTCTTGCTTTTACAAGCTGCTGGTTATGAGGGTCTAGTGCTGTGGAAAAATTCTTTTCTATACTGTGAATATGTATTACTCTCATTGGTCAATAAAAAGCTGACAGGCTGGTAGCTGGGCAGGAAGTTAGGTGGGAAAGCCAAACTGAATGATGTAGCCAGAAGGTTTTCCTGTGTCCCACCAGGTTTCTTGGCTGCTCAGACCCAAATAAACACACAGAGACTTATATTAATTATGAACTGTATGGCCATGGTCTATGGCTCAAGCTTCTTGCTAGCTAGATCTTATAACTAAACTCAGCCCATTTCTATTAATCTATATGTTGCCATATGTTCAATGGCTCTTCTTTGTGTGCCATTACATGCTGCTCCCTGGACGGCAGGATGGCATCTCCTGCCTCTCCTTTCTTCTTTCACTATCTCCCTTGGATTTTCCCACCTGGCTCCATCCTGCCCTCCCATAGGCCAGTGCAGCTTTATTTATCAACCAATCAGAGCAACACATATTCACAGTGTACAGAAAAACATGCCACAGCAGAATGGTGGGAAGAAAGAGGGCAGAGTTAGAGGAGTCACCAGCCAAATGCAGAGGAAGTAAGATGAGAATGTCATACTGAGAAAAGATATCAAGCCAAATTGTTAAACATAGGTAAGAATTACGTGTTAATTTAAGTGTAAAAGCTAGTTAGTAATAAGCTTGAGCTACTGGCTGAGCATTCATAATTTATATTAAGCCTCTGAGTGATTATTTGAGAGTGGCTGCTGGATGGAGTGGGACAGAGGAAGCCTCCGTTTACAGTGTGGCCTATCTGCAAAGGACTCCAAGCTTGTTACTATTTAATTTGTACCTAACAGATCATTCCTGGAGCAGATCTCTATGATCCCATGGCCCCTGAATGCCATTGCAGTGGGGGCTGTAACCAAAACCCTCTCATTCTGTAAAATGAATTTTCACAAGGTCCCAGAAAGATGGAGGTACCTTGGTGCTTGAATTCTGTGTTGCAAGATGCTTCTGTGCACACTCACTCTTGCTCTATGTTGCCCTTTCTGTGATACATCATTCTTTCTTAGATAATTACAAGAACCGGTTGGTCATAAGAATGAGGAGCCAGCAAATGAGTGCAGGGATGTTACCTGCAGCCAACACTTGCTGATCTGTTAGATGCAAGTACTTTCAGCCAGGAGTTTGTTGATAACCTCTTGAGTAGCAAGGATCCCTGTATCCAAGTGGATGTCAACAATGGGTAACTGGATTAAGGACACCACCACTGTCTTGAATGTTTCATGACTCCTGAATGTGAAGAATCTGCTTGTTTGGGGGCTCTTTGATGTGTTTGCACAAACACTTGTATGCAACTTCCTTCACCTGTGTCTAAATGTCTCACAGGCTGCATGCTGACTTTCTTGACTAGGTCTATGATATTTTTACATAATATAGAAAACATACATGTCACCTCTAAACAATAATTAACACAACACTAGATTACTTTTTTATTGAAAAACATGTACTGATAACATTCATGGCAGTAATTCTCCCAGGTGTTGGAGATATGGCAATTAACAAACGTAACCACTTCCTTATCATTCCAGAGCTTCAACCTAATAGGAGCTGCATGGTGAACACTTCTTGGGTTCATGGTATAAATGTGTACACATACTTTTTTATTTTGAGGGAGTGGTTCATCCACAATTACTCAAGCCTGCTAATATCATTAGTTACCCAACAATTGGCAGCGTAAACACGGATGACTGTGTGTTGAACATGCTTCATTTTTGTTTCCCTTCTCCCTGTTTCTGCAGGGCCACAAATATGAGGTCTCAAAGTACATAAATATTAAAGATAAAATTACAGTGTTTTTCCTGACATGTTATTCATGGACACATCATTTAATCATAATTAGTCTCACATCATGTATACAATTAGTCCAGTATATAAACAGATAGTCTGAGAAATGGATAAAGCAAAAAAAAATTGTCATAGCTATCAAGGGGTTTTCATACTATTCCAATTCTCAAGGAGGCAGGAGAAATACAGATTTCTTTTTTAATGTTCTTATGGCCTCATACTGATGGATTTGAAAACCACATTTCCTCCTCTATGCTTATGTTTATGTTGACTTCTGTAGCAGACGCTTCAGGTTTATCTCTTAGCTCTTCAGTAGGAATGTGAGCCTTTATGGAGGTGGCAATGCAGAAACCACCCAACTTCATTCTGTCTCACTTTGTTTCCACTAAACACTGAAGTAGGTTAAAAAAAAAATCTTATCAGTGTTATATCCACTCCATTTTCTCAACTTACACTCCTTATGCAATTTCCCTCATTTCTTATCTTCCCACTTGAATGCCCTAAGTACATTGTGCCCCATGGTACAGTTTTAGCAACACATGGATTTGTTACATCATTGCATAAGAATGCTAATTCTTGCTAATGCCACATAAATAAGGATGGGTGAAGCAGGACTCTTTGTTTTATATATATTTGCAGCCCTAATGTCTTAGTTTCTTTTCTATTGCTGTGACAAAGCACCGTGGCCAAGGCAACTTATAAAAGAAAGCATTTAATGGGTCTTATGGTTTCAGATGGCTGGAGTCCACAAAAGCAGAGCAAAATCATGGCAGAGGGAAAAGCTGAGAGCTCACATCTTGATCCTAAAGTAGGCAGAAAGAGAGCAGACTGGGGATAGAACATTTCTTGAAGCCTCAAAGCCCATCCCCAGTGACAACAGGGTCACACCTCCTAATCTTTTCCAACAGTTCCACCAACTGGGGGACCAAGTTCTCAAACATATGAGCCTATGGGGGCCATTCTCAATCAACCCACCATATGTAAATTCCAAATGAAGAGAGTCTCTGGCCTGGGAAAGAATTCTGTTTAAAGAAAGATATTTCATGGACAGCGAGGTAGCTCAGCAGATCAAAGTATTTTTTATGCAACCCTGATGACATGAGTTCAATCCACAGATCCCACAGTGGAAGGAGAGAACCAACTTCCCAAAGTTGATCTCCAACATCCATGCACACAGTACAGCATGTGCCAACATCATGCAGCAACACACAGATACATGTGTGTACAAATAATAACTGATTTAATATTAAAATCTTAAAAATAAAATAGAGATATTTAAAATAAAAATGTTAAAATAGGGCTGGAGAGATGGCTCAGAGGTTAAGAGCACTGGCTATTCTTCCAAAGGTCCCAAGTTCAATTCCCAGCAACCACATGATGGCTTACACCCATCTACAATGAGATCTGGTGCCTCTTCTGGCATGTAGGTATACATGCCAAAATACTGTATACATAATAAATAAATATTTTTTAAAAATTAAAATGGGCATAGACAGTCATAGAAAGAAATAGATTAAAAATAATCAAGTAAATTTTTTAAAAAGTTAAAATAATAACCTCGCATGTTCTCAAACACATATGCTCTGAGCTTAACCTTATTCTTTCTCCTCTGTAAACCTGTAACTTTCTGCGAATCTCACAAATAAGACTATGAGATTTACCATCCAAAGATACGCCTTAACTTTTTTGTAACCTAGCATACTAAAGACTCTTTCAGACTTTGTAACCTATGGAATCATTTTATGATCTCAGTTACCCAAATGGGGAGAGGGACATAGGAGAGAAGGAAAGTTCTTTGACAACCCTTTAGACAATGCTACTTCACCAAAACTCTACATATGGCTATTATTATCACATATTCACACATATGTGTGAATCCCTCTTGAGAAGTCTTCACTTGTGTCTTCATGTCCTGACTGTTCCTAAAAGTTCCCCTCCTGATTCTTGTGCTTCAATCCGGTTAAAATCTTTTCTGAACAAATTCTAACTTTGTTTCATACTCACTTATTCTGAAATTCCTTCCCATGTCGAAGTCAAGAATTCTCACTCCACCTGGACTGAGGTCTCTGAACTCTTCAGGCTGCCATGGATTGGTAGCATTGAGCTGTCTCGCCCACTCCCACTGCCCCTGGCAACCCGAGGGTCCATCTTATCAGTCATGAGCAAAGGATCTGTATGGATGGTTGTTCCGGGGGGGGGGCGGGTGATTTTTATGACTGAGCAACTGTGTTTAGTTTGAAAGAAAATTTTGGCCAGGCGTGATGGTGCACACCTTTATTTCTAGCACTTGGGAGTCAGAGGCAGGAGGATCTCTGAGTTTGAAGCCAGTGTGGTCTGCTTGATAAAAGCTACATAGGAAGACCCTTTCTCAAAAAAAGAAAGGAAGGAAGGAAGGAAGGAAAGAAGGAAGGAAGGAAGGAAGGAAGGAAGGAAGGAAGGAAGGAAGGAAGGAAGGAAGGAAGAACAACAAGAAAGAAAAAATGACTTACTTTTTACTATCCCAAGAGATATATCTAAGACTAATATGCAGAAATTAAAGGGTAAAACCTTGCAACTCAAAAGAGGAGGCCTTGTATAATGACAAGTTCTCAGAAAGTAAAATTGATGCTGAAATCCTAGGGGGTGATGTAACCATCTCAAGGGTCTCCAAATGTCTGCATACACCATATGATGTGATAAAGACGGACAAAGCCGACAACAACCTGGGCCTATAGCACGACTGTGAAGCAGTTCCCAGGAAATGAGGAAAGCAGACATCCAGACTCCAGCAGATGACTCTCTGGAGCCAGACACAGACGGCTTGTAAAAAAAAAAAAAAATGACAGCCATGAGACAGGGTGGGACACAGACTGAACCACCTTCCTGTAGATGAGGCCTATCCTGTGGGCAGAGATGCTGAGAATACATCTGCATCTCTGCAAAGATGGGTTCTGGCTATGGGGAACTGAAGGAGGGACCTCCGAGTCCGTGCAGCCAGAGGTGGAAGCGATACCTATTCTGCAGGAACTGGGAAGGACTTGCAAAGAGAAGGTTGAGGGAAGTAAAGGGGAAGAAAGACATAAGCGGCAGAAAGAAAACTTTCTAGAAACGTGAAGCAAAACTGGAACCAAGCTATGTCGATTTATTATCCTTCTAGTTTACCTTAATTGACTGCACATACTGAAAGCCTAGCACTCCAGAAGCTGAGGCAGGAGGATTGCCACAAGTTAAAGTCCAGGCTCAGCAACACTGGAGTTCCATGCCAGCCAGAAGGTCATAGAACGAGATCCTGCCTTAAATAAATACATTCATAAATAAACAAACAAGCAAAATAAAAACAAAACCATAGAAAGAAAGAAAAAAATCCAAAACCTGTGCATCAACATTGAAACAGAAGAGGGCACTGCAGAGCTAAGAAAGCTGCTTTGCCATCTGGTCTCCCTTTCTGTTAAGTTATTGCTGGCCTGGGAAAGTAAGACATGCCCAAACTAACATAAGATAAAAGTCTGCATCCACACAAGTTACTATAATCAAAAGTATGAAGTGAGAGGCAAAATGTTTCAGATGAGGAGAATTGCACAACAATCCACAAAGCAGAGAGAAACGAAAGAAAACAGGCCCTCTAAATTAAATATCCTTAAACAAGTATTTGCAGGGATTTAGAGAATCTCAAAAAGGTGGACTTAAAAGTTAAACTAGAAATAAAAAAAAAAAAAAAACGGACATGAGATCATGTAAAGTGAGACTTAACTGACTCTGGAGCCAAAGATTAAAAATTTACCTCAGAGGAGGGTTTATATGAGCGAGAATTGTTGAAACCAAGGTTGAATAAAGCACAGGGACAAATAGCCAAACAAATGGAAACATAAGAACTATGAACCAAAGGCTAAGGGGCCCCCAACTGGATCAGGCCCTCTGAATAGGTGAGACAGCTGATTGGCTTGATCTGTTTGAGAGGCATCTAGGCAGTGGTACCAGGTCCTGTGCTCATTGCATGAGTTGGCTGTTTGAAACCTGGGCCTTATGCAGGGACACTTGGCTCGGCCTGGGAGGAGGGGACTGGACCTGCCTGGACTGAGTCTACCAGGTTGATCTCAGTCCTTGGAGGAGGCTTTGCCATGGAGGAGGTGGGAATGGGGGCTGGGCTGGGGGGAAGGGGAGGGGGGCAGGAGCGGGGAAGAACAAGGGAATCCATGACTGATATGTAGAACTGAATGGTATTGTAAAATAAAATAAAAGGAAAAAAATTTACCTCAGAAAAGAAGACTAAGTTGTAAAATATCTAAGAAAGAACCGGTCAGATGGAGAATATAATCCACATCATAAGCAAAGGGTAAAGTATCCAAAATGATGACAGTAAAGAAAAGTTGCAAAAAGGACCTGTGAGCAAGCAAGACACCCAGAAGTAGGCACCAGGAGCAAGAAACTTCAAGAAAGTGAGAGCTGAGGAAGGCAATAACACAGATAATCATAAGAACACCACAAATGGGACACATAGAAAGGCGTACTGTCCTATGCATTCTATTCATACATTTGTAACATACAATACATATTATAAGCACAAATGGAGAGTAAGTAAACCTTGAACATGGATTAACAGAAAAGCAACAGCAAAATATGTAAAACATAGTAAATACAATAAAATAGTATGAGCTAATTATATCAGCAAATAAAACAGACTTAGCCAGACATTTTTAAAACTACAAATTGGCTTATACAACAAAAATCAAGCCCTGCTGTACCTAACATGCCCATTTTAAACAAACTCAATTCAGAAGAGCTGGCCCAGGTATAAATAAAGAAGAATCCACTAATTTCATCAGTGATTTTTACATGAGGAAAACTTCAAATTTAAAAATATTAAATAAAACAAAAATTCTACTTCATAAATCTTAGGGACCCAGTGTACAGAAATGAGTGGTTATGGATATGTATATCCATTCAATAATACAGACACCGTCTTCGAAAGTCAACTGCAGAAAACCCAAGGGAAACACACAGAAATACAGGCTGTCATAGAGGGCTGTCTTCAACATTTCACTGTCATCTAATCCAATGAAGAAAATCTCTATCCAGTCAGTGTAAATTTATTACTACTTACTATTTCATTTAATAAATTATTAATCTAGGTTCCACACAAAATGGAAAAACAAACACTTCCTGTGGGGGCCCACAGAGGCTCCTAGTAAGGCATTACTCAAGGTCAGAAAGTCTGAGCTTGTTTTGCCCAGCAGGGCTGCATAATGGGATGATTTGGCCAAGGGTGTTATTACCAGGCATTTTGAAGGGTTTACACTTGTTGATACTTTATACCTCAACTTTCAAAGGGGGAGGTCTTTTGCGCCTCCCCTTGCTGATGTATAAAAAGCCCATCTTGAATAAACTCGAGGCGACTGGGTATTGACCCAGGGCCCTGCAAAAGCTATCCTGTGTCTCTGTCTTTCTCCTCATCTCCGTCTATATTTCTAGCTAACACTTCCTCATTCCTCTCTCCTCCCTCCAAGAACTCTTCGACAGGTTGGAGCTGGCCTTCTACACTTCCAAAAATGGCTACTGAAACATGGTAATTTGTAGCTTAACTCCTCAAAAAGGGCTCCAAACATCTAGAGAGGTGCTGAATTCTTATTGCCACCAGCCCACCCTCTCTTCCCTACCATTATCAAAGCAACAGTGATTGATGTACTTCCTCCTCCCCTAAGTTTTCCTACTCTACACTGTATATGTGGATTCATCTATGTTCTCTTTCTTGTATTCAGGGTTCATGTGCATTGCAGCATGCGTTAATACTTCTCTTTTTTTCTAAATAATATTGCACTGGGTAGATATACAGTAGTCTAACCACATAGCATGTAATGGACTTGTGGATTTCTAATTTTTAGCTATTATGGATAATTCTGCTGTGATCATTAACATAGATATTTTTGTATATAAATATGTTTGCATTTCTTTTTGAGGTATAAACCTAGGCATGGAGTTGCTGGTTTAAAAAATAAATCTATTTTTAAGATTTTGAAGATCTGTTCATCTGTTATCAGATGACTACACCATTTTACATCCTTACTTATAAACAGATGGATTTTTATTACCCACCTGCTCAGTAAGGCTTGTTGTCATCATCGACTAAAGCTTGGTTTGGAGTTTTATTTCTTTAATGGCTGATGGTGTTGAGTTTATTCCTTTGCTTATTGGTCATTGTGTATCATTTTAGGAGAGATAAATCTCTATTCGGATTCTTTACACATTCTAATTTGGTTATTTTTACTGTTAATTTGTCATAGTTCTAAATATGTTCTCAACACAATTCTCTGGTCTTATATGTTATTTGAAAAAAATTTCTGTGGATTGTCGTGATGGGATACTTGAGTCATACTCTATGATGTTTGAATCTCTTGAAACATGTTTCCTGTACATTTGTTCTATATTTTCATTGAAAAGGGACTTCATGGGGAAGTAAGTATGAGAAATGCCCCATGCTAAAGCATTTTATTTGATTTACACTGTAGCCCATCACACCAAAAGACAAATGATGTTCATAACCAAGATAAAAGACTTCAAAACATACTTTAGAAAATACTGAAAACTCAATCTGATCAAACTGTAAAAGCTGCATTGAAAGGGATATTTTTTTTTGCCGCTGATTCCATCTCCTATACATAGCAACTGTACCACCTTCTGTATGTCTAAGGATAGCAGAGGGATGTTTTTAGAACTTAGGAACAGTCTTCTGATAATGGTGGCACCATGCACTTCTTATTTCAAAATGAGATAAGCCAAATCCAAATCATCCTGGCTATGTGGTATCATGATACATAGCTCTCAGAACCAAAAATAGGGTAGCAACTAAATAGTCATTATTAAATGTAGCGATATGGACATTTTCTTATTAAAGATATTCCAGAGAATTGTAGGAGTTGCATTAGTGAGTCAAACCAGACTCAATACCTTGATACCACCTTTGCACTTTCTTTAACTAAGATGCAGAGAAGCACGAAGGAAAGGTAGTAATTAGAAGGTAGATTCTGCAGTGTACTTCAGTACAAAGTTGATAAGGTAATTCATAATAAAAAAGATCAACCATTTGGCTGGCAAATTTTCTGTTCTAATTATAATATTTATGATGGTCTAATGAAAAACAAGACACCGACAATCCCCCAAATGACTTCCTGACACTTGTCTCTTAAAATGAATAATTTTTTAAATTTATTTATTTATTCTATGTGTCCTTTACATCATGAATCTTGATCCCATTCATTTCCCTGTTCCTTTGCATGTGCCCTCCACCCCTGCACCTGCCCCCCCCAAATAAAACAAAATTTAAGGGGAAAAAAGGAGAAACAAATTTAAAAAAAAAGGAAAAGAGAAAAACTTAAAATTCTCATGTAAGCTGCAGTGTGACGTAGTGAGTCACACCATAGACCCCTTTCTTTGTCCATATATCTTTACTTACAAGTTTTGTAGAATACTATTTTAAGATGTGTTACATTTGTTTCTGCTGTAGAAAATTTGTTAAATGGTGCAAAGGTGTGTTGCATTCTTTTATGTTGTATTTGTTTAACCCTGTGAAGCTGTGTTACTGTGCCTGTGTAAAACACCCGATGGTCTAATAAAGAGCTGAATAAAGAGCTGAATGGTCAATAGCGAGACAGGAAAAAGGATAAGCAGGGCTGGCAGGCAGAGAGAATAAACAGAAGGGGAAATCTGGAAGAAGAAAAAAGAAAGAGCAAGAGAACAAGGAGAGGAGGATGCTACGGGCCAGCCACCCAGCCAGCCATCCACAGAGTAAGAGAGAAAGTAAGATTTACAGAAGTAAGAAGAGGAAAAAGCCCAGAGGCAAAAGGTAGATGGGATAATTTAAAGTTAAGAAAAGCTGGCAAGAAACAAGGCAAGCTAAGTCTGGGCATTCATAATTAAGAATAAGCCTCTATGTCTGATTTATTTGGGAGCTGGGTAGCAGGTTCCCCTCCAAAGAGACAAAAGAGTAAAGAGTTAAAAAAAAAAAAAAGGCAACTGAATGCAAGTGTTTGTTACAAAGAGTCATTGGTCTGGTCTGGAGCCTCGGGTTTCTACTACCCCATTGATGCCAGGCTCTCCATTAGCACTCCTCCTGGATATCCTTTTGTTACTCTGTGTTGTGGAGATCCTGCAGCTTTGGGTCTGCCGGTCAGGTTCCTTCATGTGCTCTAGCAGATCATAGATGGGATGGATGATGGGGCCCGCCAAATCATATCCTTGGGTCTGGGCCTGGGCAGCTGTAGGGCTGGTCTGCCAGATGTGAAGTAGGGACAGCTCTCCCATGCTTACAGCTTCGGGGCTGGCTCACCCACACCTGTGCTGTCATCAACAGGGTGATCTCTGCTGTGCTGCCTAGACAAAGGGCAGGACAAGCTTTCCCATGTGTCGCTGCTATTCCAGGGTTCAGCTCCCTCACCATCTCAGCCTTCTCCCTTCTTTACTGGTCTCTTCAGATATGCCTCTGTCCATAGGACCTGAACCATTCTCTCTCTCTCCCATGAACCACACCATACCATACCTCTGCTCACACTAATAGTGTCCATCTGGCTGGTACTGCAAGGTACCAGGTAGGCCCCTGTTTTCTTCTTGGAGCCTGAAGTGGATAGTCCTAGATCTGCATGGAGGTCTCCCTGTCCCACTCAAGTTGCCCTGGTGGTGTGCTGGCCTATGCTTCCTCCTCACAAAGAGACCACTACAGTGCCCTGGTTGGTGCATTTGGCTACATGGTGCAGGGTAAGGGGATTTCTCTTAGCAGAATTTTCTATGAGACAAGAAATAGCTTAGTTTGATAATATCAGTATTCCAATCACCAAAACTTTCACACTTACTAAACAAACTTTTTTTTAGAGACTTTTCACGTCACTGTCTTAAGTACTTCAAAATATTTATTTAAACCTCTTAAGAACCGGATGCGGTAGATGCTGTAATTACTTCTGTTTGTGTTATATTTAAGGAAATGTGGACACATAGAAGCAATGAAATTTTCCCAAGATCACACAATGATGGCTTTAAGATATGAACCCACTTGTGACTGTTAGAATGGGAAATGTCCCCTATAGGCTCATAAATTTGAGCACTTCATCCTGTTAGTGATGCTGTTTAGGGAGGTGATGGATCTTTTAGGATGTCTAGTCTTGCTGGAGGAAGTGTCAGTGGGCCTGGGCTCTGAGGGTTTATAGCCCTGTCCCAATTCCAGTTCATCTTGCTTTCTGGCTATGGTTGGAGATGTGATTGCTCAGCTTCTTGCCTTGACCACCTGTTGCCACGCCTCCCCTACCATTATGGAACCATGAGCCTCCCCCTCTCGAACAGTAAGCCAAAATAAACTGTTTCTTTCATAAGTAGCTTTTGGTAATGGTGTTTGATCACAGCAACGGAAAGTAACTAATACACTACTCCAAACTTATTTAAAGGTCTACGATGGTAATGACTAAGCTGTGTGTCAATAACAGTTACTTATGTAGAAAGCATAAGTACATAGTAAAGTGGGAAGAGTAACAAAAGAAATTTTTGAGGCTTTAGCAAAGGTAAGGCCTCATATGTTATGCAAACTTCCTTAGGATTAATTCTGAAAGTCAGGAATATAGGGGCAACATAAGCCCCATCACAGAGAAAGAAGGACAGAATTCTGGATCACCACACTGCTGAATCAATATGAAATAATGGTGACTATAGGGAAGATGAGAATGCAGAAAAATGTTTCATAATATATAATTGTGATCACTGCTTAAATAATTATAGTGAAGCTACTGTATGCAGACATCATGTCAGGAAATGCTTTAATAAATGAGAGAATCATAAGGTATGATCATAAGGTATCTAAGAGACAATATAAAAGCCAGCAAGAGGCTCAAATAGGATAGAGAAGGTCGTAAAAGATTGTTGCTGCAACAATAATAGACAAAAGAAATGAAAACCTACCTTTTTCTTTTAACCCATGGAAGAGTGGTAGGCAAAACACAATCCAGAAAACAAAACAAAAAATATAGAAACTATTACTCTAAACCAGAAAAGCAGTAAATGCAAAGAAGTCTAAATAAAGTGAGTTCTAAAGAAAAGTAGCAGTTCTTGGTGGTAAAAAACCCAATGCTGCTTTCTTGGGGGCAATAGCTTATTTGTATGTTAGTGGATGCAATATTAACCCTCAGAAATGGGTAGAGACACTCAATCCCCTGAAGCCCCTCCAGGAAGAGAAAAAAATAGTACTGCCTCTTCTAATGACAATATGATGGCCCTAGTGGATAGCAAATAAAAGACGTGGGATGTGAAAACAAATCACTCAGTCCAACTACTCCCTCAGTAAGGGAATTCTGCTCAGAGATAGAAAAGCCCAGGAACATCTCATGGCTTTGGCAAGACTTAGGCTTTGATCTACCAGAAGACACAGGAGCAGAAACACATAGGCAACAAAGGTCTCTCCAGCTAAAGGAATCAAAGCAGTCCGTTTCTTGACAGCCCTGCTGGATGCTAGAGACTCACATCAAAGGAAAGAAAAGACTTAAGCCAATGTGAACCACATGTAAACAAAATGGAGGTCCAGCTCCAAGTGAGCGGGCTCCATCGAGAAACTGGAATGGTTACCTCTCTCCACAGATGGCTTATGAAAGGGGGAGCATGGGTAAGCCTGCTTGAAAAATCAGAACTTATGTAGTTCAAAGTTTATTATTCTTTCTTGAAATGTCCTTTAAAGGGGGACATATAAAAAAAATAGGAAAATGATGTGGTCTCAAATGAAAGGTAGACAGGATGGCAGTTAGAAATACTAAGGTAAAAAACAATTAGCAAAAAAAAAAATGCTAAAAGCCAAATAAAAAAAGAAATCCTAAAAGTTTGATTGAAGTTCTTAAAAGTTAAAAGATGTAGTGAGGAAATGTAGAAGAATCTAAAAAAAAAAAAAAAAAAAGCCAATAAAAATGTAAATACAATCATGGAAAGGAATCAGGACCACTTATTTTTTTTTATTCCATTTATATTAAATGCCCAGAATAGGAAAATTTACAGAGAAAGTGTATTAGTATTTAGTGGTGAGAAAAGTTAGGAAGGGATAAACAGATGGTGTATTAATAGCTAAAAGCAGGGTTTCTTCTAGAGATGATAGGAATAATCTTATGTTGACTATCTTAATAGTTACAGATATCTAACACTGAGTTACACTAACCTTAGAATTGGGAATACATTGATTGCTGTGTTGTGCAATTTTAAGAAAAGTTAATAAAATCTTTAGACAACCTTATGTCAATAAAATGGGCAATTTATATGAGATGGGAAAAAAGTACTTGAAAAGTACAGCCAATACTCACTCAAGAAGAAATAGATTATTTGAATACTCTTATGTTCTTTTATTTATTCATTAGATATATTGGATTTTTTCATGTAAAACTTTCCCACGAAGACAATAGACTAAGTAAATCTCTGAATCACAAAGCATCACAGAGCAATGGGATGACTGAGTGGCTTCCTGAGAATGCCTCTTCTGCCTCAACACCACGTTTATTTTAGCGTTTTCATTGTCATCTATTCTCAGTTCCTCAGCCTCAACTACAGCATTGACCTTCATGCCCATCTCAGCTGCCTGGTGTTAGTGTGGAGGTTACCATCACTCAAAACTGCTGTCTTCAGGTTCTTAAACTATAACCTTTCTAAGTTTGACCCTAATCTACACACATTGCCTCTCTTACCACCTTACTCCTACACAAAGGGCAGCTTTCTTAATATGTCCTTCTAATTTCTTAGCAACCCCCATTCATACTGAACCCTCCCCCAGACCAAGTAGCAGATTGATTATATATAGCCTGAACACTACTCTTCTATCCTTCACAATTCCCAAAGCACCCCTTTTTGATAGCTTAAGACTCATTAATTTTCACAAAATATATGCCCAAAACGTTCACTTCCGGACTCCTGAACCAAGGTCCCACTGATTACTCCTCCCATATTCCTCTATTCACACTGGAAGTTCTTCGATGCTACTCAACAGATTGTCTCCGTATTCTGGTCGAATTCTCCCAGCAGCTCTCCTGTACCACAGTCTGTTGTTCTTCAGTCTTTCAGCCTAAAGCCCACCTGCCCTGTCATCCTGGGTTCCTTTTCCCTCTGCTGTGATAAAAATACCATTACAAAAGTAACTTAAGGAAGGATGTGTTTATTGTGGCTCACAGTTCGAGGCACAATCAATCCTGGTGGGGGAAGGTACAGAAGCCTGAAGCAGCTGGTCACACTGTGTCCACAGGCAGAAAGGAGTGCGTATACTTAGCTCCTTCTCGCCACTTTACTCAGTCAAGCACCCCAGCCCATGAAATGCTGCCACCCATATTTAGTGTGGATCTTCCCATAATAGCTGACCTGACCCGTGGCCTGTCGCCTGAATGAGTCCAGATCTTGTCAAGTTTGCAATTAATACTAAACCATCACTGTGAGTGGATTGTTTTTATTTTTTAATTGATAAAGGTGGTTAAGTACATTGTCATTTTTAGTTTTCTTTTTGATAGTCTATGTACTCTTATCCACTTATCATTTCCTATGAAAGAATACTCTCCTCTCTTTTGACTTTCTCTAGACCTCTTCATAGAGTGCTGGAATATAGTACCCATCACCCATTTACTTTGAGCAGTTATTCTTATTTAGGAACTGGTAAGCACTGGTATTTACAAGCATTTATTCTGAGCTGAAATCATGACTATTATAGTGAATCACAGGGCTCTGTTTGGGGCCTTGAAGGTACCAGGTGTATGTGACTTCTTTTCTTCCATTGTTCAGCAGTCCAGCTAAAGCTCTGTAATCAGGACAAATACTTTGGAGGCAGCTTTTGTTTCGAATGAGAATTCTTGCTGGGGTTATTTGGTAGCTGCCTTGACTTCTAGAGATCTGGTTTTAGTTTTTTAGTTAGTTTTGGCAGAAAGCTAATTAAGAACTATATGAAGTTTATCATGATGGCAGCTGATCCATATAATCTGCAATAGTTTCAGATATTACTCAGTATGTGAAAGTCTTTAGCTTCACTATTTATTTTCAAATGGCAAAGACTTTGTTTATTTTGGTTTTTGTTTTTCAAGACAGAATTTCTCTGTGCAATAGCCCCGGCCAACCTGGAACTCACTCTGTAGACCAGGCTGGCCTTGAACTCATAGAGATCCACTGCCTCTACCTCCTAGTGCTGGGACTAAAGGCATGCGCCACCTGGCCCAGCTGGCAAAGCTGGCAAAAGCTTTTGATAGGCATCAGACAGGTAGTTTCTAGAAGGGAAAGTTACCCAAGGCAAGTGCTTTCAACAAGAAGAATGCTGTATTCTTTCCAGTACCAAAACTTAAAGATATCTGCTATGTTGTGGCTCAGAAAATAATACCCAGAGAGAAGCTTCAGAAACAGCCACAGAATTCAAGTTTCTGACCCTCTGTCTTCCTGCCTTTGCTTCCTCTTTCTCCCTTGCCCAAGCAAACCTCAGGAAATAGAATTCTTCTTCTTCAAAGTGGGTCATGGAAACTAGAACCGCTGCTCCCCCAAAGCCAGCCATGAAGTTTAAGATTTTTGTACTGTAATTTTCACATACCTTACTGTTTTGAGTAAACCAACATCTGGACCTACCTTGTCTGATGGAGATCAAAACAACCAATTTTGGCCAGCAAGATGGCTCGGTGGATAAAGGTACTTGCCATCAGGCTCAATGACCTGAGTTCAGTCCCACATGGTAGGAGACAATCAACTCCCACAAGTTGTCTTCTTACTTCCACATGGGTGCACACACATACACATGCAAACGTGTGACAAATACATGTAAAGTGCATTAATAAAATCTAAAAAAAAAAAGTGTACTACACAGAGAGGCCAAGAAAACCCCAGATAGACTGTGCTTCATTTTCTCACTCTGACGATCAGCATGTGGTAATATCCTTTTCCCTAAATCCATCTTTCTACAGCTGTTAGTAGTTCATGTCAGAACCCAAGAACAAAAGCATCCTAAGTAACTGGGCCTTCAGTTGGGTCTTATGTTACATAACAGTAGGTTATATAAGTTGACTATGTTCTCTTGTTAATTTATTATACGGGTGTTGGCTGTGACCTTTTATAATGGACAGAAGGAGGTCATTTCTTTTTCCACCTCTACAGCAACATTCAGGCATATTTCTCTACCAGATATTAATTTTTTGTTCTCTTATTTTGTTGTTTGTAGTCCTGAGGATTTAACACTTAGGGCCTCCTCACACATACTAGGTAAGGGTTCTGCCAATGAGACATGCCACCCACCCTCTTCTCTACTTTTTTGTTTTGAGACAGGTCTCACTAATTTGTGCAAGCTAGCCTGGCACTCACTCATTAGTCCACACTGTCCTTGGATTTGTAATCCTCCTGCCTCAGCCTTTGGAGTAGCTCATATTATAGGATGCCACCATACCTGGCTACATTTTTGAGATCCTGACTTCTGAAAAGGGCAATGTGTTTTTTGGCTAAAGTTATGCCTTTTAAATGTAAAACACAAGAAGATTGAATGAACATAAGAGCAACATTTTAACACTGTTTTACAGTCTGCCTTTTTACTTAAAATATACTGTGATCAATTTTTATGAATTTAGGTATAATTTAAAGCCATTTTAAGGCCACATTTCATCATATATTCTTTCATCATTCATTTTAAAAATATTTACCACACACCTACTATGTGCTAATCACTGTTGTTGGTGGCAAATGGTAAGCTGGTAAAACACATAGTAATTCACAAAGCTTACATGCCATTTCTCTTTATAGTTTTGTGGTTGAAAGTTTCTCAATCAAGTGTTGCTTTGGTTTTGATTTGGGTTTTTTGTTTGTTTGTTTGTTTTTTGCTCTGCTTTGAAATATATTGTTCTTTAAAGGTCCAGACACAAAGTCTTGGCCTCCAGATGGTAGTATTAGAGTTCTATGGACCTTTTAAGATACAGAAACCGAGGGAGTCTTTAGAGGTTACACAGTCCCACCATCTGGTATTTTCTGTTTCTACTCCTTGGCTCATGAGTGGTTCTCTCTACCATATGCTTCTGCCATATGCTGTCCTTACCAAAGGCTCAAAACAATGGGACAGCCCTGTCTTGGACTAGAAACTCCAGAACCCTGAAGCAAAATTCGCCTCATCTCTTTAAAATTTAATATTCCAGGCATTTTATTAAAGTAATGAAAAGCTTGTTAATATAGCATGTGTGGTTGTGAAGATTTTTTTTTTACTTTCTCTCGGTTATCATGTGGAATTCTTTTTCTTTTTCTTTTTCTTTTTTTTTTCTTATTTCAATTAGTTGTAACTTTGTGCAAATCAGTGACTATTCCTTGAAGATATGTGTCTTAGTTAGGGTTTCTATTGCTGAGAAGAAACACCATGGCCATGGCAACTCTTATAAAAAAAAAAAAAAAAGATTTAATTGGGGCTGGCTTACAGTTCAGAGGTTTAGTTCATTATCATTGTGGCAGGAAGCATAGTAGCATGCAGGAGGGCATGGTACTGGAGAGGTAACTGAGAGAGTTCTACATCTGGATCAGCAGGCAGCAGCCCACCCCCAGTGACACACTTCCTCCAACAAGGCCACTCCCTCTGGGGGCCATTTTCATTCAAACACCACAATATGCTTTAAAAAATAAGTTACTAAGTCAAAACAGTTAATGGTTTTAATAAACTTGACATTCATTGTCAAAGCCTTTCTCAAAAACTTGGGTCTCCCTAATGCTCATCACTTCTGCTATCAGTTTAAAATGTCCTGAAAAGAAACCAATAATTTCAAGTTTAAATCTTGTCTCTCTCATCAGATGAGGAATTCACTTTTTGTATACTAGCATGGTCAATTTATAATTATCACCAATTTATATACCACTGGAAACTAATCCAACTTTGGCTGATACCAGACTGCTGAAAAAGCCATTGTGCTGAGGGCTTTATAGCACTGGTTTTTATTTCTGTATCCCCAGAAATGGCACAAAGCCTGGCACACAGTAGGCCTGAACTAAATCTTAAGCTTCATTATTTCTATATTTTCTATTACTACAAATCTGAAATATCTCATAAATGAAGATGTCTAATGCTTATGTGATTTGATTATTTTGTTGGATGTATTTCAGAATGACAAATTTGATAGTCAATCACTATGGTAACGATCACAATTTCCACAAATCATTAGTTCTGTCTTCCTACTCCATGCAATGAAGCACTGAGAAAACTGCTCTTTTTGTATCGTGAGATCAAGCTATAAATGTTAGGACTCATTAAAAGGAATGGTGAGCCACTAGGTTCTAAAGAGTAATGAAATAGAATCAAGATTTCAGAAAAATAATTTTGACAATACTATGGGGAATTATACTTTTCCTTGGTAGAAATAAAGCCAATAGTCCTTTAACATATACTTATTTTAATTGTAGTTATAAAACTGAATACCATTATATATTGAGACCTTCTGTATGATTTCTGCAAGACAGCAGCCTAAAACCAATACAAAACAACATTCAATTGTGAAGCTAGTTTTCTTTGGATGCCATGGCAAAATAGTTCAAACAGTTGAAAAAGATAAAAGGTGATTTTGTCACACTCCTGAAGGGTATATGAAAGTATTGATAGGTTGGTCTTTTCTTGAGGTTTCTTGATTACAAATATCAGTCTTTTGTGTCTTCATGGAGTTTTTTCTCTGCTCACCCACATCATTAATGTGCCTCTTTGATTATAAGGACAGTAGTTATATTAGATTAGGTCTATTAGATTAAGTATGATCATATAATCCCATTTGATCATTATTACCTCCTTAATTAAAGTCCCTCAGCTGGCTGTGGCAGCACACACCTTTAATCCCAGCACTCAAGAGGCAGAGGCAAGCCTGATCTACAGAGCAAATTCCAGGACAGCCAGAGAAACCCTGTCTAAAACAAACAAACAAACAAGCAAGCCCTCCATTTGAATATAGTCACATTCTGAGGTATACTGAGGTATCCTAGCGGATTTCAACACATGAATTTAGAAGGATATAATTTAGTTCACAACATTTACAAATAAATACATAACATCTCTAGGGCACACTTTTCCAGTTATTTTTCAGCAGTTTGGATGATGAAATATTGGTCCTTACTTTTTAATCATATGATCCATAGCTGTTAAGTGGCTGTCCAAGCAGAATAATCATCTCAGAGTGATACTGAGAAAAAAACTTAGGTTAGCACCCAAGTGAAGACCTTCCCACAGAGAGTTAATCTAGCTCTTGGTAGAGCCATAACTCAATTTCAAAGCAAATGTAGTGATCCCTAATCTGTACAGGAGAAAACAAGAATTCAGAATTTAAGAAACTTACTTGGTCATGTGGACAAGAATTGGAATCACTGGGATTTGAATGAGGTCATTGTCAACATCAGAGGTACCATGCCCAGCTGTGTTTTATTTACTTCATCTCCTAAACAGCACTGATGAGAGTTTAGTGAACCATAACAGAGTCCAGGAAATTGACTTTTAAAGTTGTTACTGTGTGTTTCTTCACGTGTGTACACACATGCTCATATATGCATGCATGCTATTGCATGTATGTAGAGGTCAGAGGATAACTTTTAGGAGCTGATACTCTCCATCCAATGTAGGTTCAGGAGGTCTGTGGTGTTTTGAATGAGAGTGGCCCCAATGACTCATATGTTTGAATGCTTGGTCCCCAGTTTATGGAACCATTTAGGAAAGGCTAGGAGGTGTGGCTTTGTCACTAGGGGTGGATTTTGATTTCCATGCCATTTCCCAATTAGCTCTCTTTCTGCCTGATGCTTGTGAATCAAGATGTGAGGTTTCAGCTACTGCTCCAGTACTCTGCCTGCCTGCCTGCTGGCATGTTGCCTGACTTGATGGGAATGGACTCTAACCTTCTGGAATCATGAACCCCCAAATTACATGCTTTCTTTATAAGCTGCCTTGGTCAGGGTGTCTTATCATAGCAACAGGGAAGTAACTAACACAGGGCCTACCCTGGGGTGCCGGCTTTTCCTGCTGAGTCATCTCAATGGCCCCAGGGAATTGATTTCTCAATTAACATTGTAATAACTGGTCATTCTTTAACTTAGGTGAAGGAATCTGCAGTTCCCATCTCATGTCCTCCCTAGTTAGACATATCATGATATGGGACCTGGAATGGTATAGAATTCCCCACTTCTCTGTGTCTCTGTTGCTTCAACTAAAACCAAGAAAAATATGTGGCTGTGATTTTACACAATTTGTCCTTTCTGAAGCACATGTTGAGTTTAATCCCTTATATATACTACTAAGAGGTAGGAACAAATGGGATCTTTAAACGCCAGTTTGGGAGCTGCTTTCTTGAGTGGGTTGAAGCTATTCATGAGCTCAACAGATTCATGAGCACATGTGTTAGTTCAGGAACATCCTCTCCCAGTTAGTCAGTCCCACATAGGTTTCTCTTGACATGTGAGGTCCAGCACAGCTGTGAACTCTACCAGCAAGACCTTCACCAGAAGGTCAAAATGGCAACAACAATCAGCAGACTATTAAGAAAGAATACGATCATATGTATGGTACAGCTTTCTCCATAAAAGAAAAATACATTTAAATTACAGAACCAAACAGCACTATTTATATTCCTTTCACTATAACTTGAAAATTCCCCAGTTCCAATGGGGTGCTAGGTTATTTCCTCTGTAAAACACGGGCATTTGGTGAGGTAGTATCACACATGTAAATCTCTGGGATGTTTTCTTCATGACCCAGAAGTTAGCACTTCCATGTTCAAAATTATTTGAACATGACAACTTCCAGGAAAAACTCATTTGCACTGAAGCAGTATCGGATATAACATAATATTCTTTCTAGTCTCTCAAAAAAGAACAAAGGTTTAGGCCATAATATTAATGCAGTTCTATTGAAATTTTCATAACTAGTATAACTAGTATTGAGAACAGATTAAAAACTCCTTTCTGATAGCCAATTAGTGAGTCCCCTGAAAATATCCTAAGCTAAGCAGGTTGACTATTTCCCATCAGGGCAAACTTGTTGGCAAAAAAAGAGAAACCACAAGGAATGAGAGAATCACAAACTTTTGTTTCACAGAATTTAATATTTTCAAAAAGACAGAAACTATAAAAGTTATCAAAAATGTGAGAGTTCATTTTGGGGAAAGGTAGTATGATTGAAACTTGCAACTGATTATGGTCGAGAGTCAGGATCACGGCAACTATAGCTGTCCTGAGTAAGCCCTGCTACAGAAATGCAGGCACAGGATGGATGACGGGAAACACACACCACGTCATGCCCTGAGGCTTCTGAATGTCCAAAAGGAACATCATTTTGCATGTTTAGATTCCACTTCCTCAAGAATCCACTCAATGCCATTCAAGAAACCAGTCAGAGTTTCAGCCTCTATATCCTGGACCTGTGAGCAGGTGAGAGAGGATGCTGTCAGTTCAAAGCAGAAGCTTAGTGAGAGACACGTTTCTCTAGGCATTATTTTGTTTTTGAGCTAAACAATATTAGCTAAAATAAAATGACCGGCACAAAGACTGAGTACGTTTTTCGAGTGCTATCACCGGGCACAATCCTGTAAATAAGTGATCTTCTCTTGTGTCTTCTAACCATGTTAGTGTTAGTCTTATTTCTCAGAACTCAGCTCTGGAAATGGGAGGAACAGGCTTCTTGTACATCCTGGAAAACAATTCCTCCAAAGGATCCACTTTAAAAACTAAAACACTTTTTAATGAACCTAACTGGCCAACTAAAAAATGTGAGAGATACTGCAGAGCTGACCAGAGTCGCATGGATCTGACAGACATTTAGAGAACTTTTATCTAAAAACTACAGAATATACACTTGGTTTTCATCATATATTGGAACATTCTCTAGAATACACATTATTTTAGACCACAAAATCTTCAACAATAAAAACAATTAAGTTAAAAAAAATATGTATTTTTATGATTAAAGGTAGAATAAAACTAGGAATAACAACAACAACAAACTAGAAATGGACAAATACATAGATGTAGCATGCTACTAAACAAACAATGGGTCATTGGATAAATTAGAAGGACAAATAAAAATGGGAAACAATGCTGTGGAACAATCTTTCTGTACACTGTGAATATGAATTACTCTCTGTTCTGGTGGAAGGTTCACCTCAGCCCATGGCACCCTGGCATCCATATACCCAAAAGTCTGGAATGCTCTGGTAGAAGATCCACCTCAGCTCCCCTCCCCCATCTCTTTCCCCAAACCCAGCCCCTTCAAAGCCCGCCAAACAGGACTCCTTCCCCAGAGATGCTCAGCACCACTCCCACAGGGTATTTAAGCTGCATCCCAGAAAACAGACAAGTGGTTTTCCAGTCTCTCATCCCTGTCTCCTCTCCTGGGGGCTGGAGAATCACCCGGGAATGCTTTACACATTAAACTGTTTTTTGTTATTTTTTTCTAATTTGGTCTGATTTGGATTGCTACATTGGCATAGAGTGCAAAACTTTTATTTCTCATTGTCTAATAAAAAAGCTGACAGGTCAGTAACTAGGCAGAAAGTTAGGCAGGACAATCAAACCGAGAATGCTTGGAAGAAGGAGAGCAGATGAAGAGATGCCAGCCAGCTGCCTAGGAAACAAAACATGTAGAAAATGAGGTAACAAGCCAGGAGCTGTGTGGCGAAGCAGAGATAAAAAATATGGATGAATTTAAGTGAAAGGTTTCTGTACCCTGATATTAAGTCTCTCTGCCAATGCAGTAATCCAAATCAAGCCTAATTAAAAATAAAAGATCAAGCTTATTGGGCAAAAACGTTGGGGAGGTGGGGGAGACACAACCACATGGCCATTCTCCAGGAGGCAGTTTAAATACCCTGTAGGCATGGTCTTGAGTAGCTCCGAGGGGAAGAGCCGCTTTCTGAGGGCAGGGTCTGGAGAAAGAGAGGAGGGGCTGAAGCAGAGTTCTTAGATAAACATTCCAACCTTTTTGGATATATGGGCATGGGTTCAAGTCTAGCTACTTCCTGGTTCAAGTCTAGTTACTTCCTGCTGGCATAGAACAATGTGGGGGGGGGGAGTTGAAATCTATGGGCTCATGCTCAGTGGAAGGTGGGGGTGAAGAAGCATTTGGATAACTGCCATCCTGGAGACCTCAGGAATCTGTTTCTCCAGGAAGTGGAGAAGACTGGTTGTTAGAAGAAAAAAATAGGTTGTTATCACTGGCCCTGTGAACAGGACTAGCCATGGGGGTGGGGAGATTGTCAGCAGGAATAAAATATATTAGCTAGTAACAAGTCTGAGCTATCACCCCAACACTTATATTTAATGTAAGCCTCTGTGTTGGTTATTTGGGAACTGGCGGGAGGGAGAGAAACATCTACCTACAAAAGAATACACCAAACATATGGGATATAGCAAACACAGTACAAAAAGGCAAATCAGAGCAAGAAGTACCTACATTAAAATACACACACACACACACACACACACACACACACACACACACACACACACACACACATGCTGTGGATATTGCTCTGTATGCTGTGAATGTGTTGCTGTGATTGGTAAATAAATAAAATGCTGATTGGCCAGTAGCCAGGCAGGAAGTATAGGCGGGACAAGCAGAGAAGAGAATTCTGGGAACAGGAAGGCTGAGTCAGGAGTCACCAGCCAGACACAGAGGAAGCAAGATGACAAGGTAGAACTGAGAAAAGGTACCAAGCCATGTGGCTAAACATAGATAAGAATTTTGGATAAATTTAAGTGTAAGAGCTAGTCAGTAATAAGCCTGAGCAAATGGCCAAACAGTTTTAATTAATATAAGCCTCTGTGTGTTTACTTGGGGGATGCAAGTGGGAAAGATTTGTCCTGACTGCGGGCCAGGCGGGACACAGAAAAACTTAAGCTACACACACACACACACACACACACACACAGGGGAAGGGGCATATTTTGGGCCCAAGCCCCAGTAAATAAATAAGATTTCAAATAAACATGCTAATGATGTATCTCAGGGGTTTAGGGAAATTAGAGCAAAACAAACACCATATTATGAGATGGAAAGAAACAACCAAGAAAACAGTAGAAATAAATGAAACAATGATTTAAAAGATAAACAGTTGGTTTTCTGAAATTTAAACAAAATCAACAAACCTTTAGGTAGATAGGGAAAAAAAGAAAAATCTTTAACCCCAGCACTTGGGAGGCAGAGGCAGGTAGATATCTGTGAGTTCAAGACCAGCCTGACCTACATAGCAAATACCAGGATAGCCAGAGCTACATAGAGAGGCCCTGTCTAAAAGTAATAATAATAATAATAATAATAATAATAACAATGAAGGAAGATGCAAATAAAAACACAATAGACCAATAGAGACTATTAGAAACAATTTATCTATGGAGTTTCATGTCAGCTATCATTTGAGAAAAAGGTTTTATTATACAAATAAAATTTAAAGCACTAACCCATGAGATGTACATTTTCAGGGGTGTTGGAAACCAAACCCTTGAGTCTCCTGCCTGTTGGGTAGGTACTTCACCACTGAGCAACATCCTTAGCCCCAATGATCTGTATTTTTACATGGGAAATGCTACTCATCCTAAGATTCTTAAAGCATACACATTGGTGATGAGAAAACCATGAGAGTGGGGTCCTTAAAACTACCCCCAGTTACTGTCTTACTGTTCCTACCATAGGAGGGGTGAGTAGGGAACAGATGACCATCCAAATTCCCAGCCATCAGTCAAGCCCTTAAAATTCACTTTAGGGTAGTAGTTCATTTCGAAAACAAATGCTGTCGTTCCAATTAGTGTTCCCTAAAGTTCTGTGTGTCACAGGCCTGGTCCCTACCCCACACTGCTGTTAGGGAGTGGTGAAATTTTCAAGAAGTGGTGACTTCTGGGAGGTCACTTGGGATGTTCCTTGAAGGTCATCTTGTGATCTCAGCCCCTTCCTCTTTCTCTTCCCCTTTTGTTCCAAGACAGAAGTTTCCTCTATCATGTTTACAGTATGATAATCCACCTTGCCACAGGCTCAAAATCAAGAGGGTCAACTGATCATGAACCAAAACATAAACTGAGAGAAAATATGCCTTCTTTTCTTTTTAAGTTATTGTCTTAGGTATTTTGTTACCATAAAAGAAAGCTCACAAACACACATACATGCAAACATACATGTGCACATATATAAATAAATACATACAATAGAAAGTTCACTAAAATAAATTCTTTGTTACCAGAGCAGTTAGGACCTTACCATCCATGGGTGGTTTAGAAGATTAAGACGCAGCTCATGAGCTAAATAAAAACAGGGCATTCTTTTTACATCTGCTTGAGAAATACAAGATAAAACCAGCATTGGTCTTCCTGATGATCCAAAAGCTGGATCAGTCATGGCCATAATACGAGAAAATTCATCTTGCCATTCATGTCCTAAGGAATTTAAAGTTAAAATTTGTAATTTACATTACTTATAATTACTCTAAAAATAATTATAGTTAAAAACAGCACACAAAGGAATTAAAATTTTTACCAGGATTTAAACACGATAAACTGCCTTTATTGCTAAATCTCCCACAAAATTGTATTAAACTCACTTTCAAAAGTAGAAATTTTGATGATGACATAAAAAAATATAGTCACAAGAACATTCAGGTGTCCCGATCGTTTAAAGTAACTTTCTATGACATGATAGTTTTCTCTTACACATTCATCAACTGTCTGATTACTCTTTCTTTCAAAGGCCTTACTTCCAATATCTGAGCATAAAATTGGCTCTATTTTTTTTCATCCAGATTTTTTTACCTCTGCCTTTTTACTGGAGGATCCAGATCACTGACAGCATGTGGTAAACAAAATTCCCAAGCCATTCCCCTATATCAGCCTCCCAAAAAGCTTGGCCTACAGATATAAGCCACTGTTCCTTTTTCTGTCTCAGAACTTTTAGATTTAATGCTAAGCATTTTATTTAGAAAAGCAATTGGAGACAGAGGTAAAGAGGACCGACTTTTAGAAGCAGGCATGTTCCTTTGACTGTTGGGCCATTAATACATTGGTTGGAGTCAAAGTAGTCTGTCATTGGTGGGTTTGGCCTCTGTTGCTAAAGTTAATGCCAACACAGAGAATTCAAATTCTCTCTGCAGCTAGGTATGATAGATTACACTTGTCATACCAGCAATCAGGAGGATGAGGCAGAATATATGCCATGAATTCCAGGCCAGCCCAGGCTATGTAGTGAGGTCCAGGCTGTTTTTACACACCAGCTTCAGTCTTAGGATGATATGCCCCTAAGTGTAACATGAATTTCTAAACGGTCTTATTAAATAAAAAAAAACTCAGGGGAGCCAGGTATTGGGGTGAATTCTGAAAGATCAGAGAAACAGAACATGCCACAGCCAACCTCACCTCGTCAATTCCTCAACTGATTCTGTTTCCTCAAACTGAAAGCATCTGAGTCCTCACCTGAATGGATCTTAGCTGAATTGCTGCTCAAAAGCCTAAAAGATTAAAAAGCCTCTAGTTCCCCATCCTCTCGCCTTATCTACCTGCTTCCTGCCATCACTTCCTGGGATTAAAGTTGTATGTCTTTCCCAAGCAAAGACAGGAGATCTCAAGTGCTGGGATTAAAGGTGTGTGCCACCACATCTGGCTCTGTTCCTAGTGTGTCCTTGAATTCATAGAGATCCAAATGGACCTCTGCCTCCCAAGTGATAGGATTAAGGGCATGCGTACCATCATTTTCTGCCCTCTATGTCTAATCTAGTGGCTATTCTGTTCTCTGACCCTCAGATAAGTTTATTAGGATACACAATATATCAACCACACCTAAGCATGAATTGTGGAAGCATTCTTGGTGTCCAAGCATGACTACTGAATTCTGCCCTGTATTGATAGAAAGGTCTTCTGTGAAAACATCCTTCCCTCCACAGAATCAGAAAACAAAAGAGTACTTGCTGTTCCTACCTCTGTGCTCAGACAAAGAGCTTTGGTTTCTACCCTTTGCTCAGGAGCAGTCGGTCTCTGGTGGAATAAGAGGCAGAGGGATTTCTCATCCTATCACTGTTGACAGAAAGCTATGGCTTCATCTGAGAAAATGATATAGAAAACAGGGCCCCTCTCACCCGCATAGCAGCCATTTAACACATGCCTCTTTCCCAAAGGACTCAGAGGGCGCCTGTCCTACCACTAAACTTTTAATGAAAACCTAGCAGAGTTCCATGGAAAAAATTCCGTAAGTACATATAGATTATTTTTGTATCCTATGTTTTAATTAATTAATTTATTTTTATCCATCATGCTTGGGATTGAGTCTGAGGCCTCAGTTATGACCTAGGCTAATACCCTACTTTTTCTGCCCATTTTACAGGGGGCTATTGGGATCAACATGGGAGACTAGATGAAAGTGAGTTCTCTATCAGTTTTTGCTCTCAGTCTTATCTCCACCAGCAAATACAGGGTTTGACCTCTGCAACTATTGGTAACTCACCAACTACTGGTTGAACAAATCAATCTACCTTTTATTTTGCTATTAATTTTTCCTTTTACAGTCCTATAATAACATAATAATTTATTATTTTCTTATGAATAATTTATCCAGGATTTTGAAGTGTAATTGCCTCCAGGACTTAACAGATTGCTAGAAAAATAAATTCATTGTAAATTAAAATCAACACATTAAATAACTATGATATATGTATTGTATATATTATATATAAGCAACGTGCACAATATATCATTTAATATGCATAATAAATCATTTATCGTATATTTATATTCTACCTTGTACACAAAGGATTCGGAGGAAATTATAATACTTGTTCATGGTCCAATGATATAGCAATGTCACCACCAAAACAATATTGTCAGTGATAATTATTCAGAGTATATGGAGTATATTATCAATTCACTGATTTAATTAACTTTAACCAACTCAACTAACATCCTATCCCCACACCTCTCTCCAGTATGGATAGAACAAACCAATGCATTTTCAGTTACCTACATAAATTATTTGAATATATCAGAGACAGAGAAAGCATCAGTAGTTTTTAAAATGTAGAACTATACAAAAATATGGCTATAGATATCAGGACTCCGTGGTGCTTATAAAAACCGGATATCCCCGGACCTCAAACTCTACTATAGAGCTATAGTAATAAAAACAGCTTGGTACTGGTATAAAAACCGACATACGGACCAATGGAATCGAATTGAAGACCCTGACATTAATCCATGCACATATGAACACCTGGTTTTTGACAAAGGAGCCAAAACTATACAATGGAACAAAGAAAGTATCTTCAACAAATGGTGCTGGCATAACTGGATGTCAATATGTAAAAGATTACAAATAGATCCATATCTGTCACCATGCACAAAACTCAAGTCCAAGTGGATCAAAGACCTAAACATAAATCCAGTTACACTAAACTTAATAGAAAAGAAGATAGGAAGCACTCTTGAACGCATTGGCACTGGAGACCATTTCCTAAATAAAACACCGACAGCACAAACCCTGAGCACAACCATTAATAAATGGGACCTCTCAAAACTGAGAAGCTTTTGCAGGGCAAAAGACACAGTCAATAAGACAAAAAGACAGCCAACAGATTGGGAAAAGATCTTCACCAACCCCACATCTGACAGAGGATTGATCTCCACAATATATAAAGAACTCAAGAAACTAGACATCAAAGCACTGAACAGTCCAATTAAAAAATGGGCTAAAGAGCTAAACAGAGAATTCACAAAACAAGAACTACAAATGGCTGAAAGACATTTAAAGAAATGCTCAACATCCTTAATCATCAGAGAAATGCAAATCAAAACGACTCTGAGATACCACCTTACACCTGTTAGAATGGCTAAGATCAAAAACACCAATGACAACCAATGTTGGAGAGGATGTGGAGCAAAGGGAACACTCCTCCACTGTTGGTGGGAATGTAAACTTGTACAACCACTGTGGAAATCAGTATGGCGGTTTCTCAGAAAATTAGGAATCGAACTATCTCAAGACCCAGCCATCCCACTCTTGGGCATATACCCAAAAAATGCTGATACATACCATAAAGATACATGCTCAGCTATGTTCATAGCAGCACTATTTGTAATAGCCAGAACCTGGAAACAACCTAGATGCCCATCAACGGAAGAATGGATGAAAAAAATGTGGTACATATACACAATGGAGTACTACTCAGCAGAGAAAAACAATGAAAGCATGAAATTTGCAGGCAAATGGATGGAACTAGAAAAAATCATCCTGAGTGAGGTAACCCAAACCCAGAAAGACAGTTATGGTATGTACTCACTCATTGGTGGATTCTAGATATAAAATGAACAATCAGACCACAACCCATAGAACCATAGAGCTATATATATAGCATGGAGGTCCCTAGGATGACTGTGGCTTATAATAAATTTCAGTTTTACTCAATTATTGAAAAAAAATAGCCAAATGAATGGAAACACATGAACTATGAACCAAAGGCTGAGGGGCTCCCAGCTGGATCAGGCCCTCTGAATAGGTGAGACAGTTGATTGGCTTGATCAGTTTGGGAGGCATCTAGGCAGTGGGACCAAGTCCTGTGCTCATTCCATGAGTTGGCTGTTTGAAACCAGGAACTTATGCAGGGACACTTGGCTTAGTCTGGGAGGAAGGGACTGGACCTCCCTGGACTGAGTCTACCAAGTTGATCACAGTCCTCGGGGGAGGACTTGTCCTGGAGGAGGTGGGAATGGAGGGTGGGCTGGGGGTAAGGGGAGGGCGTGGGAGGGGGGAGAATAGGGGAACCCATGGCTGATATGTAGAACTGAATGGTATTGTAAAATAAAAAATATATATCACAAAAAAAAAAAAAAAAAAAAAAAAGGCCAGGATAAAAGGCCAGATCTATGGATCACAATGTGGCAAGCTAGGATGTCCCCATGTAGTCCCCATGTACAAGGTTTGAAAACACCAGTGACAGTAGCACCCATAAAGTCACAGTGGTAAAATCTAACTCTTCTCTTACTATGGTGCTGTAACGACAGGATTATTTATTTTGCAAAGAATGAAGTCATAGCACCTTGAAGAAGAAAGAAAAGAGTGCTTACGTTTGTGAGCTTCGGCATTTGCCACATAGATGAAGCCATCTACAACTTCACACACCTTCTGAATTTGTGGAATCACACTGTAGCGGCTTCCTTGGTGTTCATCTCCTTCACGCTGTAGGCTGAACATCTTGTTAACTGTACTTGTATGCTCTTCCCTTGCCCTGTCTCTTTCCTTTCTGCAAGAAAAAAATGTAAACATAAGAAAAAGACATTAAACAGGTTCCATCCCACTAAAATGTTCCCCTGCTGATATTTCAGGCAGTCCACTGAGCAGGCAGCCTTACCTGGTAGTCGAATATAATATAAGGATGTTGAATTTATGTTGATTGCTCAGCTGGAAATTGACTCCAGATCCAATACCTACACAAGAAAGTCAGTTATACAAACAAGCCAATCATAAAAACATAAAAAAAAAAATTCCACTGAAAAATTATGCAGTGCAATCGAAAAGGGCAAAGAAAAAAAAACAACCAAGTTACATGCAACTGTGGAATAAAATGCAATACTTGTGATGAGGACAAAAAAGTTGTGTGGACTTGTGAACTCTGATTCACAAGGCAGCACAAACACAGATAGAGAATTAAGTACAGCTTGGCTCATCAGTCTTCAGTCATCATTACAAACATCACAGTAGCAGCCAGGGCATGGTAACTACTTCTATTTATCCTCAATGTTGACTCCTTTCCTTATTTTATGCTTCCAACCTCCACTGGTCTTATAATCCATGTATATATTTATTGAGGGCCTCTTCTTCCCCTATGAAAAACTGTTCCTAAACATGTGGTGCGGCATTAGAAATACCTTAGAAATGGAGCCAGAACTGCAGATGCTGAAATTTGAAAAACTAGAGTGATGTGGATTAGAATCCTAAGCTTGTCAGGACAGTCACTTATTTGTGAGACTGTTTCAACACAAAAAAAGAAATAATCTATACCTCTTAGGGGTTGCTTCCAGGATTGCCTGAGATCTAATTTGTGATATCCTTAGATTGCTAATATTGGCTTCTTACTCCTTTGTGTCTGAGTCACCAACACTGCTGCTGTCCTTTTCTTGGCCTCTTCTGTTTTGTTGTTGTTGTTGTTGTTGTTGTTGTTGTTGGTGGTGGTGGTGGTGGTGGTGGTGGTGGTGGTGGTGGTTTTGTTCATGATTAATGTCTTTTTTTGGTCTCCAGGAAACATCCTTGATTCCATCACTCTAGTTCTTGCTATACAAATGTCCCCTCAGATCTGTTCACTTCTCTCCATGGCTATTCTCCTTTGAGTACCAATTAAAAATCTGGAATCTAACCAGTCCTCTAAATCCTCTTGCTTTAACTAGTCTTTCTTGCAGCAGCAGACACACTGCCTAATGATACATATCTAAGTGTTTCTCTTCTCTACAAAGCCATAGACCTCCAGATATACAAACAAATCAATATAGTCTGACCCCACTTACCTCATTAGAGAGAACTCCAGTCTTTCATTCCCCTAATTCTCAAATTCTACTTAAATAAGCTATGTCATGTCATCTTATGTCACCATTCTAAGTATCACATGTGTAGATTTGGACTTGTGGGCACGGAAACCATAACTATCCCAAACCACATGATCCTCTGCTCCTTCGGTTACGTTAGTCCACAGAAAGCACATGGAAACAGAACCAAATGTTTCTGCCGTTTGTTTAGATCAGTTTAATTTCCAAAGATTATTCTTTCAAAACATGTCTAACCTGGGCCCAACTTATTATGCAACCCGTATTCTTCTCTGACCTTGTAGACTTTTTCCAGTAATCACTTAAGTCTCTGTAAGAAGAACGTAATTACCATTTCGTCATTATCAAATTTCCTCATATCTTCTGGCTTGTCCTGAATCGTTGCTTCTACTATGAGTCCTTGCCTGAAACTGGCCTGCCTTAGGTAATACTTCTCTCAGTTATCAGAACTGCTTATTTCCTTATACCCTACAGTGAAGAAGTGGGCTGATCTCTCTACTCCCAATGACTTGTCTAAACCATTACTCAAGAACCATCTGGAATAGTTCCATCCAAGAAACACACCAAGCAGCTGGGGAGCGGTCTCTCTGTCCTCAGCTTTGTCACCCATCCTCATCCCCTCCCCTACGGAGATTTCAGCATGCCGCTCACTATCTTTCTCTCCATCCTCCTAAACTTCCAACTCCGTGTGGACCTGAACTGCTTATGACTCCCAAATGTTAATTTCTCTGGTTCTTGATCTTCTGACCTGGACACACAATCCATTTATTTACCGTGTGTGTGTGTGTGTGTGTGTGTGTGTGTGTGTGTGTGTGTGTATGTGAGACAAAATGCCATGACTAAGGCAACTTATAAAAGACAGCACTTAATTTGGAGCTCGTGACTCCAGAGGGTTAAAGTCCTTGACCACTTGACCATCCTGGAGATGGTCATAGCAACAGGCAGCAGGCAGGCTTAGCAGTAGCTGAGAGCTTACATTTGAGACACAAACACGCAGAGGGAGGGCTAACTGGGAATGGTATGTGAGCTTTTGAAACCTCAAAGCCCTCCCTTAGTGATGCACCTCCTCTAAAAAGGCCACGCCTCTTAATCCTTACCAAAGAGTTCTACCAACTGGGGGCCAAGTACATAAATATATGAGACTATGGAGCACATTCCCATTCAGACCACCATAGTGTGGAACCTATGATGTGTCTGGCATTACAGACACTAGTAAAAATAAAACTGACAAGACCCCTAGCTCTTGGCACCAAAAACAGTAACCACAAACGCCATTCTTCTCTGGTGAGTCCTTACCCTAGTGAACAACTTTAAACCCAACAGAAACCACAAGGCAGAAATCTGTTATCCTCATTACAAAATCCTTATTCATTGCATCAACTTTCATCCTTGATGTTCATTCGTTTCCATCCAATGACCCCCTTTCATGTTTTTAAATCATAGATTATAGCAGCTTCTTTAGGCTCCTCTAAAGAGTTCTTACTCAGGAGCTGGAATAAGCTTTCTAAAATGAAATCTTCATCATCTCAACCCCCTGTGGAAACTTCTTCAACAGCTCCCACATACTCATGCATCCCATGTGGTGGTGATGTTTACCCAGCTCCACTCTTGCTAGGTTTATAGACACTCCAGAACGCTGTGCTTTTATCCTTCCCCTTTTAAGGGGATACAGCTACTAATACTCAAGAGTCTTAGCAGGCATCATCTTCAATGAGCAGCCTTCTTTGGTTCTTATCTTTCTATTCAAAAACCAACTGGTCACATTCCAATTACCTAAATACCTGTCTGTATCCTCACTTAGAGCCATTGTCGTCATGGAAGACCAAGACTTGTTCTGCATCTCTGTATCTATGCTGTATCATGAGTAAAGCACATTTTACATTGTGTATCAGTACTCATATTTATGATACTTTCCCACCTTACCAAAAGGTCACACGCTGTCTTGTGGGTTGTTTTTGTTTTTTTCTATAGAGATGCAATAATATAATTCTTTTTCAAAAATCCCAACATATATAAAATAATTTGCAAATAGGTGTTCAGGGGTTTTCCTTGGTAAGTTTTTCATATGGTAAACATGATATACACTGCTAAAATATAATAATGTATTTTAGCATATTAAATTCTAAATTATACAAATTTGAGAAATTAAGAACAAACATACTTCTTATATTAATTTTTTTCCCATTTAGTGGGAGCAGGGAGTTCATCCACCAATTTCTGTATTTCACTACAAGATTTAATTTAAAAACATATTGTATATTAGCATGAAAATTACCATCAATCTGTCTATGAGGCAAACCAGCAGTTGGGCAAAGTTCCTCAGAAGACATCAAACTCAACACCAAAGATGTATTCAGTTCTTCCAAACCTGGTCCAAACATAGCAAATCGGGGTTCATTCTGAATGATCAATGAGTGTAAAAAAGAGGTGACAGCTCCGTACATAGGACGGCTGGCTTTCAGGGCTCTTCTCGTATGTGGACAGCACATTTTATAACTGCATAAAATTGCCACAATTAGACAATAAGATAGAAAACATTTGACTTCTTCATTTGAGAATATATCATTTATGGAGTCCTTGCAAGACACAGTAATATAAAGAGTATGGTTTCGCCCCTCCCAGACAGTTGATAAATACACCATTGTAACATGTACGCAGAGTGCCATGACAAGGAAAACCACCAAGTGATAGAGAGTGGGAGTGATCATGAAGCTGCAGGACCCTCCCCAGGGAAGACGTTCTTTATGCTCATATCTTTTATTTAGTTTCTCTCATGAAACAGCAATATTTGTTTGAACAGTTGAAACTAATTGCATAGACTAGTAACTGTTCTCTTTCTGAGAAAGATTTTACCCCTCATCCTAGAGTATGTGGCAACGTCTGAACAATTTTATTTTCACATCTGGGGAAGAGGGGCTGTGCCACCGGCATCAACTTAGTAGAACCAGAGATGTCACCGTACATCCTACAATTTCCAGGACAGTCCCCCACAACTGCTCCAAAATGTCAATAATGTTAAGATTAAGAATCCCCATAATTAAGATAGGCTACAGATACTTAGCATTAAATCCCAGGAAATTTAAAATATTACTAAAGCCACTAATATCAAACTTCTTTAATACTTTTTTAGTACTCTCCAATTCAACAGTTCATTCAAACTATTACATAAATAAATACACAGGGAGGCCCAAATATACATCATTGAAAATTAGCAAAATAAAAACCACGTGGAAGAAAATATGACGGCTCAGCAGGTCAGTGTGGCCAAGCCTGATGACATGAGTTTGATCCCAGGGACCCATATGATGGAAGGAGAGAATGGACCCCAAAGATTGTCCTCTGACCTCCATATGTACCATGGCATGTGTGTGCCCACCCATACATACATACAACAAATAATAAGTAAGAGTAATTTAAAAAAAGAGAAAAGTCTTTTGAGATTATCTATAAAGATCATGGTACATTTTGATCTAGTCATCCCATATTACCTGACGTAATAAGATCTGGATTAGAAAGGCTGAGTAACAAATAAAATGCAGGTGGAAAAATTATAAATGTAGCTACTGAATCTAGCATAGTACAACAATTCTTACCCAAAGATCAAGGTTCTCTTGATTTTTTTATTATGCTTTAAATGTGGGGTTCACAATAAAGTAGGTTTTACCTACATACAGTGACACATTCTGAGGGAACATGATAGTATTGAACAGTCCCTTATACGCTATGCCATATGAAAATCATATATCCTTTCTGAACTTCTACATCCTTAACACAAAGATAAAATCTTTACATTAAACAAGTACAGGAGTTAACATACACAGAACAGATCCCCATAGAATCCAATATGCAGCATTTGTTCAATGAAAATAACTTTCTCATGTGCATGACACTCAAGAAACAACAAGGTTTTGAGGGGATAACAAGATCTTATTTCTTGGATTCTCAAAAATAGTTTGTTTCCCTACCAAAAAGAATTGTTTTCTGATCTCTGGACATTCCTTCTGATTATGAAAAGGCATTACAATTTAACAAAATGGGAAATATTAGAAAGGTTATGAGAATGTTAAGAAATA
Organism: Peromyscus maniculatus bairdii; assembly: GCF_049852395.1. Classification (NCBI taxonomy): domain Eukaryota; kingdom Metazoa; phylum Chordata; class Mammalia; order Rodentia; family Cricetidae; genus Peromyscus; species Peromyscus maniculatus. Next base: position 35,042,580 of record NC_134866.1, on the reverse strand, counting down.
TGTCTACTTTCTTGCCTATTGTACCACATATAATGAATTGAAAACTAGTCAGTCACAACAGGAAAATAACAAAGGGTTAAAGCTGTAAGGGTCTTATGAAAAAAGTCAATTAGCTCTACCCATCATTTTATCCAGGGGCCATTCAGACAAATTCCATGCAACAAATTTGTAGCAGAATCAAAACTAATGTGGACTATTTGGTGTAAAACTTAGGATCTCTTGTTAATTCACAGAAATTGATACTTACACCTCCATGTAATCAAAACACTTGCTGTCGGTGACCTCAGATATGGGCTTTTTTAAGATCTCTAGATCTGGAAGTGACTTCCAGTCAACGGAAGACCAAGCAGGGAGGTCCCGCAACAGAAAATACCTCCAGAGAATTGGGTCTCTTACGGTTTTATTCCAGTACCGATCTGTACTTCCCAACTGGCACAGATCATGGGGAGAGAGAAATGACAAAATATACAGCTGTACATCGATCTGAAACAGAAACACGTGACAAGAAGAAAAAGGAATAATTTGTCTTGGAAGACTGGTGATAACTTAGATAATCCACAAAGAATTGCTATACTAAAGGTCAACTAAATGAGTCACTTGTAGATGTAATCAACCATCTTATTAAATAAGAAACACAGAACTAATGCAAGAAGAAAGCCAAGAGGTCAGAGCTAAGAGCTAAAACCTTACCTTTCCTCCTGCGGTGGTCCTACCTCTCCGAACCAGAGCTACTTCCTGTGTTAAAGTCTTTATATAGAGTTTCTGTTCTGCCTTCTCATTGGTTGTAAACTCAACTACATGACCACCTCATCACGGCCTGTCTGTATAGACATCCAGGTTTTCTATGGTTGGTATTGAGATTAAAGGCGTGTGTATCCAATTCTGGCTCTATCCCTGAACACACAGAGACTTACCTAGCTCTGCCTACCAAGTGCTGGGATTACAAGCATATGCCACCACTGCCCTGCTTTCCTATGGCTTGCTAATAGCTCTGACCCCAATACAACTTTATTAACAGTCACTCTTTATACTACTTAAGTTTATTTTACTTTACTTTCCTTCAGAGAATAGTCAAAACTCAACATTTTAATTCCTAACACATATGAAACATTCTTGAAAGCTCAAGACTCTGTGTTCCTACTTTTCAAGCAAGATAATCACTTCTGTATTTTTCTTCCCGTAGATATTTTGATATATCACTTAATCAATAATTTTTTCCTCAAAAAAAAAGTGTATCTAGTGGAAATTTTTTCTGATTTTACTACTATGATCAAATGAAAGCGTGTCAATCTGTCATCTGAATTTCTCTATATAGTCTATTAATCCATTTCAAAGGACACAGGAGAGAAACTTGGAGTGTTTTCATTTGGAATGAATGTCAGTGGGATGTACCAGTAATTCAACTGAGATAAAAGAACTGTTATAACCAACAATGTCTAATCCCTTCATTTTCTGATCTTTCTCTGAAACTTCAAATAACATGCACTCTCTTTGTGACCTGTTCTAACTTGAGGTTATTTTCAGTTTCGTTTATTTTCAACTACGTGGCAGTTTTGTTGTTTAGGACATAGCAGACTTGCTTGCTCCAGGCGATCCCCTAACTGGAATGAATGAATACACTGAGACTACTTTCCCAAGCTCGCCCCTTTCCTTAGCCACTTTTCCAGAAATCCTACTGGGCCGACTGACAGTCGTGCTGGTCACTAGTGTGGGTTATGGGGCGGCCTTGGCTGGCCGGGAGGGGGGACGCGCTGAGTCCGTGTCAGGACGACGCTGGCCACTCTCCTTCCAGGCCAGCACACACCCGGAAGTGGCCGCCCTGCGGCCCAGGCCCGGGGGAGGGGGCTGTGCGCGGCCCTGCGGTCTCGGCTCACCGGCAGCCGCGTCAGTGCGCTGGCCTCCTCCGCCGCCTCCTCCCGGGGCGCCGCCCGCGCCGCCCGCTCCTTGCCCACCGCATGCCAGAAGGTCCTCCAGCCGCTCAGGATGGCGGCCTCCAGGCGGCTCCAGTCGCTGGCGGGCGGCGGGGAGCCGGCTCCGCGGGGCTCGCTTCCAGCCATGGCCGTGGCCGCGCGACACAGCCGGACGCACCGGCTTCCCGACCGCTCGGCCTCCGTCTCCGCCTGCGCCCGCCCGCTCGCTGCGCTGGGCAGACCCGGGGCTGGCCTACTGGGCGCGGTTCCGGGCCGAGGTCCGCGTCAACCATGGCTCACCCACTCACTCTCTTACCGCTGCGGGAATGACTGTCCCCTCCCGCCCCACCCCCTACCCCAGACTGTACCTTCTTTCGGTCCCGGGCTCTACTCACTGCAAGGACCTAGGGGGGAGGGCTTGTTGAGTAGCCACCCTTTTCTGTGATCTTGGGCGGGCCTAATGACACTTGCTTCCCCATAGTAAGAATTAGTTGTAAGTGGGCTCTGTGTGCGCATCTGTGTTTTGGAATCACCAGTTTACCGCTTTCTTAGAGCTTGGTAAAAAACTGAGCCTGTGGATACTATCAGGAGTCCGTGGAATTAAAGTTCTCCAAGAAGCTACATCTGTAGTAAAGATAGTGCACACAGTCCTTTAAATAGCCCTTTACCTGCAAGCTCTGTGTTTACAGGACTAACCTCTTCAGGAATATTAGGTAAAACTTGTGGTTAGTAAGCTTAGCAAGCATCTAGCCCTTACAAATGTTTTAAGGTTAACTAGATGTATGTGGGTATTTGCATGAACGTGCAGGTTCCTGCTGAGCCACCATCTCGCCAGCCCCTTTAACTATCTTAACATAAACAGTGTAACATCTGAAATCAGAAAAGATTTACCCAATTTTATCTAGGTTGTCTACACAATGCCTCCATCAGTGTAGGTGGTAAATGTATTTGATGTACGGCCTTTGTTCTGTGGCTGTCGGTTCATGGTAACTGCTTCCACAACTCAGTGTGCCCTTCAAGGTAACTTGAATACAGTCTCTGGCCATGGTCACGCTTATCTTGCTTACATAAGAGTTGTTATTTTCCCTCAAAAAAAAGCCCAATCATTAGGTACTTTATACCAAAACGGCGAGTTTAGGCCCACTACAAAAATTTAAGTACACTAAAAAATTGTTCAATGATCTATCATAAAAGGACAGGATGGAAGAAAATTTGATAGGAAGAGAAAACAGAATGTGGTATTCTTAAAAGTAACTAGTGAATTTTTAATCTTTCAAAAGCCAAGTCTGTTCTGCTCACTTTAATCTTAATTTAAAAGAAATTTAAGAAACCAGAGGTAGACTATAGAACAAAATAATATTATACAGCGCTGGATACAGTTTCTTTAGGAAAGACACAAACACCTGTGTAGTAGCATGTGTCAGTCATTTTCAAGTAGATTAATCTAATCCCCAAATCCGTTCCAAATCTAGACTTGTTATTTACATGGGATACTTTAATATTCTCATGTTAAATTATTTAAAATCTTTTAAGAATATTTAGTAAGGACCAAAACATGTTACACCACAGTAAGACAAATTACATCCCAATCAAAATAACCTGAAGGTGTACGTAAAATCCTGTTCTTGATAACAAGCATGATAGGTGGATTCCACATAATTTAGTTTAAAATCTTTGTCAACCTGTAACTGTTTACCATTCCAAGACATGAAGCTATATTTTTTGGAAAATATTTAAATTTTTTGATCTTGCATATATAATTGTTTTAACCTCTATTGTCAAAATGTTCTCCTACATCTAGTTCATAGAATGTTTAAAAATTAATCCCATTTTATAACTTCAAAGTAGAAGGCAAGACCCACATCTTTATAAACATTAAATCTTTAAAGAACACACAAGGCTACAGGAAACAGGTGCTAGTGTATGAACAGTGAAGTGACAGATACTTAACAATATAAGCCAGCATGTACCAGAACTCACGGCTCAGTAGTAGACACTAAATGCTTTTCAATAGAACCCTTTATTCAAAAAGTAGTGCCCGAGGACCTAAATGACAAGTAGAAATTCAACAAAGCTTGGTGCCGGAGCAACTGAAGCTCTGTGAGAATCTGAATTTAAAATGATTATTATTCCACATGCCATTGCTAATAGTGAATAGGCCAACCACAGGCTTATCAGGAAAAGACTTATGAATTAATTACTTAGATGACATTTCTCCTCCTAAGTTGTGTTTTATTTTACATATTCAGAGAAAGAAAATTAGCATGAGAAACAAAGTCAGTTAAATTGAAGAAACGAGACGCCACTGCTCCTACATTTCGAGGAAATGTGAATTATCTATTGAACGAGGAAGAATTCAGATTCATTATGGAAATACTTGTTGAAATAAGATTAAGGGGCTAGAGAGATGGATCATGGTTAAGAGCTCCCCCTGCTCCCGCAAAGGATGGAAGCTGGAGTTCCAACACCCACATCAGGTGACTTACAACCATCTGAAACTTCAGCTCCAGCCTCCATGGGCCACATGCACAGAAACACACCATTTAAACATGCTTAAAAATAATAAAAAGAAATAGAATATTAAAAGTCAGGAAGATTTATTAATTTACATAAGCGTTACAGTTAGGAAGTGGCAGGGTTGTGATTTAACTCAGGCCTTCTAGCCCCAGAACTCACAATCTGAATCATTATGCTAACCTATCTGCAAGTTATCAGGACCAGAATAGCATTCAGAGATTAGAAAAGCATACTGAGAGGAAACATTTTTACTCCGATGCAAGAAAAAAATATAAAACAAGAAACAAGTAGGGGAATGTGATTTTATTTTATTAATCATAGGTTCCAAAACACTGTAGTTGGAAAATGTTACTGAAAGTTGGTAAAACAAAACTACTAACCACCAGCATAAGTACATAATGAATACTTTTAATTCCTGTTATATTAAGCTTATGTTAATATAATACTTCCATAATGTATTTCATTTTATATTAAAAGAACTCAGGGTAAGTAATACTAGAGAACTATGGGATCCTGGATTATGTGGCAGACGGGGTATTCATAGAGTTACAAAAGGGGCCCTAGAAGACGGACCAAGGAGACAAGCAACCTAAAAGTAGACCATGTTAGTAGCAGTGGGTTTTTAAAGCGTCAGGAAGGTAACTCTAAGAATGCCTTCACAGCGCTCACACTTTAATGACTATCAAAGCACTGACCGCATACTGTAAAGCTAGGAACATAACTTTACGGTGGCCTTTTAGTCATGACTCTTAGCTCATTCTACTGTATGCAAAAGATAAGGGAATGTCAATGATATGTACCTTAACATCAGATAATGCACAGTAGCCAGAAAGCCTATAAACACAGCAAGAGACAGTCTCTTAAGTCCTTTTTTTCTTTGGGATTTTGTTTTTTAAAGACAGGGTTTCTGTTTAATAGCCCTGGCTGCTCTGAAACTCTCTTTATAGACCAGGCTGGCCTCAAACTCACAATCAAGTCTTAAAGCCTAATCCACATCAGAAAATTCATACTGAGTAAAGAATGATAAACATTTAAGGATTATGGAAAATCCTATAACATTTTACATCTTAATAAACAGCAGAGAATTCATACTGAAGATAGCGATTTTTCACTAGAAGTAGGAAAATAAAAACTGAACACTAGCATGAATATATAATGTATAAATTAATCGTGACTATATTAAGTACCTCTTAATATAATATTTCCATACTATGTTACCTCATATTGTGTTTAAAATATATAGGGAAGTGATATTAAAGAAACTACAGTTTTGGCTTCTGTGGACAGAAGTAGTAACCTTATAGAAGGCAGAAAAGGGAAGTGGAAGGTAGAAAGAAAACCACCTGGAATGAATAAAAAGCCCAAGGCCTTTAGGCAGTATAGATTAGGAACACCACTGATCAGAAATCTATTAAATGCAACAGAAATGAGAAAGTTTTAAGTGGTGACTTCGGTAAGAAAATCTTTGAATGTACTGAATATACAAGGCATCTAAACAACAGGATGGAAATTGAAGATGGGTACTTAGATGTGCCTTTCCAACCACTCCTTATAAGATAGCACCCATTTCCAAGTCACACTTGTCCCTTACACCCTGCTTAATGCTTTATAGTGGTGTCACTTGGCATACTGTATATATTCTTCCTCTACTGAAAGCCCCATAATAGGAGGGTGCTTCCAAAGCTATATCCTCAGTGCCTAGAACAAGATATGGCATGTAGTAGGCATACAATAGCTGTTGAAAGAATTGATTGTAGGCTTAATTACTGTCCATATGTGGAGTATTTTGTATTTTGAGGTTACTTCATTCTAAATAAAGAATTTACTCCTCAAGATTAAATGAATACAAAATGTGTTGTTCTTTTATAATACCACAGTAAAAAGTACTGAAACTATCATGGTCTACAAATTGTTCTCCAATTGTTTGGGCGGAGGGAGTAAAATACACAAAAAGCACCCAGGAATACCCTCATAATTGTACCATCCAGTGAGTCCACAAAGGTCATAAAGGCAAAACTTGAAGCTCTCAGCTTCTGAAAATGAAGTCTTATTTTCTCAGGTTTAGTATCCGAGGAACACTTTACTCCTCTGAGGAATCTATATTCCTCATTGCTGTATCAACTGCTGGTATAGAGGGCATGGCAGTTTGGAATGCAATAGCAGCAACCCTTTTGTGCAAAATTTGGCATTTCAAATCATGCCTCATTAATTCAAAAAACATTACTACCTACCATGCAAAGAACAGTATGTGCAAAGGTAAAATGTTAAGATATGGAGTTCATTCAGTAAAACAATTACAAGGAAAACAATTACAACACATTGTACTGTGGTCACACGGGAAAGGAAGATAGAAAAAATAAAGGAACGTCTAATGTCTACTGGAAAGGGCTGAAGAAAAGCCTTTGGACATAGTATTACTAAAGGTACATCATACAAGTAAAGTATTATCTGGCCACAAAGAAGGGCCTAGAAATAATGATGTCTACAAAGGTACTGAGGTTGGAAACGTAAGTGCATTTGGGAAAAGTACTGGAAGCACTTGATTAATGGATTATGACCCACTGAAGAAGCCTGTGCTTCTAAAAAGCACATTAAAGATCATTTACTTTTAGAAAGCTAAGGTATTTTCATAATAAAACTTGCTAAAATGCTAGGTGAGATAAAAATCTTGGTTGTATAAAGACAGGCTAGGAGTTGCAGCAGGGATGGAGTAATCTCCCCTGACTTCCACTGCTGATTCAGAATTTTGTTTATCAAAAGGAGCCTGGGGTTTTGATGTGTGAAACCATTGGTCTAGAACACAAGTGAGAGTGTTGTAGAAATGAAGATGGGAAGGTAGGCCTCTGTTTCCCTACTTGAAAAATACACACAACTGGGGGAAACGAAGCAGAGAGGATTTCCCATAAAGGCTAAAAATTTGATGTTTGCTCATACTGACCTTAAAATTACTGTGCAGTCAGTATTTGTCCAAGTGAAGACATTTAATAGGCAGTTAGAAATAAACTTCAGAGAGCAAGGGAAATGGAGCTCAAGTTCCTGGAATGGAAATCAGCCTGGTATAGGCATTATTACAAGCCAAATGGCCGTGAAAGGTATTGCTTAATATGAGCATTTGGAATAAAAAGAAAGAAGGAGAAAGGACAGAAGAAAGAACATACCCTTCATGAGGACACGCAGAAAATGAGAAACAACAAGAGAAACAAAGGGAATAGCAAAGAGTAGTCAACAGAAAGCGAGCAGCCTATTTTTTCTTTTAAAACAGAAAAGTGAGTAAATGTAAGTTGACTCCCTTAGAATCTAAACTTCCTGTTAAAGAACCACGGTAGAAGTGACTAATGAAATTGGACTCTACCACAGTGGGAAGGACAGGCACCTTGTCGCTTGCAGTTAGGGTTCTTCTAAGTGAAGTCATACACGTAGTAACACGCTTGGAAGGACTACATGCCTTCCATAGAACTGAGCCTTCTAAGAATAAATGGTGGAGGAAGGATTAACCCAGTGCTGAGAGCCTGCTAAAGACAGAAGAGAAGAGGGAAGACCAGGGGACAGTAGTTCCGATGAAGCCCCATGAGGTGCAGGGCAAAGAAATCATGAAAAAGGTTCGCTGCTCAAGAGTTAGGACAACAGTCAAGAACGAACCTGCAAAAAGGATGAAAGCTGTAGAATGAAAATAGAGAAAAACCAATACAAACAAGAGCATTTTAAAAGCTGAAAAGATGAGAACTGTCATCTGTTAATGAAATTTAAGATTTTAGAAAAAGAAACTGAGTATGGCTGATACTCAAGGAGCAGTAACAGAAATGACCAGATGTACAGATGTCACTGGGGCAAAAGTCTAGCGCGTCAGAAGGTCTCATCATACAGACCATCCCAAGACAACAGGAGCTGAGGTAGGCAGGAAGACGGTGAGCAAGACAGCAAACGAGGCTCTTTGACCATCAGCATGTCAATCCTAATAAAGGCAAAACATATGTGAAGTTCATTAGGCAAAGATGTGCCCTGAACTAATGACAGAATCATCTACACTGATTTTTATCTTCATTATTGGAAACACCATGCAGTTTTTGTTTTAAACAAAATAAGAAAATAATTTATAAAATAGCTAAGTCAATAATTTAAGCATTATTAGTAATACATGGCAAAATAAATACAATGATCCGTTTTTTAAAATATTTTGCTATTTAGCTTACTGGAAAGGAAATCTAAATATTAGTTATAATTTTTTAATTGCCTACATTTATACTTATAGTATATATTTGAAACAAGGAGGAAAACTGATTTTCATCTTTGAAGTATGCCTACTTCAAAATAAGGAGATTTTGTGTTACATATATTTTACTACAATGAAATATAACCTAAAGTATTAGAAAACAACTGTCAATCTACATTGGGTTCCTCCTTATCAGTGGCAGGATTGTGTGTAGTTCAAGTTCAGTTAGAATAACATATATGCCATTTTAGAAATTAGAGAATACTTTTTTCACAGATTAAGACTATACAATGAAAGGTGATAGCATTAAAGAGGGGTGGCCACATTGGGCATCTTTACGTAGTGTACTATTCTCAAGATCAGTGTAGCCGAGCTCCTTCTCTGAAGCCTTCTTTTCCGGTTCACCCATCTTTACTTCTCTCAGTTGGGAGGACAGATGACCACCTAGCTGCAGCGCTGCTGAAAGAAGCTGAGGATCTGCTTTGCATTGGCTGTGTTCCACTCCTGCGCTTTCAGAGGTCCTTCACACACCGACACATACTTCTTCAGGATTTTTTCTCCTACTTCTCGGAAATCCAAAGGTTCTTTGTGTGTGGTGCAGCTTGCTCCAAAAGCATCAGTATCAACTTCAGGATTTTCTGACTGTGGATCTGGGCAATGCTTTAATCCCCAGTAGCACATTTCTCCACTGTACATCATAGCCAGCACATGAATATCACTAAATATTCCTGGGAAGGTCATTCATTTTGAAATTAGAATTAAGTTTATAGAAGAAACATCAGCTATTGAAAAGCTAATAAAGTCATCACCAATAAACATTTTTCATGCCACTTATTAATGCTCAGAAAAGCCCACTACCACTCTCACAATCCTAACTTAATCAATACTTTTGCCTTTTACCCAGAAAAGAAATTCATCCCCCAAACAAAGCCGAGTATTGTCAAATAATATTTTTTTTAATAACCATCTAGGTATTCTTAATATTTCTAGAAGTCCTCCTTAGGACCTTTTTTTGAGAATTAATTTCACTAGTGGAACACTTCTAGATTGTACCCTAAATTCTGTATACAACTTCAGAACTCTCATAAATTCCCTGAACTGCATCCATGAACACCAAGTTTATTTTGAAGGATGTTCTAGGATCAGTGATATAACTGTATTGTTATGACAGTCCCATATTTGAGTCTACTAATAATCTTATGTATCATGTGTTTGATGGGCCATACAAGTCTATATTATCAGATGCTAATGATATGCAAGATGCTTCGTATCACTAGGAAAAAAGCACATCCAGGACCATTTCCATCAAAAGATGAATAGTTCTTTAACATTATTCCCAGCAATTGTGTAATTAAATATTTAAGGTCAAAAGCATGTTAATTTGTAAGAAATATAAATTAGACTTAGAATAAGAGAGTACACCAGGAGTGGTAGGAACATTTGTAATTTGAACCTTGGAGGTGAGCAGAATTACAGTTGCAGACCAGCCTCCTGTACTACAGAGGAGTTCCAGGCTAACTGAAGCTACATAGTAAAACCTTATCTCAAAAAAAAAAATAAACCCATAAGATTAAAAAGTGAATAATTAAAACAAAAAAATGGTGTTATTAAAATATATGATCAACTTCTTACAGTCACTTAGACACAAACAAATGATTTATTCCAATGTACAAGTACTTGTGTGATAAGCAAATTTACATCAAATAAATGGTCAAGATAACCTCACCATGTTGGTTTAAATAAGAATGGCCCCAGAGGCTCATATATTTGAATACTTAGTCACCAGGGAGCTACATTATTTAAAAGAATTAAAGGTTGGCCTGGTTAGAGAAGTGTGTCACTAGGGGTAGGCTTTGAGGGTTCAAAAGCCCATGCCAAACAAGCCCAGAGTCTCGCTCTCTGCCAGGCCCAGTCTCTGCCCGCTATATGTGGATCAGGACGTAGCTCTCAGCTACTTCTCCAGCACCAGGCCTGCCTGCCTGCCATCATGCTCCCACCATGATGATAATGGCCTAAACCTCTGAACTGCAAGCAAGCCCTCAATTGAATGCTTTCTTTCATAAGAATTGCCTTGGTCATGATGTCTCTTCACAGCAATAGAACAGTGACAAAGACACTCACATAAAATAATTCAATAAAACTACAAGTATGACTATAGCAGAATGCAAGTTTCTGCTGTTTTGAATGTGCCTAAGTCACCAAACTTGTTCTTATAAGCTGCCATCTTCAAATTCTACCTAGAAGGAGCAGCAAGTGAAGTAAGAGTTTGCAGAACAGCTGATTCACTAAAGCATGCTTCAATAAAAAGTAGCCACCAAAGAGCAGAGTCTGGGATGTGCATTCTGGAAAATGAGAGACCACACTACATTATGTTGTCTATGTGTAAAGCAATTTCTACTTAGCAAGTACAATTAGCACATACATGTCTATTTCATTTAAAACTTACTTCCAGTATAATACTAATAGCCAACTCTAGTTCTTGTCAAAACAAAAATAAGAAAAAGTAACACCATACATTAACTCTCCCAAATTAACTCCATCTCTGCATCCTCTTCTGGCCTCCATAGGTACCCCCATACATGTACATATATTCACTCACACACAAAGACATTAATGAAAGTACACACATACACACACACATATATCACATCTCGTTATATACCTCTGATTGTCCTGGAAATCACTATGTAGACCAGGCTGATCTTGAACTCACAATTCCTCATGCCTCTGTCTCTTAAATACTGGGATTAAAGATTTTTGCCACTATATCTAGCCAAAACTAAATATGTTTTAAGTGTTTTTCTACATTATATGAAAAGATTTTAGTCCTTGAATTAATTTAAATGCAGTACGAAATTCAAATGAGAGTAAAGTTAGCAAGTTTTCTAAAATCTTAACAACAAAAAACTTCACTTACGAAACTTTAAGAAGAAATCACCTTACCTGTACTTAGTAATTTCGCTGTGTCTAGGTCTTGGAAAGAAACACCTTCATTTAACTGGATAGGGCATCGATAATTTAGCATCTGCAGCAAGTAATTGATCCCATCAACAAGGTACTAAATAAATAAGTCAAATAATTAAAAGCATTATACACAGAACTATAAACAAGTACTTTTTGTCTCATTCTTTACTCAAGAATAAATGGACTGATACACAAGTATATATAATTACCATTACATTCCAATGGCATAAAAACTCACCACTCTAAGACTGTTCTAATAGAAGTAAACCCCCCAAATAATAAGAGTATGGAACAAGAAGAAAATATCAACCACAAACACATGGGGCAGTAATTCATTTATTAAAAAAATATTATCAAAGGATAAATGTTGTAAAGGTGAATTCAAAAAACAACTTTAATATATATGGAGTTTTATTTGTTCTGCAGTCCTGGGAACTACACCTAGGTTATCATATGCTAGACAAGTGCTCTAACACCAAACTATATTTTCAGCCCTTTTTATGATTCAGATATAGTATATCTAAAATTTTCTACCTAAAAGTATGGCTTCCTGTTTCCAAGCCTATGTAAACTATGGGTACATTTAGACTGAGCTGGAATTCTTAGTGACACAATACTAAGATTCTTGTCTCTGGAATAATAATGTTAGAACAGATACAAATCACAGAGTCATACTGTCTTAGGAGCAGAGTTATACAGGCTTCTCAGAATCACCTTGCCTACAAAGGGAGACTCATATCAAAACCTCTTTAAATATTTAGAAATTAATAGCTTTATCTCATATTCAAATGAAAATAAAAATCAAGAACTTGAGAGACACATGTAGTAGTCTCCAAATGATGATATTCTTTCATGTGTCATCTTAGTCTTCACAGAAATTCCAAGAACCTAAAGCCTGTGAACCTAAAATGTAGGTCTACTAGTCCAGAATCTCTGATTTCACTACTGTTATTATAAAATGTTTTAAAGCCTGTAAATGCTAACATTCAAAATCAAAAATGAAATTGTTTCTTACCTTCTGAAGCAAGTTAGATTTTCTCAAGAGCCACTCCCTTCTCTTAGTTAGAGAATGACAATACATATATAACAGGGCTCCTCGTCTCCAAGAGAGGCATTCCAGTAGCTCATCCCCAAGCAAATCACATAGCTAAAAAGAAACATAAAATGCATATACACAAAAAAGCCATACATTTACAAAAATCAAACTTCTAAAGAAAACTAAGCGATTCAAGCACTCTCATTTCACAGAATGTGTCTAGGTTAGGCTACAGAGGAAGGCTTATGTTGGAATTAAGTAGACTTAATTGTTGTCTGTTGGTATGTACACAGCAAACTAACTGTAATTTACAAATAGTTTCATAAAATAACTTGAAATACCATAGTAGCAAAACCCCCTACTATTATTTGGAAAATGGAAAAAAATCCATTATCTCATTAAAATGACACCCTTTTAGAAACACACTTTGTCAAGATCATATCTATTTTTCTAGAAAGAAATAGGAACTAGAGAATAGAATAAGAATTAAATTGCTAGAATAATGAAAAGATATATATGAAAAAAATAATTTTAATAAATCAAAATGTTTGTAGTGGTATGGCCTTTAAATCTTGGGGTAATCTGCTTTTCCAGCAAGCTTGTCCTAATAAATATATAGAGCCAAGAAGGTATTTAGGTAGACAGTCAACAGGCACATAAATACAAGAAGTAATTTACTTGAAATAGTATCCAGTAGGGCCAGTAAGGAGGCTCAGCAGGTAATGGTGCTTGTGGTCAAACCTTAAATCCTGAATTCAATTCCAGAACCCATATGACGAAAGAAGAGAAATGACTCCTGTACGCCGTCCTGACCTCCACATGTGTACTGTGGCACATGCATGTGCATGTACACAATGCACCCACAAATAAATGTTTAAAAAAAATAAAGGAATACCCAGGACTAGATATATTAAGGCCAACAAAGTGTGTGAACAGGACATTCCAGACAGAACAGAGACTACCAAAGCATGAAGGAGACATCCTTGGGCAACGCCTGTCTCTAAAATGAAAAAGAGGAATTTCCAGCAAAGAGCAAGGGAAAGCTTCTTAGGGTGAAGGAGAAAAGAGCACACAGAAGACAAGCCATCAGTGCTAGTAAAAAGGCAGCAAATGTTCACCAGGACCAGGATTTAAACAAACAGTAAGGACCGGGTGTGGTGGGACATGAATTTTCTTTCTAGTACTTAGGAGGAGGAGGCAGGTAGATTTCTGTAAATCTAAGGCCAGCCTGACCTACAGAGTTCAAGGGCAGCCAGCATTACACAGTGAGACCCTGTCTCAAAACTCTAAAGGAAAAAAAGGCAATAAAGACAAATGTAGAAATGAGATTATATGACTATCAAGAAACAGCACCTGCAACGTAAAAGGGACAAGGGAGCATCCACGTTAGAAAAGGATTCTGCATGTAATACAGTTAAAATTCCATTATATAAATATTTTGAAAGGAGTTCATAAAATATACTTTTCTTGCCGGGCGGTGGTGGCGCACGCCTTTAATCCAAGCACTCGGGAGCCAGAGGCAGGTGGATCTTTGTGAGTTCGAGGCCAGCCTGGGCTACCAAGTGAGTTCCAGGAAAAGGCGCAAAGCTATACAGAGAAACCCTGTCTCGAAAAACCAAAAAAAAAAATATATATATATATATATATATATATATATACTTTTCTGGTCATGACCTGGAGTGTTAAGCTCCTCTCCCTTAACCCCTACCCTCTTTGAGACAGGATCTTTTTAAACAGTCTTGGCTAGCCTGGAACTTACTAATGTAGACCAGGCTGGCCTAGAACTCCCTATTTAGACCAGGTTGGCCCCGAACTCAGAACTCTTGCCTCTCTGAAGTGCGAGGATTAAAACATGTGAAACCATGCCCAACAAAACTCTTTCTTTTAATCCTAATTTAAAACAAAGATACATTCACAAGCAACACAAATACAGTCTAAAGAGCAGGACAGCAGAAAGACAATGTGACAATGTTCTGTTACCATTCACAAGCATACAGAACTTACTTTGGGATGCATATTGTTTTCTTTAACTAAAATTTCTGGTTCTGAAAGGAAACTGAGGAGCTCTTTTACTTTCTGGGGAGAAGAGTCTTCAGGAAAATCTTCATCTACTAGTTTATTCTCCTCAAAATATGTCATGTCCAGTATGGCCTTAAGACAAAGAAGAAAAGTATCTGTAAGAGATGGAACTTCACAGAGTAACCAAGAATTTAGCCTTGCATATATAAAGCTTTATTAGACACTCAACCATGTTAACACATGTATTTAAATTTGAAAGTAAGCAAAATGTTCAGGGCTAAACAGGATTAGTGATAGTACTGTTTCAAGAAGTAAATAAAGATTCATGTTTCAATTACCATAATTATGAAATGTAATCAATTATTAAATTATTTGCTGTTTATATTTGTATAACCCCTGAAAAGTTTATAAATGCCTGAAGTATTATAGTCTACTTCTACTTTTCAATATTGAATCTTCAGATTTGTTTTTCCCAAATATACAGCCAGTATTTGAGAGCATACATCCTGCCACCACATAAATGAAGCATGCTATTCATGTATGAATTCCAACACTGAGTCCCTAACAGCCTGTAAGATGTTAAAACTCCTTAGCCCTTTTACTTATTTTAATCAACTAGACTAATACTAAGGAAACTGGGTTGTAGTGGTAGTTTTTCTACTGGTCACAAAACTAAGCAAGGATAAGGCAGTGCCTTTGAAATTTCCTTTCTTTGAGAATAAAATGCATATGTAAAACATGTGAAACACTACAAGCACAATTAATAATACCTAAGTGATAAGGCCTTATCTTCAAGGGGAGAGAGATCAGCATCTTACAGGCTTGATTGAAAGCCATGAACATCTTACAGAAAGAAGCCATGGATTCAGAGCCATGGGCAGAATTCAAGACATGGGAAATTTAAGTTTGTATCTCTAAATATTCTGCTGTATTGGGGGAAGTTCAAATATTTATAGGATCTTCATGTGAAAGACCAAGCATAATCCTCATCATAGCAGACAAGAGTGGAAAGTCTTCTGAAGAGCTAGATACCTTCCAAGTTAGTTCTTAGGGGTTTAGCTACTATAGGTTAATTCAGCCATGCTTAGAGGGAGAAACACTAACATGTACCTCCTATGAGGAAGCACAGTGATGGGCCTGTCAACACTATAAATACGCACTTGCAAAACTTAACCAAGTCCTCTACTTTCCATAACTACTTCATCTTGACTATCTCTTAGCAATCAAGAAAGGACATATGAAAGCACTTTGCTAACCACAAAGTGCTATTCAAATATTAATTACTGTGATGGCATTATAGTTCTTGATGTCAGCTTTCCTCAGAAGTACTTGAGAAGACCAAGAAAGCAGATACCACTCAAAAGGAAGGTGTGGTGGTTTAAAAGAAAATGGTCCCCATAGGGAGTGGCATTATTAGGAAGTGTGGCTTTGTTGGAGTAGGTATGGCCTTGTTGGAAGAAATGTTTCACTATGGGGGTGGGCTCTGAGGTTTCATATATCCTCAAGACACCCAGTGTCTCAGAGTACTTCCTGTTGCCAGCGGGTCAAGATATAGGACTCTCAGCTCCTTCTCTAGCACTATGTCTGTCTGCATTCTGCCATGTTCTGCCATGATGATAATGGACTAAACCTCTGAAACTGTAAGCCACCCCAATTAAATGATTTTTCCTTGTAAGAGTTGCCGTGGTCTTGGTGTCTCTTCACAGCAATAGTAACCCTAACTAAGACAGAAGGCAAAAAGTAACAGAAAAATGTCATGAATGTGTATGACAGCACAGGAATCATATTTACAATCCTAGGAAAATGTCAATTCCAGGGGAGAAAATTAGGCCTTCGTTTCTAGTATTCGGATTAGTTATCATTAACAGTGTTAATAGCAGTATTTTTATTTACACATCTAATGAATCTTCCTCCTTGCAAACTGCAGTTTCTTTTTCTCATTAATAAAATTCAATGCTTTAAGATTAATTTGACTTTATTACATATTTAGCCTTTAGGAGTCTACCATTTAAATAATCAATCTGCCATCAAAACACCAGAGTTCAGGGACTGAGGAAAATGGCCCAGTCAATGCAGTCTTTGACGCAAGCATAAGGAACTGAGTTTCTCAGCATCCCTGGAAGAAGTCGGGCCTGGCAGTGAGCACCTGTAATCCCAGCACTGGGGAGGCTAAGACAGCTGGATCTCTGGCCCTCACTGGTTGGCCCATCAGCCCAGCTGAATCCGTAAGCTACAGGTTCAGTGAGAGACCCGTCTCAAAAATCAAGATGGAGTGACTGAAGAAAAGACCTAACATCAACCTCTGATCTCCAGATGAATACACTCAAGTGCACAAGCACCCACATCCTCATGAATATGTGTGTGCATCACACATACCCTCAGGAAAGCCAGACTTCACATTTGTTTCAGTACCTGTGTGTACAGTTCCAAAAGATTGGATGGATTTGAACATTCTTTCTCTTCTCCACACAAGAGTTTCAATTTTTCTAGAGCTGCAGAGGCCCGAATTAAAAAGTGATCTGTAAATAATAAAAACATGATTATTTTACATAAATTCAAAGTGCCTTTTAAACAAAAAAGCTATAAACAGAAATGATGTAACAAAACTATATTATGACAAGATAGCAATTTCTTACATAAAACCCAATCACAATAAAGTATATTGATTATCAAAAGCAAAGGAGTGAAAGCTTTTTAGATTTACTGTTGCTATTTCTTAAATTCGGTCTACATTCTTAAGCGACTTTATTAAAGAATTAAGTATACAGCTCACTTCTTTCTTGGGTGTAGTGTATATGCATATGTATACATGTTCACACACGTGTGGGTATGCACGTGGAAGGCAAAGACTGACATTAAGATGTCTTCCTCAATCCCTCCTCACCGTCTATACTGAGCCAAGGTCACTCATTGAACACGGAGCTGCCGTTCGGCTACTCTGGCTAGCCAACCTGCCCTGGGAGCCTTGGGATGACATGGGAACCACGACGGCAACCTGGCATTTACCACAGTTCATCCCGCTTGCACAGCACGTGCTTCGCCTGCTGAGCCGTCTACGTCGCTCTCATTTATTATAATGTTTTTTACAATGGTGAAACACTCAAAAAACTTAATAAATTTACAACTTTTATTGGAATAATGCAAAATCTACACATCTGTGGGAAGAGTTCCACTGAATGCATGTAATTTCATAAATGTAACTGCAAATGTTGCCTAAAAGAATAAGTGACCAAATCAAATCTGTAAAATTATCAGACTGCAAACAACTCAAACTTTTTTGTATTTGTATTTCTAGCTGCTACAACTACGATTACAATTTAAAAGGCTTTAAAACTTTGCTATGGAGAGCCGGGCGGTGGTGGCACACGCCTTTAATCCCAGCACTCGGGAGGCAGAGCCAGGCGGATCTCTGTGAGTTCAAGGCCAGCCTGGGCTACCAAGTGAGCTCCAGGAAAGGCGCAAAGCTACACAGAGAAACCCTGTCTCGAAAAACCAAAAAAAAAAAAAAACTTTGCTATGGAACAAATTACCTCATTCTTTCAAAACCTACAGAAAAACAACAACAAACAAACAAAAATTCCAATACTTCCTATGCACTTTCTTATCACAAGTTACCCAACCTTGCAGCCTTCACCATCTCCCCTTTACTACCACATCTTCATTACGTCTGATTCCAGACTTCGTGGGTCCCAAAGATCCCGTCCTGTCTCTGCATCACTTCATGTAGTAAAATGTAGACAAGCATGCCACAAGCAAGACACGAAAGTCTCTAAGCCTCTGCTCTGAAATACAGCACCTTTCCTAACCATCTGCCAATGGACAGGCAAGGCAGGAGTTGGTGTGGTCCCATCTGATCCAGCCTCTGCCGTTACATAAAGAGATAATCCGTTCAGTTTTAGAATAAAAATACCATCGAGTATGTCAGCTGGCAGTCACATCATGACCTTTAGTTTTCCTGTGAAAAAAACTAAACTGTAGCTTTAGAGGATTTTTTTTTTTTATTGCTGTTAAGATCGCTATTCACCTGGACTGAATGCTACCTAGTTAGCAGTCTTCCCATCTCTCATTGGCCCCAAAAGTACTAACTATACAACTCAGAAGATTCTCCTGTGAACCCCAATAGTATGGAATACTGCACTCCCCACACGCTTTAGAAGCTGTTTATATTTTTCCCTTAACTTCCAAGATGATTGCAAATGCCAAGACTTGTCCTGAACCAAGTCACTGCTGAAGAAAGATGGTAGCGTTATTACTGCAGGGGGATGCGGTCCTGGCATAGGAAAAGTCCATAAAAATTTTTATGGAAAAGTCCATAAAAATACATCCCCTTTAACTAAAAATATTTAAAGCAAACCAGCAAGGCAAAAGATAAAAGTGACTCACATCATCTCTGGGAAATGTCCTTCTTATGGTATAATTCTATACAAGACACTATCATACTGTTAGCAATGAGAAATAGATGAACAAAAAAAATTGGCCATAAATACAAAGAGCATTCTTAAGTAGAATGAAGATGTGCCTTATGTAATCTACTTTGAATAAAATAGACTATCAATAGTGACAACTTAATAAAAACATGTAACTGTTAGGCTAAAGGACAAATTTCCAATGTGTGTTGTTTTTGTTGTATGAAAAGGGGCCAAGTTTAATTCAAATACACATAATCTTGTTTTAATTAAATCTAAGTAAGCCCTATTAGTAATTCTCTAGTAAGATTAACTTCAATACTGACTCATAAAGTGGACAGCTACCACTGTGATTTTAGTAAAATTTAAATGTATAAAAGCCTCCAAACAAGACCACGTAACAATGAACTTCTCTTTCCAGGCTTCTTCTACAGGGGATCATAGAATCCTTTCAAAAGAAAATATGAATGACTGTTGGGTTCAGTAATAAATGACTAAAGATTATCAGGAATTCTGGGCTGACCCAAATAAAACTAGAATTAAAAGTAACCCGGATACAGATCAGGTAACAGTCACTACTGAACCCTATCTTCCACTTGCCACAAAACAAAAGCCATAGCCTCACTGTAGTATGTGGGACACTGAGGAACACTGTCCTAAGAGACAGTCCAGCAAATGTTCTTCATTCAAAGTGGCTCATTTAATTGTAGAACCAATTCTGTAAATATAGCAACTATTCAATCACTTGGAAAGATGCTTCACTATGGTTTTTCTATGAATCTAGTTATAATAATTTTAAAGCTTGTGTACGGTAAAGGCACAACATTCAAAAAAAAAAGTACTGTCCAATCAGTTACAACTGAGAAATTATAAAAAGCAAACTGATTCTGATATCAGAAGAACGATCTATTTCCCAACCCACTTTTTTTTTTCTCTCTTTAAGGAAACAGCTCAGATATTTCTCGGTTTATGCACGACTTTGAAAGAACTAAAATAGTGTGGAGGGAAGCTCATTTAAACTACACCAGTGCAACTGTGTAAAATACTGTTTATTTGCGACTGAATTTTGAATTGAACACAAAGGGGGAAATTTACAAGGTAGGAATGAGAAAGTGAACTGTCACGCACGCCCCTTTGTATTTACTGGATGCAAAAAAAATAAAAAGAAAGAAAGAAACGTTCATTTGTGCACACTATTAAGCATCCAGGGAACCGTCCAAGGGTACTTTTATTCAGAGTCTACCCTTTCCGCAGATTCGACACTGCACATCTGGTGGGAGGTAAACAAGAAGGGTTTCGAGGGATATCCTAAAACCGCTGCATGGACAGCACGACTCCAGAGGAGAGGGTAAAGGACGGCCCAATGGGGACCGGCTCCGAAGCGCCAGCCCTCAGTGGGCCAGGGCCAGGGACCCCGCCTGGGGACCGCAGGCCGCGCCTTCTGGCCAGCGAGCGCGGCGGCGGCGGCGGCACCGCGGGTCTCACCCCCATCCTCCCGCCTCCCGCTGCGGCGCTCCCTCACCGTCTTCCCCCGCGGCTTCGCTAAGGTGCTGTATGTGGGCCTGAGCCAGGTCCCCGAGCTCTTCCAGCCGCCTCACCACACCGGACACCGCGGCCGCCATGGCCAGCTCGGGCGCGCCCCGCCCGCCCCGGTCCACGTGACCGCGCCAGCCTGCGGTCACCTGACGGCCCCGCTGGCGGAGCGAGGGCGGAGCGAGGGCGGAGCCCACCCTGCCGAGGGGGCGGAGCGAGGGCGGAGCCCACTCTGCCTGGGGGGGCGGAGACCTAGGCTCCGGGCGACGACCGTCCTGGCCCCGCAGAGGTCGTTCCGGGTATTTGGTTCCTCCTCCCAGTCGCCCCGTCCCTCCCACAATCCTGTGCTTCCAGGGGCCGGGATGATGTAAGGGCACACCTCCCTCCCGCCTCCTTCTTTCAACCAATCGGCAGCCGACCGTGCCCCAGGCTGAGCCAATGGGACGCCGGCTGTCTCCGCGGGGGGGGGGGACCTGGAGAGCGCGGCCCCTGCAGCTGTCTGGCAAAGGGCCGATTGGAAGGTCTGGAAAGAGGATTGCGCTGTCGTGGAGGAGGTTACCTAAAAATAAAAAGGATTGTTGTCCCGTGGTCAGACACGGAAGTCTGCGGACGGGTGAGGTTCATCCCAGCTCAGAGACGGACGGTTCGACCGTCCGAGAGGTGCTAGTTGGAAAGACGCTTTCCCGATTATTAGCCCTGTAGCTTGTTTTAGCTTGGATGTATCTGACGAGTCTTGCACCCTGAATGTGATAACTGCAGCACTATCTGTTTTAGTTCACCTTGAGCCCCTCCTTGAAAGTGTTAAGCGTTCTTCTGGATTTTAATAGGCACGTAAGAGGTGAAATCGGTTTGCATTCCGTGAATGCTAATTCTTTGCCTATGGCCACAGAAATCTAATGCTCTTTGTGAGTTTTTCTGATACGTGTTTGACACACTATGTCTTGAATAACTCTATCCTTTCCATCTTATTTTTAACGTTTTTGTTCTTGCCTAATAGAATGTATTGAAAGTACAAAAGTACTACTGTGATCTTTTAAGAGTGATTAATCACAGTGACTTTCCTTCAACTAGCCTTTGTAACTTCAGTTTCTTTCTCCTTGTCAATTCACTCTGAATGAACAGAACAAAAAATCCCGTGTTCTGTGCCTTGGTGCTTGTATACCTGGCACATAGATTCATACTCAGAAAATGTTTTCTAATAAAAAACAATAAAATCCTCCAATTAATTTCTAATCAAGAACCTGAAGGCCAGAAAAATTTCATTGTATAAGCAAGGTGAATTGAAACGTACAAACACCTATGCCATTACTCCTGTAATCTCAACACTTGAGAGGCTGAGGCCAGAGGAATGCTACCTGTTCTAGAGCAGCCTGTACATAATGAGACCCTGTTTACAAACAAACAACCCACAGAAACTAAAGGATCCCTATTCTAACATGCCAAACCTCACTAAATAAAAAATTTACAGATGCCAGATGGAGTGTAGTCTGAAGTTTCTGTCCTGCCAGCAACTCACAAATTCCCAGTAGCTGCTTCCCAAATTACCACACAGAGGCTTATATTAATTATAAATGCTCAGCCAGTAGCTCAGGCTTATTACTAACTAGCTCTTACACTTAACCCATAATTCCTATCCATGTTTAGCCATATGGCTTCGTACCTTTTCTCAGTATAACATCTTATCTTGCTCCCTCTGCATCTGGCTTGGTGACTCCTTACTCTGCCCTTCCTCTTCCCAGAATTCTCCTTGTCTGGTTGCCCCACCTATACTTTCTGCCTGGCTCCTGGCCAATCAGCTTTTTATTAAACTAATTCCAGTGACAAATCTTTTCAGTGTACAAGAGGATTATTACATGGCATTTTACCCTTTTTGTCTAATTAAAAAGTAAGGTTTTGACTTTAACATAGTAAGATTATATACAAAAAAACAGTAATTCAGTAAGAATTACAGTAATACTAACCTATTTATATTTGGCAAAATTAGAGAAAATATTTATCTTATCTTGGTGAGTCTAAAGTTTTGTATCTAATTTACTTTCTATTATAAATAAGAAAAACTATAATTGTGGTAATATATTGTGTACCCTAATAAAATCTGCCTGAAGATCAGAGACCAGAATAAGCCACTAGATTAAACATAGATGCTAGGCAGTAGTGGCAAACACCTTTAATACTAGCAGTCGGGAGGCAGAGATCTGTCTGGAGCTCTATGAGTTCAAAGACTGGGCTACATGAGATTGACTCAGTCTAGGAGAGAAACAGAGCCAAGCATTGGTGGCACACACTTTTAATCCCAATACTTGAGAATCACACACCTTTAATCCCAGCACTAGGAAAGAAATAATATGGCTGGGTGGAGAACATAAGGCATAAGAAGACAGGAACTAAGGTTTTTCCACTGAGAGCATTTTGGGCTGGACTCCTTTTGTCTGAGGACTCAGTGACATTCAGTGAGAGGACTGGTGGAGTTGGCAAGGTGAGAAGTAGCTGTGGCTTGTTCCTTTGTCTCTCTGATCTTTCAGCAAATTTTATTGGGGTACAACAAAATATCACCACATATATTTGTAACTATTTAGTCTTCAACTCCATCAAAGACCCCAGAAGGATATAAAATTACCTGAGTAAACAGAAAGTGCAGAGCAAACAACTTCCAAAATTAAGAAAAACAGAAACAGCTGGCTGCCTGGATAGTCACCCAAGGCTCCTCTGCAACACTGGGGCATCCATCTTTGGCCTACAGGCTTGGAATATCTGACAGACTCATCTGTGAAGCAGGATTTTTGAAGGACTGTTCCACCTTGTCTTGGCAAAGTTCTGCAGTCACTTTCTTCACTGTCCTGCTTGTCCATTCTGCCAGCATACTGTCAGTAGTCAAGGCAAAGGTAATTTCTTGCCCAGCAGCTAACTTTTGCCACAAAGAAAGTAAACTCCATAGGGAGTTTCTTCAATGTCCATCATTTTCTTTGAAATAATAGATTGATGCTGCCAGGAGCATACATGTCTCATTGTCATTTAAAAAAAAAGAACTTTATGTTATTAAAATATCTTAAATTCCATATTCTGTAGATCTCTGAAGTGTTCAAAGACCACCTACCTATCTAAAATGTGTCTGTTTGACCTTTGAAAACATACCTAACATGACTGCAAGTTTGATTGTAATAGATGACTACTGTCCTACATTTTTTATTCCTAAATAGTTTGTAATAATAACTTTCAAGAACTAGAAATTTACATTTGTGGTGATATTTTGTATATGCTCTAACAAATAAATCTTGCTTGGAGATCAGAGGGTGGAGCTAGCCACGAGTTAACCATAGAGGTCTGGAGGTCTGTACGGAGAGGAGATAGGAAGTGACTAGGCTGGGTGGAGAGAGGAAGTGATAAGGCAGGGTGGAGACAGGATCTTGGCCCTTTGGCCAGAGGATTCTGAGAGGTAAGAAGTGACTGTGGCTGCTCCTCTACTCTGATCTTTCAGTTTTCATCTGACTCCTGGTTTTTATTGATAAGACTAATTAAGATCATGCTTCATTGGAGTGATGATCAGTTAAGAGAACTGGATTAAATTCCTGATTCCTGGAAACCACATGGCTACTCACAACTTTCTAGACCTTTAGCCCCATGGGATCTGATGACCTCTTTTAGCCTTTGTGAGCATTGTATGCAGACATACATGCAGGCACTATACCCATACACATAAAATAAAAGTAAATGAAAAAAAATTTAATTACAATCATGGTGATGCAGCTAAACCATAGTAGTCTAAATGAAAAGTCTTAACACTGGGAATTATTGTTCAACTGATAATTTGGTGTGTTCATTTTCAGAGAAAGAGAGTTGGAAGGGATCTGAGCCTAACAGTCTAGTCCTTTATTTACAGAAAAGGAGAATGAAAAGGACAAAACTGTTAACCCACAAACCATAGAATACATGATTCCATTGGTTATCCAAGATCATAACAAAGTAAGTTCCCATAGGAAGCTGGTTTCACCATGGAGATACACAGGCAACAGACAGCCTTTAACAATTCACAACAAGTTATTTAAACACAGGGAACCTCTGCACTAGAAAAAAAGCATTTCCCTCCTACAACTTATAGTTAGTTATTGTACTTTAGGAAACCCACATGACTAGAACAAATAAAAGATAATGCTAGATTTATTTTTAATATCATATTAATTACAATGTACCAAAAATATACCAGAAGCAAAGTAATCACATTT
This sequence comes from Peromyscus maniculatus bairdii, assembly GCF_049852395.1. Lineage (NCBI taxonomy): Eukaryota > Metazoa > Chordata > Mammalia > Rodentia > Cricetidae > Peromyscus > Peromyscus maniculatus. The sequence goes on along the minus strand of NC_134866.1, from coordinate 35,017,765 downwards.
GAACCATCTCCCTCTCCACTGACATACAATTAAAAACCATGTGGCAAAGAAGAAATAAATTTCTGTAGCTATTTATGAAAGATTTAAAGTTTTTAAGTATTTTTAAACAGAAATCTTGCTTGTCACTGAATTATCTTTACCAACGACTTGTAACATTCATCTGTAAACTTCTTTAATTACTTGGTATTTTTGTGGGGGTCTTATTTTCTCATAAAAGTCTCCATGGACTGACTGGGTAGGAGTTCTGCAGAAGCTCTTTTTATTGATATACAACAGTCCTTTTAGAAAGTCAATTCCCCAATACCAAAATCCCTTATCTGAACTAGGAATTGTCTTAAGGAACTGTTACCTAAGCAAACACAGTCATTATAAGAATTCCAGGTTTGCTTTCTGCCTATTTGCTTCTCTAGCCTGATTACAGTGTTCCATGGCCACTGCTTCCCCTCTCCATCAAGTAAGCCATTGCAATTGAGGACCAGCTTCTAGTATAGCTGCCACTAAAGCCTTCCAAGCTTGTGGGATTATTCTATTCTGAGTATCCCAGTTATCTAAAATCTGTCTTACATGGGGTGAATGCATCCCATATGCCTCTGCTTCCTCTTTAAATCACTTCAGATCTATCATTTCTGTAGGTCTCCAACTAATTTGAATATAACCTTGAGGATATTGGTTATTTCTAGGCATTTGCTAGTTACTGGAAATACCTGAGGTGGTGTCCTTATAATCTTAGGCAACAGTCCCTCAGTTCTTTCATAAGGAGGCTCCATAGGTCCTTGATTATGCTTAACCATTTTTTCTCTACTGGGAAGAACCTTTTTTCTTATTCCACTCTTTATCTCTGGAGTCTTTTTATTTGTATCTTCAAATTTGCAATTGTAAAGCTAGTGCTACAATTTTTCCTTTTTCTAAATCTGTTTCATCTAAAAGAGGAGTAGATTAGTGTCTTGACCTTCCTCACTTTCTTGTTGTTGTTGTTGTTGTTTGTTTTTTGTTTTTTTGTTTTTCAAGACAGGGTTTCTCTGTAGCTTTGCGCCTTTCCTGGAACTCACTTTGGAGACCAGGTTGGCCTCGAACTCACAGAGATCCACCTGCCTCTGCCTCCCAAGTGCTGGGATTAAAGGCCACCACCGCCCTGCGACCATCCTCACTTTCATCTTCTTCCAAAACATCATTTTTATCTCTGAGCTGACATTCTCTGCTGACCAACAATTCTGAGCTAGAATTTCCTCCTTCTCACTTCCCTGTTCGACCTCTGACCAAGCTTTTTCTGACTTTTCACTCTACGGCAGCTCCAAGACACTGGAAAGTAATTAACATAAAGATCAAATCATTAGTGTTATAGTTTCTCCTTTTTGATAAGCTCATCTCAAAGCTCTCAGTATTTATTTCTAATCTTGAGCTATACTCAAGAAACATTACAAAACCAGAACCTGAGATAGAATAATAACTGGCCCCCGTTCTCATTTCCAGGTTCCTTCTAGATAAGGAACTCTGTCAGCCATCACAGGGCTTTTGACCCTCTTGCTTTGGCAGCTCCTTGCTGTTGGCTCTTGCATCATTTTGCCTTAACTAAAGGCAAATTCCTGATAATTCCTGTCTGGGTACCACTAAGCTGATGATACTAAGATCCCAATATCAGTTCCTGGGGCAGATCCATCTGAAGGATTTGAGATAGTCCACTACTCAAGGGGAATTGAGATAGCCTGGCAAATACCATGACAGGCTCCTAATAACTCAATTAAGAATTAGGCCTCAGTTCCTTCCCCTTGAAACTGGACAGACAGTTTCTGAGGAAGCCATGAACAAAGGGAAATCAATCACCTATACCCCTGACAGTAAGGATGAGGAGAATTGCACGGTACTAGGCTTGGACCAACTCCCCCCACAACCCCGGGCACCTCAATAATCAAATAAGGACAAAGCCTGGAACTTGTCTAGAGTTGCCCAAGAATGGAAAGCCTTAGCCAACTCCTGCTAGCCCTAACCAATTAGAAATGTACTAATATGATTGCCACTCACATAAGCCGATCATAGATAAAATTATCTATCTGAACCTGAAACTCTTGGGGTCTTGCCATTTTGTATGTACAGGTGAATGACCCCACATGCATGCTGGTATAATAAACACTCTTACCGATTGTATCATGACTGGTGGTCTTTTATGGGACTTCTCACAGAACCTAACAGTCTCCACACCATCCATTTTAACTGAACATGAAGAGAGGCCTGAAACCAACAGCAATGACATTTAATCAATACTAAAAAGTTCGGTAAGCTGTTTTTTTTGTTTTTCACTTTCACTCCATTTTCTTTTTGGAAGCATTTTAACAACTGCATATATTGTTGCTTCTGAGATGGGGAATTCCCCATGTCTTTGCCAAATCCTGGAGTCTCCCTTACCAGTAAGTGGTCATTACCTCCAGTCCTGGAGTGTCCTGACCCCTCTTTTCTCCCAACCCACCACATTGGGTGCCAGATGTTAGTGTTCTGAGTTACATGGGCCAGGTAAAGAAAGAGAGACACTGCAGAATGAATTTAGGCTTAGTAAAAGCAGAAGGGGGAATCAGTTTCCATGGGCTGACTGAATAGGAACTCTGCAGAAGCTCTTTTTAGCCTTTTATCAAGTTGATTCCCTCATACCAAAATCTCTCATCTGAACTAGGAGTTGTCTTAAGGAACCATTAACTAAGAAAACAGTCACTGTAAGAATTCCAGGTTTGCCAGGAATGTCTTATGACTGAGGTTATTCGAAATTCCCAAGAAAGAGCAACCCCATAAATCACAGACAACAATCACTGATTATTTCAAGGCCTAGGGGACCAGAGTAAATTCCAGGTGCAATGGCCCTTTTAATATTCCACTACAATCTGTTACATATTTATTGGGTCATGAACTATTGTTGGCACTGGAACTATAACAGTAAATACTTCCAGCTTAATCCCTGCCCTCTTGCAATTTATTATCTAGTAAAGTACTATAGAGATAATAACAATACACAAATGAATGTGCAATTTTAGAAGTGTGGAAGGTGAGATACTGAAGAAAGCATTCCTCAGGAAAAAAAATATGAGTACCTAAATGATGATAAAATCGTCCAATGAAGAGCAATAATTGCTCAGTCAAAAGCCAATCAAGAGAGAGAAAACACATGGTGTCAGGCATGGTGATACTCACCTCTAATCCAGATCAATGATGAGTTAGAATCTTGAGTTGAATAGTAAGGCCTTATTGAGAAAAGGGGGATTGGGAAGGAGGTGAGGCCACATGGTAATATGAACATGGAAAATTCAACATAAGGAATTATAAAGTATAACAATTAGATTGACTGTAGCCAGTTTTTCTTTTGGGACCACCAACCAGCTAATAATGTCATTAATTATGAAAGTTTGCCCTTAGCTTAGGCTTGTTCCCAACTAGCTCTAATAACTTAAATTAACCTGCTTTTATTAATCTGTGTTCTGTCATGTGGTTTTTTACCTCTCTTTCTTTCTGTATGTCTGACTTCCTCTGTGTTTTGCTGGTATCTCCCCACCTCTCTGCTTCCCAGAGTTCCTCTCTCTCCCCAGAAATCCTGTCTATTCTCTCCTGCCCAGCTATTGGCCATTCAGCTTTTTATTAAACCAATCACAACAGCACATCTTCACACAGTATAAACAAATATCCTGTAACAAATGACAGTGTATTGTTTAATAAAAATTAAGAAAGCTCTAACGAGTAAGAGAGTCACAGGCAGAAGAAATAGCTGTGGTAGTGGGACAAAGATTCAGATCTTGTTGGAGAGCTTATGCCCATAGTTCACTGGGTGGCAGTAAGTCACTGGTTCACTTCAGCAAAATGTTCTGGAACTCTGTTTTCTGAAACTTACTTTAAAGAGAAAGAAATCCTCTAGGGCAGGGGTTCTCAATCTTCCTAATGCTGCAACCCTTTAACACAGTTCCTTATATTATGGTGACCCCCCCAACCATAAAATTACTTTGTTCCTACTTTATAGCTATAATTTTGCTACTGTTATGACTCATCATGTAAATATCTGATATGCAAGTATCTAATGTACAATTCTATGAAAGGACCGTTTGATGACCCACAGGTTGAGAACCATTGCTCTAAGGCTTCCAGAAAATCTGTTCATGGGGAAGTATTTCACATCAGGCTTGCTAGTATTAAACCTCCTGGGTGATTGTGAGATCAAGCTGGCAGCTGTGCTTTATAACAATTCCTGGCCCAGATAACTTGTGTTACCCATGGCAGGAGCCTGGTACCAGCAAGCCACTCACACTTCAGGAGACTGCCAAGAAAAGGGCGCTCAAACCAGGAAAGACCTTTTGCCTCCTGTAGTGTCTCCATAATTCCCTCTACAATCAAAGTTGAATATCATTTCTGCTGACCAAGTAAAACATTTAAAGGGCACAGATATGCTTGCACAAGTTGGCCAGGATGTTACGTTAGAGCTGAGAGGCAGAGATCCATGATTGGCACAGAATGGAAAAAGGTACAAGATGCAGGAGATAACATATGCATGAGGCCTGGAGCTGGGAAAGAGCTTAGTGCCTTGTTGAAAGAATAAAGGAAAGTCAAGCAAAGGCCAAGAGCAGAGGAGAACTGGCAGGACACCTAGAGGTGACATCTAGAACACATGACTCCCGTTAACCACAGGGATGGACCCCAAAGTCTGTGTGTAAGTCCCAAGTCGGTCATGGCTGTTAATTGTCCTCTGACTCTTAATTTCAATATTTAATGACTGTTGACCTTTCACATCATCCTAGTGGACCAACAGGGGCATCAGTTTATATGAACCCGAATCCAAATACTATCTCTGCTCTTTTACTGTATGCCAACCAGAAAGTGAATTAAAATTTCTAGGCCTCCAGTTCATCATTTATAGAATAGGGGTTAAGAAAACTATTTACTCATTGAGTTGCTGTGAGGGTTAAATTAATGGGTATTTGTAAGGTGTATTACCCAATATATAGTAACATCGAGTAAGAATGAATGAATGGTGATTCACTGCTGGTCAACTTCAGACATAATCTATGGGGTTATATCTTTTCTTGTTATATTCCATGGCTGAAAAGCTCTTTTCTCAAAAGAGTACTTCTGAGAAGATGGATTCTCTGTAAATTAAGATCTTTACCCTCACTGGAGTCAGCAATGCTTCTTTAGGTCCCTAATAAGTTCTTCTTGTACCCACAAACACACCTAACAATTTCATGACTTCCCTTCAGGCTGTGGGTTTAGCAATAAGAAGTGACTTGATGCTTGCAACGGCTTGGCTGAATTTCAAGGGAATGTGAGTAAGAGAAAAACTACAAAGCCTGAAAAATTATAGCTTATATAATCCCATCTATTGTTCTTAAAGTGACAAAATTCTAGAAAACAAGAACATTTTAATGGTGATCAGAGTCACAGATAGAGGAGTGGGGGTGGGGAGAGAAGCGAGTGAGCGTGGTCACAGAAGAGCAACAGGTGCTGGGACTGTCCTGCCCTTCTTGACTGTGGAAATAGGCACGAGACTACTTGACCAAGTTTCACAGAACTAAAGACACATGCAAACTGATGTCACAAGGAGTTCGTAAAAATCTGCCAAATGTCCCTGGATAATAATATCAGTGTCAATTTCCTTGTTGAGATATAGTAATACAGTTTTGCAAGATCTTTCTTTGCATCGGGAATAAATGTGATGAGATTTTTCTGCTATTTCTTCCAAACACACGTGAATCTACAGCTATTAAAAATAGCTTAGCTTAGCTACAGAAAACGACAAAACATTAGCACTCTCGTGGTATAATGCATCATCTGGAATGGGTCATGACAGAGACAGAAGTGAAGTGTTAAGAGGAACTTAAGTCAGCAAAACGACACAGGGAGGTGAAGTGAAGATTATATTTAAGGAAAAACCTGAGACTGAGCTTAGTGGAAATCTAAAAAACAAATATGGAAGTGCTATGGAGAACGAGGAAAGAATATAAACCAGAGAAGCAGACAGTGATGGCATCAGAGCACAGGAGAAAGCATTCTCCTGAGACTGGTGATCCGATAAGACACTGGGTCATTCTGTCCTAATAGGACATCATTTGTCACAATCTTCTCAGCTGTCCAATGTCTGAAAATCCCAAGGTTCAGTCAACCCCTAGACAGGAAACCTTCCTAACATTCTAGATGACAAGGAGTTATAGTATGGCTTGTGAGACTACACAGTTGTTCAGTGTCCTGAGATGCTAACAGGTTGTTAAATATAAACTAGAAGTTGCAGTGAGAGAAGGTGGTCACAACAGTTGTTGTAAGGGTCAGGTGTAGAAGGTAGGAAAGAGAGAGATCATGTCTGAGGAAAAGTTCATAAGGAAACATTTTAATGGCTGATACAGAGCTAATAATAGAAAGAACAGGGTTACACTAGATGCCTTCTGAATCATCAGTAGTTTAGAATCCAATAAAACCTAAAAATCGTATAACTAATTGATCAGAGAATAACTTTTGAAAAACAATAAACACTTGACTTAGAAATTTTGTTCTCCTTAAAAATTTATAATTGCCTATCTTCCAAGACCTTTAAAATATGCCTGGCAATGTAGCCCACAGACAAAGGAAAATTGTGGGTATCTAGGTTCTTTCTACTAAATAGTTAGCTTTGAGTTCTACTATTCTCAATGTATGAGCCTTACAGAAGTTATAATAGGGTGCACATAATTGGGTAATGCATTTTCTAGCCATGGAGTTTCCTGTAGGAGAACTTGTTCATGATCTATTAGTCACCTTTGGTTGGTATTTTAATCAAAGAAGAGTTCCTTGATAAAATAGATAGTCAAATATTTGATAGATTCTTTGATTACACCTATGTTTTATCTGTTGACTTCTATAAATGGCATTAAGGTTTAATGCAGGGTGTTTCCAACCACTCGTTAGCCTTTTTCTTTTTTTCCTTCATGTTTTCTTCCCTTACTTGGTGGTATGGACCAGTGTAGGAACCTCATAATTGTCATTACATTCATTTAGTGCAGAGTTTTACACAACCTTTAAAATATCAAAATCTACCGATGCCATCTTCACTTCCATTCCTTCTCCCATGCCATCGTCTCTCAGTCCCTGAGGACCATGTTGCATCTCCTCTGGCCCTAAGGAGCTGAGCTAGTCATCTCTGGTTAAATTTAAACTACTTAAGGAGCACGGAGTTCAGACATCAGCACTCTTTCAAATTTGCTGAACACCAAAACTCTCTCAGATAGTTTGTAAAACCACTTTTTCCCTCTAGCAGGAAGTATGGCTATATTTTTTAGACCTTTCCAAAGTAAACACTAAACTTGGTGATAAGAAAGCACAAGACTGGATATAAAGCAAAAATACCAGGAATATATTGCACTATCAATAGGCACTCACATGGTGCATGTACAAACACACAGGCAAAACATATATATATATATATATATGATATATATATATCTTTTTTATAAGGCAGAGCACATAATCAGATGATTCATTTTCTAGCCATGGAGTTTGCTGTAGGAGAACTTGTTCATAATTTTTTAGTCACCTTTAATTGATATTTGAATCATTTGATATTTGAAGTTTCTTGATTAAATAGTCAAATATTTGATAGATTCTTTGATTACACCTATGTTTTATCTGTTTACTTCCATACGTAAACACTGTTTAAGTAGGTCAGCCATTAAGAGCACTTTCTGCTATTGGGGAGGACTGGGATTCAGTTTCCAGCACCCACATGGTGCTTCACAATCATCTGTATTTCCAGTTCCAGGGAATCCAGTATCCTCTTCAGGCCTCCACAAGCACCAGGCATGTACACAGTGCACATACATATATGTAGGCAAAACATTCATACATATATTTTAATTATTTATTTTATTTTTGAGACTATAATATAATCACATCATATCTCCCTTCCCTTTCTCCTCTCCTCCGCCCCCCCATATATCCCTCTTTGCTTTCTTATGGCCTCCACTTTCATTATTTGTTGTTGTTGTTGTATGTGTACTTCTGAATACATAACATAATCTGCTCAGTCCGTTCGATTACTTGTATATGAATGTTTTCAGGTCTGACCATTTGCTATTGGACAACCAAATGGTATGCTCTTCCTTTGGGAAGACTACTTCTCTTACTCTCAGCATTCTAAAGTTGACAGTAGTATTTTTGTGTAGGGTGAGGCCTCCAAGGCTTTCCTGCATCCACATTATCACGTCCATTGGTGCTGTCCTTGTTCAGGTCATGTTTAGGAGGTCATGTTGGTGAGACTTTATGGGTAGAGCTTCTGACATTCCTAGGAGACACAGTCTCACAGCAAACTCCCTGTTTCTGGCTCTTACAATATTCTCCCCCCCCCCCCCCCCTGTTTCATGATGATCCTTGAGCTTAATGAGTAAGCCCCGAGCTTCATGAGTAAGAGCTGTGTTGATGCATCAGTTGGAACTGGGCTCCACAACTTTGTTTCTGTAATGGTCTCCGTCTGTTGTAAAGAGAAGTTTCCTTGGTGAAGAATGAGGATTATACTTATCTGTGGGTATAAGGACAGATATTTAGACTAAAATTAAGGATTATGCTGGTTTAGTAGCAGTTACAGGTACTCTAACATCCATGGATTAACTATCCCTGGGTAGTTTGCTAGGTTTCCCTTATGCTGAGCAGGTCTTAAGTCCAATTAGAAAGCTAGTGGCAATCAACAAGGTATGTTTGACACTGCTGCACCCTTAGAGTTATCACCCCATGCTAGTCACTGTAGGCATCATAGCTGGGTAGGGCTGTTGGTTGCTTCTCTTCTTTGGAAGCTTGCTTGACACCTTCTGGTACCATGAAAGTTAGTCAGTCGCTAGGCAGGTCATTTCCAGCTTTACCCTTCAAAGACCTACCTCCTCCAAATAAACCCTGCTCCTAACAGCTCATTAAGATCTCTGCGCATTAATCCCTGGATGAAGTCAGCGCTACCAATTCAGTTGCCTCTCAGTAGTGCCACTGGGTGAACCAAACCTTTAACATGTGAGCCTTGGGGAGGGGGCATCTTATATACAAATGGCAACAGTTATTTAGACTTAATATGCACTTACCAGTTTACATTTTCAAAGACCTTAAGTTATGAAAAGTAAATTTATAATCTCGATGCATTCACACGTAGGAAAAAAAAAAAAACATTTGCGAAGCACGTGTCTAATAGGAGGCGAGTATCCAGGACACGTAAGGAATTCTGTTGCAGAGAGATGCCTGCTGCTGTAGGCAGCAAAGCCCCTTTGAGGAGCCAATGTAAATGTGAACGGTTTATGTTGACTTCAGCCTTTCAGAAGGCTCACTCCTTGGTTACTCGGCTCCGTCAATCTGGGCCTGTTGCATTATTTATAGTGAACAAAAATCAGAAATAACCTGACTGCTTTTGAACTGATTAATGAAATCCGTCTTAATCAGACAATAGAACATCATTCAGGCATAAGAAGCAATAGTGTTGGTGTACATGCTAGAAAATAGACCCCCAACAAAATGAATTATTCTGTGCGACAGAATCCAGACACAAGAGACAAGTCACGTGATTGTATTTTTACTAAATGTCCAAGTTATATAAATCCCAGAGACAAAGCATATTTAATGAGTCAGGGTAGGTGAGAATATAGAGAGACTCCTCAAGCACTGTAATGAGGAATTGGTGATGGATGAATAGTATTTACCTGTGACTTTCCTAAAAGTGGTGGAAATTAATATATTCGAATGAATTTTATGGTGTGTAAGCAATATTTCAATAAAACGTTTTAAAACCACTGTCCAAGTTGAGCACGTGAAATTTATTCCATAGCAGTGCCGGCTCACAAATTCAGAGGCTGTGGCTCTGATGGATTCTCACACAATTCCTCAGATATCTCAGCGGTCAGAGCTATTTCACTCGAGAGCAATTTCTCTGCGGCTACACTTAGAATTTGTCAAGCACAGAACAGACACGTGTTAAATGGGTATTGATTAAGTTTTAGAAATGCAGTCTCTCTCTCTCTCTCTCTCTCTCTCTCTCTCTCTCTCTCTCTCTCTCTCGAGAGAGAGAGAGAGAGAGAGAGAGAGGAATTTATTTAAATGGGACCCTGAATGAAAAAAAAACTTTGAAAAGTTGGCAGAGGAGACATTACGGAATTCTTCCCATGTCAGGGAAGGGATAGATAGATACAGGCCTTGGAAAGATCTGAAATGGCTCTTAGCTAGACACAAGGCAAGATAAAACCTGTGGCAGACACACAGGCAGTGAGCAGGAGGGATTTGGAGGTATAAGTGTAGAGAGAGCGAAGCTGGTGAGAAGACAGCATGTAAGACTCAAACTAGGACATTAGTATGTGTGGAAGAGAAGGTAGTCATGAGCAGGGAAATAGTAAAAGGGAAAATAAGGAAGAATTGCTCACTAACATATCACAAAGTAAACACCCCCAAACATTTCTGCCAATGAGAAAAATCCACCATTTAATCTATTAAACTTCCCTACTGTGTCATTTTCCTGTTAATTTTGGAGATCAGAAATCATTTTAGCATACTTGGGCCAGGCACAAGTCTCAGCAGTTTCTATTTTTGCCATCAACGCAGTGAGAAACTGAATATATCACAAAATATAGTCAGATAGCAGCCTGAATAAATATCCTTTCCTTTCTTCATCCAGAAAGCACTTTCCTTTGCCTTTACTGCCTCCAATAAATTACTCAGCTCTGAGAGACGCAATTTACTTTCTCTGCTCTGAAACAAGGTACGCTCTGGTAAGTGGTCTGAAGCCTGTCGTCTCCAGCTGCACTCCCAAGCCCTTGGCGATGGAATCGCTCCAGTCTGAAATCTGCATCCACGCCCTTATCTCTCTACCCTCAGCTTCTTTCCCAGGATTTCCTAAAGACTGCCCGCAGCTTTTCACTGCACCCCCGGGGGACTCTTGCTCTTGTGTCTATCAGAACCTTCGTTCCTCGAATTTTCCACTTCACTGCAAACTTGACTATTATTTTGTGGTTCCTCTTCTCGGGGCCAGGCTTCCTTAATGCTTCTCCCCACCCCCACCTCCGCCCCACTAATCTCTGGATCCTACTCTCACACTAAGTAAAGACACTGAATGTCTGTCGCTCCTTTACCATTCTACTTCACTCTAAATTTCTGCCACAAGTGGAACACAGTACAACATCATGGTACACCGGAAAATGTCTTAAACCCCAAAAGGGAATCTCTGACTTTATTCCATATTTCCTTTACATTTTTGGTCTTGATTACTGATCGTTATCCCTTTAGTTCCCTCCTGGATTTTTGTCTTTCTTTATGTAGCCTGGGGCACGTGACTGTTGATTTGAGCAAGTGCTGTCAGCCTCCCCCCAACCCCCCCACCCCCACCCCCCGGACCTTTTACCTTATCAAACCCTGCCTTCCCTCCCAGGCCACTCAGCCACGTGTGAGCCATCCCCTCCCCTGGTGACAGTGGGCTTTTGGTGTCTGCTCAAAGAAAAGGCTCCCCGGAATTGTTCTTTCAACTCAGCACACCCTTGCTGGATTCCTGACAGAACCCCAAGAACATAAATTGTCGTCGTAAGCCATTAAACGTAACTGCTCGTCACCACAGTGGAAAGAAAATAAGCTCCTTTCCTTGGTTTATTTTGAACTCTACAGATCTATCTCTATAAGTGAAGACTGACATCCTAGATTCTCACTTAGAGCTAGGCTGGGGACTTAGTTCAGTCATAGAGTACTCGCCTAGTACATACAGGTCCTGGGTTCAATACTCCGTAACTCCCCAAATACTCCAGAGTTAGAGTCTCATCTAATAATCCAACTTCTAATCCTTTCTGGCAATTCTTAAGAGGATTGGCCAGAAACTACTAATGTCTAAGCCAGGGGTTCTCAACCTTCCTAATGCTGCGACCCTTTAATATAGTTCCTCATGTTGTGGGGACCCCCAACCACAAAATTATTTTCATTACTACTTTGTAACTGTGATTTTCCTACTGCTGTGAATCATAATGTAAACATCTGTGTTTTCCGATGGTCTTAGGTGACCCCTATGAAAAGATCATTTGGCCCCAAAGGGGTTGCAAACCTCGGGTTGAGAACCACTGGTCTAAAGGCTACTCAGCCTTTACATTCCTACTAGATAGGCAAGCACTGTCTAATACAATCTCTGTGGTAAAAGAAATGACCTGTACTCATAAATTACCAGAAAATTAATATTATATATGACTATTTGCGATTGGCTTCTTCACTTATTTTTTTTTTTTTGGACTATTTGGTAATTTTTTTTAATTAGGCAAGTGAATTTCACACATAATAAGCAATGCCTCTTCATCACTTCTGCTACTCATCCTCCTACTCCTTCCGTGTTTGATACCTCCCTCTGAAATTCATGCTCTCCTCTTTAATTATTATTGTTATACATATGTACATATGTATACATGAATACACACATACATGTGTGTACACATGCATATTCAACCCATGAATGTTACTTGTATGTACTTGTGTCTGGGGATTACCAATCGAAATTGAAAAACGTGTGAGGGAGTTCTTCCCTGGAGGAACTTGATTCTTCCTCTCTCATGAGCCACTGGCCACCTGTAGCTCTTCAGCTCACATCATGGAAGTCAAGAAGCAGAGAGGATGACAGGGAGAGATCTGAGTCATGATGCAAATCCCAAGAATATGACCTACTTCTTCCAGCTAGCTCTGTCCCATCTCCTAATGTTTCCAGAACTTCTCAAAATAGCATTGCAAGCTGAGGGCAAACCTGTTGGTGCATGATCTGTTTTGGGTGACTCATCATATTGAAACCATTATATGACCAGAGAAGAGAAATAAAAAGGGTTACACATATGCTGGACGAATACCCCCACCCAATACACAGGCACCTGGACCTCTTTCTTTTCTCCCCTCTTAACATCTGCCATTTATCTGAGTTCCCCAAGACTTTGGGGGTGGGGGGTCAGGGCAGGAAGGAAATGGTAACCCCATCCCTACATTCCAGCTCTTCAGCAGAACTTGTTTCCATCTTATCACCTCTTCTTTCCAAATGCCAGACCTATGTCCAATAACATTCCTGGTAATGAGACAGGCTAGTGACCACATCTCCAACACATGGCCTTTGAGGGATATATAAGATCCAAAGCATAACAAAGATTATCCTATTGTTCCTTCCCATGCACTGATGGACAAAGGAAAGATTAATGTGAAATATGGAGCATAGCTAATCTCCTGAAATTATCCCTGGGTTACCAGGTTAAGAATAAAGCAGGTAAAAGTTGATAACCAAATAGTGTTTTTATTAATGTGGCCAGGAAACACATACAATACCTACCTTCTTAATGAAGAAATCCAAGTTGCCTTTTGGGTTCTTACTCTCATTGATAAAATAATTTAAAAACAGACCAAAAGGATCATTTTGAGTTTGAATAAAAACAATATAACAGGCAAGCTGTAAATCTTGGCAGCTGGTGGGACGAGCAGAATGAAGAAAAGGAAATCATGCCTTTGAGTTGGGCTTTAAAAAAAGAACCATCTTGCTCAGCAATGGAAGTCAGCAAGCAGCCGCATGATGGAGGGGAAGAGAGGCCTCTGAGCAAGCATGAGAAAGTCCTGAGTGGGAGAAAGAGTCACAGTTAGGCTTTGGACTCGTTTCTGAAAGAAGAAGATAGAAGGAAAAGTGAGTTACTTTGTTGTTGTTGTTGTTGTTGTTTCTGTTTATTTAGAACTAAGAAAGGCAAGCAGGCTGAGCAGAGGGTGCAAGATGAACGCTCGGTAAGCAATGTAAGCAGCTGCAGCTGAGGAGCGGCTTCTGGGAGAGCTAAGCACATCATCTCATTAAGGGGTGATTATTTCTCCCGTCTTCTGGCCAGGCGGTTTTACAAGCCTAGCTGAATGAACTCTTAAAGCAGAAGACAACAGTATATAATGATCTAACTTTTGGAGTAGATCAGAATGTCGTATCTCCAGCTAGGGCTGGAAATAGAATCCGTTCCTTCGACCAGGAAGTCATTTCTCTTAATGGCTCTCTCAATAGAGGCCTGGTATCTCAATCTTTTCATACAGCATTTTAAATCCTAAGACGGTGCATTTGTGGTGTTTACCTTTCTAGTGTTACAAGGGAAACAGGAGGTGGTATCCAAAGCCAATCATATCTCTAGAACTTATTTTGTATAACTAAAAGGCATATTCTTTGAATAGCAGTTCTATTGTAGGGTAGACACCACAGACATGGGTTTAATCCAATAGAAAGTCTTTATTAGCTGTCCAGTGAGTACACTAGGTGTTTGGGATCCCAGTGTAGCCTTGAGCCTTTCTCAGGGTGAGCTTTTAAAGACAAAACCCATGTTCTGGGTTGACATACTTCAGTTAACAAGAACAGTTAACCAGAATGGAACCAGAGAAGCCAAAAGGCAAGGTTAGTACATTTGAAGACTTTTCCAGAACTATGGACTTTGGTGGATTAAGTCTTTGTTTTCATTTTGGCTGGTGGTGCTGTCTACATGCTGAGTTTTATGACCTGAATGGTACTTTCATCATGGAGTCAGTTGTGCTAAGGTCCGGGCTCCTACTAAGGTCTGCAGCCCTGTTACAGTTCCTCATTTCCCACCCATCACACTCCTGGAAAACATTATTTGCCGCATTTCTCAGAATTTGACCATGTTGGGACCTAATATTAGTGGAATCATAAAGCATTTGTCCTTCTTCGAGGAATATTTTTTTTTTCTAACAATGCTAGCTAACTCACCAAGGGCCAATATTTACAAATCCCCTCCCTCCTTGTAAAACTTTGGTTTCCACGAAGGCCTTACCCACCCACCCCCACTTCCTGGAACCCGAGGGCCTGGAGCTGCTGAGCCTCTCCCCCTTTCCTACATTTCCTTTTCAGCAATTCTTTTCAAACTAGCCAATCACAAACCACTGTGAGGTTGGACTCCAGCCTATGAGGAAAAAAGCAGCCATCGCCTGTGTTGGGAAAAAACGAGTGAGCTCCCTGCCCTTGTCAATCTTGTTTGAGTTGTTCCTCATTTTTTTGCAAAAGACATGGCTGTGCTGGGCTACCTTCACTTTGTTCTGGTGTTCCTTTGTGCGACACAGGGGTCATTCTTTGTTTCTCATCTTCTAGAGCTGTCCTATTTCATACAGCTTAGCCTCAAGGTTCACTCACACTGTCACACGTGTCATGATTTTTTTTTTTTTTTTTTGGTTTTTCGAGACAGGGTTTCTCTGTGTAGCTTTGCGCCTGTCCTGGTACTCACTTGGTAGCCCAGGCTGGTCTCGAACTCACAGAGATCCACCTGGCTCTGCCTCCCGAGTGCTGGGATTAAAGGCATGCGCCACCACTGCCTGGCTCAGGATATCATTTTTTAAGGTGTAAAAGTATCTAACTATTATGCATTACCATGTTTTATTTATCCACCCATACAGAGATGGATATTTAGGGTGTTCTTCTATCTTGACTGCTATATATAATACTATAATAAACATGAGAGTGCAAATATCTTTTTATGACTGTTTTTGAAAAAAATTTTTGTGTGTGTGTGTGTGTGTGTGTGTGTGTGTGTGTGTGTGTGTGTACACCACAGTAAATGTGTGGCAGTCAGAAGACAACTCGCTGGAGTTCATTTTCTCCTTTCACCATGTGGGAGTGGACTCAAATCAGCAGACTTGGTGGCAAATACCTCTAAAACACAGAGGTCTTATATAAATTATATAATAGAATTTGACTCCTGCCTGTTATGTTTATCCTAATCATTTCTACACACATGGGAGCCCACAGAGGTTTCTTGGTGAGATCCGAGCTTGCCTTACCCAGCAGGGGTACATAAGAGGGTGGATTGACCACATATGTGGTTATCAGGTGATTGGAAGGGTCTGCACTTGGCTGTGCTAGGGAGAGGTCTTTTGCTCCACCCCTTGGCATTCCTTTAAAAGGCCCTTTAGAAAAGACAGAAGGGGCTGGTGCATTAGGACCCAGGCTCTCCCGAGGCTATCCTGTGTTTCTATTAGTCTCTCTCCCCTCTATATTTTTGGCTAAATCTCTTATCCCTCACTCCTCAAGAGTACCCTGGGGGGAAAGGTGAGGGCATGCCCCCCACATACACACAATTTAATATTTTTACTTTTTCATATGGCAAAATAGGGTTTCAGGAGCTAGATATTTATAAGTGACTCTGATCTGTATTATACTGGGCCACTACGATAATACACATGGAACAGGATATGGAAATAAATAAGGAACATTATAATATCTTGGCAGCAGTTTTTGAAATGTATTGCTGCAGGCATTAATAGCTGTCTTGGTACATAATCAGTAGGAAGTGGTTGCCAACATTCACCTTTGGTTTTACTTTCTTCATTGTGAAAAAGAGTAGGATAGTTATGTTTTATTTTTCAAATGAGAGTAGGAAATAATAATGAAAAAAAGCACAGAAGACTTTGTAAGAAAATAAAGAAGTGTAAAATAATACCTAGCTCATTGAGTAACTATTGAATTCATGTTCTTTAATGGCAAGTTATCTGTGGGGAAAGGGCAGTTAGAGGTACTGGATCCAGACAAAAGGCTAAGAGCATGGTGGTCAGCAGAAGAAAGAGAATGCACGTGGAAATAATTAGTACTTTCCCATCTTGATTAAGGAAGAGATGCTCCATCTAAAGAGGTGAGCTGAGAGGCACAGATTAAGGCTCATGGCTTTTGTTAGGATAGAGAAAAGGGCAACTCAAATTAATAAAACCAAAATATGTTGAGCATCTGCTCTGAACTTAGCATTAATCCCATGACACAACGAATATAAAAATCAACAATGACATTCTTGAACAGATCATAATCCAGGAGACAAAAGGCCCTGAAAGCATGGAGTAAAAGAAAATAAAATTGGAAGTGGACTCTGGTGTAAGTAGTCAAGGTTCATGATATGTGATGTTGATCCTCAAAGATGAGCAGGAGCTTGCTCAGTTGATAAAGTAAAAAGTCATTAGCAAAGATTCCATGTCATAAGGTCTCTGTTACGAGCAAGAAACAGAAAGGCTTGAGCCGGGCGGTGGTGGCACACGCCTTTAATCCCAGCACTTGGGAGGCAGAGGTAGGCGGATCTCTGAGTTCGAGGCCAACCTGGGCTATCAAGTGAGCTCCAGGAAAGGCGCAAAGCTACACAGAGAAACCCTGTCTCGAAAAACCAAAAAAAGAAAAAAAAAAAAAAAGAAACAGAAAGGCTGATTTAGTTAAAGCCATTGTGTTCAAAGATTTGTGAAGTAAGAGTGATCCTTCCAAATAAATTCAGATAGAACCCCAACATATAAGATAATTGGTATATAAGATAACATATATCACATTCTTTCATTTGAAGAACACTGTCCTGTTGTAAATGGAAACCAATAGGAACAACAAATCTGATCATGGCTGCAGCCACTGGTTGACATCCAGTGGCTTATTATTACTGTCTTTGTATTTGGCTATACAATATCAAGAACATTTTGATCACACTACAGCTTGCCCTTGACTCTCAGTGCATGCTTTAACTAAAGAATCTGAGAAACTTGAAGCAAGGAGCAGGAAACATTTCCTTCAGTAGCTGACAGCTACAATATCAGTACCTCGTGCTGCCATGTAGAAATGTCAAGTAAGAAGCAATCAAATTGAAATAAAGCCTCTGAAACTATAGTGCACAGTCATGTTTTTAACTTTTTATTGTTTGTGAATTTCACATCATGCACCACAATCCCACTCATCTCCTTGTCTCTCCATATCCACCCTCTGCCCTTGCACCCCCCACCCCCCCCCCCACCCCCGGCCAAAGAAAACAAAAGAATAAAAGAAAAAGATTTTAAAAAAAAAATCTCATGGTGGAAACTGCAGTGTGTCACCTTGTGTCACACGGTTTTCCTTGCAAATGTTCACTGTAATGAGTCATTGGTCTGGTTTGAGGCCTCTGGCTTCCGACACTATCAATACTGGATCTTGCCCTTGCCAGGACTCCTCTGGGATATCCTGTTGTTGCCCTGTGCCATGGAGATCCTGTAGCCTTGGATCTGCAGGACCGGCCCCTTCATGCACTCCAGCAGTTCATGGATGGGGTAGATGTTGGGGTCCGCCAACTCAAAGCCCTGGATCTGGGCCTCGGTTGTATAGGATGAGGAAGTGAGGTAGCTGGGCTAAGAGAGGGCAGAACAGCAAGGCAATGAAGTCATGGATAGATAGGAAGTAACTTGCATTTTGGAAGCTGCAGAGTTGGTGAGGTAAGGTTGGCTGGTGGCCTTCCCTATTTCCCTGATCTAAGGCTTTCAACCCTATATTTGGCTCCATTTTTTTTTTATTTGATAAGATCATTTTAGAAATTCGTCTATACTGGGTGGTAGCTGAGTTGGTCAGCCCGCCTGATCGCCTGCACCAGTGCCACCAAGGTCAGCCTTTCTGTTTTTGCACAGGTGAGGTGAGGGGCCAGCTCTCCTGCCTGGGGCAGCTGGCAAGGGGTGAGACAGGCTCTACCAGAGCGGGGTGCTACAGCCAGCAGGGCCAGCTCTCCCACACTGTCCGGGAGCGGGGCAGGACCAGCTCTCCCACACTGCCCAGGAACGGGACAGGGCCAGCTCTCCCACACTACCTGGGAGTGGGGCAGGACCAGCTCTCCCACACTGCCCAGGAGCGGGACAGGACCAGCTCTCCCACACTGCCCAGGAGCGGGGCAGGGCCAGCTCTCCCACACTGCCCAGGAATGGGACAGGGCCAGCTCTCCCACACTACCTGGGAGTGGGGCAGGACCAGCTCTCCCACACTGCCCAGGAGCAGGAGCGGGGCAAGACCAGCTCCCCCACACCGCCCAGGAGCGGGACAGGGCCAGCTCTCCCACACTGCCCAGGAACGGGACAGGGCCAGCTCTCCCACACTGCCCAGGAGCGGGGCAGGACCAGCTCTCCCACACTGCCCAGGAGCCGGGCAGGGCCAGCTCTCTAGCTTTCATGTCCTCAGAGCTGACTCACCTGTGTCCACGCCACCAGAGCCAGCTCTACTGTGCTGTCCTGGGGGAGGTGTGGAGCCTGCTTTCCCAAGTGCTGTACCTGACAAGGGGTGGAGCTTTCTCTCCTGCTCTCAGGGCCAGCTCTCCCACCTGTAGTAGGTGAGGGGTGGAAGGGGTCAGAGCCGGCCCTGTCCCTCACTGGCTGTGGCACTCCACTCAGGAGAGCTGGCCCCACCCCTCCCCTAGGCAAGGTGGGAGAGCTGGCCCTAAGGGTGTGAGAGCTAGCGGAGAAAAGCAACTGAAAAGGGCATAGTGGCTGGAGAAATGGCTCAATGATTAAGAACACTGGTTGTTCTTCCAAAGGACCCAGGTTCAAGTCCCAGCACTCACATGGCAGCTCACAACTCCAGTCCCAGATGATCTGACACCCTCTTCTGGCCTCCTTGGCACTGCATGCACATGGTGCACAAACACATATGCCAGAAAAACACCCCCACCCCCACTAAATAAACAAATAAATAAAAATTAAAAAAAATTTTTTTAAAGCCACTTAAGGGAGAGAGGGTTTATTTTGGCTCACAGTTTGCAGGTAAAGGTCATCATGGCAGGAAAGGTCACGACAGCTGGTCACATGGTCTCTGAAGTCTGGAAGAAAAGAGCTCTGAATGCACGTGCTTAGCTAAGCTTTCTCCTTTTTATTTATATTTGCAGTCTAGGACATCCCCCGGGGAATGGTGTGCCCCCGGGGAGTGGTGTCATCTACATTTAGTGTAGGTCATCCCCCCCTTAATAAACCCAGTCAAGAAAGCCCTTGCTAGCTGGCCCAAAGGCTGGTACACTGAGTGATTCTCAAGCCTAACAAGTTGATAATCAGTATTAACCATCACAGACAGTATGTATGCTGGCCAGAGCATTCAAGTATTTTAAACAAGCAGATTTTAAACAAGCGAATACTCAGAGAGCAAAGGGATAAAACAGGGAATACAAATAGACAACTCTATGAATGATTTATTTTCTAGGTTTAAATTATAGAAACTGAGATGGTAGAAAAACTATCCTGATGTCTCTTTCCAAAATGTACAATCTGCTAATCATTAATATGTTAAAATATGTCACAACTGAACATACAAGTGATTTGGGTTGCAGTTGCTATAATAGTTAAAATATAAAAAATTCCATTTCAAATGTCAAGCAGTATCTCTGTTGAGTCCTTAGGATTAGATGGGTTTTTAAAGCTTCCTGCCTTGTAAATTCTGGCATTTGGAATATAACTTGTATAATTCTGCCTTGTAAATAACTGGATGTTGGACTTTACCTTGTGATGCTGACAGGAGCTTCTGACTCAGTGATATTGGAAATAAATCTGAAGCAAATAGTAGGAAGACTGAAACAAAGCTTCAGTGGAAGCTTTTCCTCAAGAAGTGGTGGAGAAGGGGGCTGAGCAGCACTGACAGAAGCAGGTATCTGTCTACTACCTCAGAATCAGAAGTAGGATAATATTTTTATGAGATTGCTGGAGTGGGCTACGGTCTGGTAATTGTACAGTTATATTTCTTTTTTTTTGAAAAAAAAAGATTTCATTTTTATTTTATGTATATGATTGTTTTACCTACATGTATGTAAGTGTGCTTTGTGTATGCCTGGTAACTGTGGAGGCCAGAAGAGGGTACAAGATTCCCTGGAAATGGAGTTATAGACAAATATAAGCTGCCATGTGGGTAATGGGAACCAAACCTAGGTCCTCTGGAAGAGTAGCAAGTTCTCTTAACTTCTGAGTCATCTCCGCAGTTACTATTTTCTAAGAAATATCTTCATCTTGGAAGATAAGGGTCAGCAACCAGTTCATCCTTGTGTTCTTTGAGACACTGAGCCACCACCTTGGTCACAGACTTTTTTTTGCCTCTTGTGTCCATCATGGGTACATGTGAAGACTTCTTGAACTATTTTAGGAAAGGTTGTAAAAACACTGGGCACGCATTTGAAATGGAAGTTGTAAGAATGCTTACATTTAAGAGAGAAGCTTACTTGGGAGGGATTCACAATAATCAATCTGAATGAAAGAGAAGTGGAAACTTGGAAATAGGTTTAGTCAAACTGGAGAACTGGGGTCAAATCCAAAGACATCTCAGGAAGTGGGAGATGCAAGGGTAGCAACAATTAATATCATAAAGTAGAGTCTGAATCCTGCCTGATATTTTCCAGGGTGTGAGGAAAGATGAAATATCAGTTATGGTGTAAAAATGTACTCCCTATATTTCTTCACTTTATAACTTGATTCCTAATCACAAATGTAATAATATTTGGAGGTGTGGCTTTTTAGAAAGTGATTAAGTCATGAGGGTGGAGTTTCTATGAAATGGGATTATTGCCAGTATAAAAGTTATAATATAGCTTTCTGCCATAAGGATATAAAGAGGGTAAACAAGCCTGTATAAGAAACCTGTTATAAGAAAAAGAGCAAACATTAAACCTAGCAGCTTATTTAAACAGAGAAATATTTATTTATGAGGCAGCATCCCAAGTCACTAGTAGTTCAGAGAGCTTTACTCATTAATATGGGCAGACATTAAGAAAAACAAAAAGAAATCCCTTGATTAATCACAGCTCAGCATTTGTCTTTTGGGTGCATGGTATCACGAGTTATTTGAGTCATAGGAAAATGGCCTGGTCAGCCTACGATTGGATGAAATATAACTGCTAAGATTGGCTGCCATTCAGCTATTTGTTATAGGAATATATTCTTAAATTAGGTTGCAGTTTGCTTCACTGGAATGCAAAGCACTGAACTAGTTGTCACGCAGATCTTAGGCTCTCTAGCATCCAGAACTGTGTGAGATAAATTTCTAATTATGTTTCCTAGTATAAGGTAGACTGTTGTAGCAAAAGAATGGGCAGACAGCACTTAAGACATACATAAATTCACAAGGTATAGGTTTTTATCACCCTTCTATTATAAATAGATACTGGTTGGTATATTCTCACATATCTCAGCAATTTGCAAAGATATCATTAACTATCACACCACAGGAGCTACTAGTTTAGGGAACGACAGTGTTGGGATTGCTTTGAACTCAATCCAGCTACCAGAATTCACATGTGTCTTGGTTCGTTTGCTCTCAGTTGTTACTGAAGCTATGTGAGTTCATCATGTAAAATTCCAAAGGCACATGTAATTTGGAATAAAAATGTGTATAGGAGAAGAAGATTAGGAAAGATGATTCATTTGTATGTCTCTAAGAAGTGTGGAATTTTGGTTCCCAAAGGCATGGGGGAGGCCATATGGACTAGCTGCCTTTTACTGTTGTGATTAAAAAATACCAAGGCAACTTATAGATGGAAGCATTTATTTTGGCATATGGTTCCAGGAGTATGCGAGTCCATCACGTGGAAAGGCATGGCAGCAAGTAGCAGGCATGGCTGCAGGAACAGAAGCAGAGTTATTGCATCTCAACCATGAGCATGAAATGAGGCAGAGCATGGCAGAAGTAGGATGGGCTCTATACTCTCAAATCCTGTCCCCCGTGACATACTTCCTCCAACAAGACCACACCTCCTAAACCTCCCCAAACAATGTCACCAACTGGGGAACCAAGTGTTTAAATTCCTTTGTCAATCGGGGACATTTCTCAATTAAACCACCACATTCCATTCCCTGGCCTCCAGAAGCTCATGACGGCATTGTAACACAAAATGTATTTAATATAATTTCAAAACTCCCCCATTGTCTTTCACGGCCTCAATACTGCTTAAAACTCAAAAGTTCAAAGTCTCCTTGGGGACTCAGGGCAAACTCTTAATTGTAACCCTTATAAAATCAAAACACAAATTACTTACATTCAATGTATAATTGCCCCAGAATACACACTACCCTTCCAAATGGGAATACTATAACAAAGTAATATCAGAACTCAACAGGGCAAGCACAAAATCCTGCAGTTCCACATCTGATGTCAAAGGGCTTATAGTTGTCTCTACTCCTCGACTTTGCTGCCTGTAATATACACCTCTCTCCTGGACTAATTCCACCCCCTGTATGCAGTTCTCCTTAACAGGTATCCCATGGCTACAGAATCACCAAAATTTGGGTATCTTTGCTGCAATTCAACCTTCACTTTCACAGCTTCATGCAAAACTTCTCAGAGCCTCTTGCCTTCTCAAAGCCTTCATGCAGGGACTCCTCTCCCACAATTTTCCTGGCCTCCGAAGCTCTCTGAAGCCATGAAAGAAGAATTCACGACCCTTTCAATCTTGATTTTTCCTTCATGCATCTATGACAGCACCATGTTGAGAAACCTGCGAAGTCTGGCTATCAACTCGGGATGGATCCTGCCCCAGTGGACCACATTAACAGCTGCCTTTGTTTGCCATTACCTTCCAAGAGCAGAAAAACCTCTTAGTCCTTTTTCTTTCAGAATCTGGAAGCTCAGCTGGGTGGGGTCTCACCCTGTTCCAGTGCTGATTAGGACTTCCCTTAATGGTGTTTAACTCCTTAACAATTGTAGCCTCTCTTTCAGTGCATGCCTTGGCTGTAACATTCCGAATGCCCCTTTTCTTGCCAAACTGTATATTTTGTTTTCTTTCTATCCTACGTGTTCTCTTTCACTGTAGACCCAAAGAAGCATTATCAATAAAAACTATGCCACAGACTCAACATTATGTAGTTCTGAAATTTTCTTCACCAGATAAATTAGCCTGTCACTTTTATATTTAGCCTCAGGCAAGTTCTTAGGATAAAAGCAGAAGGTGGTCAGACTCTCTGCCCAAATGTCACAAGAATGGCTTCTCGCCCAATTGCTAATATTGTTTCCCTCTGAAACCTCTTGAGCTGGGCCTCCTGAGTCCTCACTGCTCTCAGCACTGGTGTATTTCAGGTCTTATTAGGATTACCACTTAAAGGAGTCAACTGCTTTTCTCGTCCACATTTCCAGTCTTGCACATTCCCCCTCAAAACAATATGGTCACATGCTTCACAGCAATAGCCTACTCTCTGGTACCAGCATCTGTATTAATTACTTATCTGTTGGGGTGACAAAAAACCATGACCAAAAGCAGCAACTTATTTAGGAAAGCACTTACTTTGGCCTACAGTTCCAGAGGGATAAAAGTCAGTCACGGCAGTCTCTCCCTCTCACTGGAGAGGCTGAGAATGAAGTTGAGTGCACTAGATTGCTGGGTTTTCCTCCTGAAGCTTTCTTAGCCCCTTAACATGACTCTCATTTTCATTCCTGGGGTGAGCTCTTTCTGACCGTGTAGCGCATATATTTTCATTTTCTTCTACGAAAAATGGAATAGGGAAAGAGTCAATTCTTTTTTCTTTCTTTCTTTTTTTTTTGAGACATGGTTTCTTTGTGTAACACTAGCTGTCCTGGAACTCACTCTGTAGATCAGGCTGGCCTCGAACTCACAGAGAATCGCCTGCCTCTGCCTTGAATGCTGGGAACAAAGGCATGAGTCACCATCGCCTGGCAGAATCCAATTCATTTTAATGTATTAATTAAACAAAATCAAGTAAAAATTATTGCTTCAAGGGAACGATGGAAATATTAGGTTAACAAAATAGGCAAATCAAGGCATAATGATTTACAGAGTAAACAGTACTTAGGTTTGCAAATTTATATGAGGACTTTGTATATTTTCTTACTGGAAGACACAGTGTTTGAAAGATTTTTTTTTCTCTGCGGCTTAAAGGATCATTATATAAAGTGAGGCATTTATGCATTTTTGTAACTGCTTCACACCACATAGATAAAACTCCTATGACTAGTTAAGCCAGTCAGACAACATTTGAAAGCCGGTCTTCCCAGCCCCTGACTTTCATCTTGGAGGAACATGCTGTTAACTAGGGAAGGGTGTCTTATCTTTCAGTAAAAGGAGGAGCTATTACACTATATTTCAGGAGAATTAAAATGAAATCTCTCAAGCAGAAACACGGTGACTATACTCTAATTCACGATCCAACAGAGTGCATTCACCTGGTGAAAGACACCTCAACTCTCAACCTCAGAACACAAACTTCCCTGTTAGTTGTGTGGGACCTGTCATTTATAGTCTCTGAGTTTAGTCTTTCCAGTCTTTAAGAGTGTGAAAATCAAGTGGTATAATATTTTATGAGGAAACTTTCATGAATGTGAAATATTTGTCACAAACTGCCTGTCAAGTGTATTGAGGATGCTGGTCCTGCTAGTGCAGGCCTATAATCCTAGCTACTCGGGAGGTTGAGACAGAAGAAGGATCAGGAGTTCAAGGATAGCCCTGGACTACAGAGCTTATTTAAGGCTCAGCTGGGCAACTTAAAAATACAGCAGAGGATATAGTGCAGTGGTTGGGTGCTCATGCAGGAGGCCTTAGGTTCAGTCCCCAGAGCCTATGCCCCCACACATATGGGAGAGGGAAATGTTCCTATTAATCAGAAATTTAAAAGAATCAGGATTTTTACATGCAAGTTAAAATTAAAATGACCTTCGTAGAGCCTGGATAAAGATTTGTACAGAGTAAGTACTCTTTTCAAGTTGCATTGATAGCTTGCCTTACACATTGTTGAGCAGGTATAAAATGAAGCCGATGACGGAGGCATCAGCAACACAGCACCCTGTCTTCTGGCTATGCAGTAGGAAGCCTGATTTTTTTTTTTTTTCCAAGAGCAGTAGTTCCCCAGAATACAAGATTTAAAATACCTGTTTTCCTCATCTAGGAGCAACAAAATGAACCAGCCAAGAAGAATGCGTCAGATGACTACACACACAGTTGCCAGTGCCCTTCCCTCCGCCCCCCTTTTCACATGGCCCTGGAAGGGAAAAAATGGAAAAGGAACCCTGGCTTTTGTTCCTTCTATAAACTGCAATACAACAGCTGCCACGTACGTACGTACTGTGTTGGGGCTAGTCAGGGAACCTCAGTTTGAACTCTTCACAACCTGGAGCATACTAAAATGTGCCTGAAAATATCCAGGAATACTGAGTTAACTTTTTCTAGGTGACTTGATCGTTTCACCTGATGTTTTACTCCCCATATTAAAGCCATAGTATTCACAGGGAAAAATCTTTGAGTTACAAGAATACTGAGATGGTTGCTTTTGTGGACAGACTTAAGAAGGATTTATCCATTTATTTTGTGCATATGCAAATGCATGTGCGCAAGCACATGCCACAACACACGTGAGGTTAGAGGATGACTTGTGGGAGCTGGTTCTCCCCTGGCACCATGTGGGGCCTGGGTGTCAAACTGAGGTCACCAAGCCTGGAGGCAAGTGCCCTTAACATCTTACCAGGCCGATCGGTAGATTTTAATTAAACCGGATTATTCATCCCTCACTGCCTTAGTGTCCTTTCTAAGGAAGTTAAAGGGTCGTTTAATTTTCTCATGGGCTTTGCATTATCTCAAAATTAAATCAGTCTCTCAGGATGTGGGCAGCCTTTAATCCAATACAAAGTGTTCCTGGGCTTCCAGGTGGTTTTTTTTTTTTTTCCACCCTGCCATGTGCATAGAAGGTCCTGACGAAATCGAATTTGTTCAGGTCCAATGGGTGCCAGTCAAAAGATAAGGCTTGAGCCAGGCACGATTGCACACACATACACACACACACACACACACACACACACACACACACACACACTTGGATAAGCTGCAGCAGAAGGGGATGGAGAGGTGGAGGTCAGCCTAAGACACACATCCATGAGTTTCAGTGAGGGCGATATAGAGAAATGCTTTCTCAAACAAGACAAAACAAAAACAGCAACCAAACAAAACTCCAAAAAAAGTTAATCCAACCCCGAAACTGAAGTAAATTTAGTGCCTAACATTGGCGTGTTCACTGTGTCCCAGAAGCCTTGCCTAGCTTTTCTCATACAAAACCAAGACAGGCAGGACACTACAAGGTGAGGCAGGTTACGCAAGTTGGCTAAGGACAGGACAGACACTTCTGTTTGTACCTGCTGTGTGATCTCTGGAATTGTTGGGACTCCGGTGCCAGGAAAATCCTGGAACATAAACTAGGATGATGGGGAACAAGGGCCCAGTTCTAATTTTGTCCCTCTGTCGGTTAAGCAGGACACATCTCCTGAGAGTCAGTCAGCACACAGTTGGTTTTCTGAGGAAATTAAGGCCAAAGCCAGACTTTGTGTGTGTGTGTGTGTGTGTGTGTGTGTGTGTGTGTGTGTGTGTGTGTGTGTGTGTGTGAGGTGGATGAGAAATGTTAGAAATATGAGCGGTCTAGACCTGGGAGAAGATCTTTTATCAGTGACCCTTGGTGCCTGTACACATTCCAGAGGCTGACCTGGAAAAGTAACCAAGAAGTTCAGCAAGAGGACCCCCTCCAGCCCACTTTTAACCCCAGTCAATGGCAAGCCTCGCGCTGGGGGGCAGGCACACACTAGCGCCTCCTCCAGGCTTAAGGTGGCTGCGGGTGCGCCCGCAGATAACCCCAGCACATCCGGCCCGGGGACCTTCGGCGGGACTCGCTTCCACTCGGAGCCGTGGGCCCCTCCCTGTCTCGCTGCTTGACAAGCCAGCCGCCTGCAAGGGGCGGCACCGCCCTGAGGTCCCCTAGGACGTCACGGACGCGCGGTCGAGCCTCCAGCCCGCCCCCCACGGCTCGCCTTTCCCTTCTCTCCTTAGCCGGTGACGCCGCCGCGGCCCCGAGCAACCAGCGCTTGCACACACTCCCGCGCGCTCGCCCCGCTCCTCCAGCCCCTCCAGCTCCTCCCGCACCCGGGTCCGAAGATGGCGGCTCTCAAACTCCTGTCCTCCGGGCTTCGCCTCTGCACCCCGGCCCGCAGCTCGCGGGGCGCCTGGCACAAGGTAAATCGAAGGGGGAAGAGGAAGGCCACGCGCGGGAAGAAAAAAAAAAAAAGCGCGGACGAGCCGCGAGCGGCGCGCGCGTCCTCTGCCCTGCCCGTCCCCACCATCTCCAGCCGGGGACCTGGCATCTGCAGCGCGCCGTGCCCGGGGCTCGGAGACGGTCGGGTTTCAGGCTCGCCCGCGCCACGGGCCGTCTATCTGTCTTGTCTGTCTTTGCTTCTCCATCCGCCTCCTTGATGGGGCGAGATGAAGACAAGCTGTGCGTGCAGCGCTGAGAAGCGGTCGGGGCTCTGGGCAGCGCAGCAGCGACTTTGGGTGGGGGGGAGGGTGCCCGCGCCCCGGGGGCTCGCGTCCCCCACCCGCCTGCCCGCCTACGCCCTTGGGAAAGGGTCCCCGGGGCCGCCGCCCTAGAGAGGGGCGGGTTGGAGGAGCAGAGCCGGGAAGGGCGGCGCATCGAGGCTTGCAGCCCCACCTGAGGGAGCCTCTGGCGTTTGGCGTCGGCGCCAGCTGAGGCCCAGAACCCCCGGCCGGGTTAACCGCTGCTGGCTCAAGTTCACCGCCAAGTGGGCGGATGCTGTGTGCGGCGGGGGGCGGACTGCCGCTCCATCCTCCCCTTCCCTATATGGCGGTGGAAAGGGGAACCCGGACTGGAGCGCTCGTCATGGGGCGTCTAGCCTGCCAAGCGGTTGGGAGCGGATGGAGGACTGGCGGTGCTCCGCTGCAGGTTGCAATGCCTCCCCGCTGCAGTCTGCAAACGCCGCCGCCATCCCTTACTTGTAGTCTCCTCCCGCCCCCACCCCCCCACCCCCAGATCCGGATTAGAGACATGCAATTTCCAAAGACCTTTAAAAATATACCTTGACCCACTACACTCCCACAGCTCCACTAAATTGGTATCCAGAGACACCCTCCTAGCGGATCAGCGGGTCGTGGGTGTTTTTGCTTGTACACCAGCTTGCCTGTAAGCACACATTCCGGTTGGATTTCACTGTGGGGCCAAGGAACTGAGTGCTGGACAAGAGTTCAGCTCCAGGAGGGTGACTTCACTGTGGTGGGTTCAGTTTGCTCAGGAACCTCTTCTTTGAACAGGAAAACGAAGTGTTTTCTTTGGTGATGTTTCAGATTGTAGTTCCGAGTTTAAGAATGCATTGCACAGGGCATGTGCTCACCATGTGTACTCTGAACTGCTTTCTTTCTCTGCTGCTCATTCCCTTGCTAGAGAAGTCATCAAGCTACTCCCGCATGTCCTAGGGAATGCCTCAGACCTGAATTATTGCATTGTTAAATTCCTCATAGGAGGCATTTTGGTAATTAGATACAGATTTGGGTACACAAAACATGATTAAAAGAGAACTTGACCATCAGTCAGCCTGCTGCAAGTGATGGAGCAGGTGCCAAAACCAGGACACAGGGATGTCCTTGGGCCAAGGTCGAAACATTCTTTTGGTAGTGCATGTTTGTCTGAGTATAATTTATTCACCCCTAGTCTACCCCACTTTCAATATAATCATTAAACCATTTCCCAAGCCAGCAAACCTCCAGGTGGATGAGCTATAATTATGGGTTTTCTGTCTCTTATTAAAAGTTCGTGGCAGAGTTCAAAGTTAGGCTTCTCGGGTATGGAAAAGAAGGCCTAACTCTTGCTGTCTGGAGTATTCTCCCGGCTCACGCATTGATTGGTCTTCCTGCTTGCTTAGTACTGAAGTCATCCCACCTCTCTTGAGTTGTGAAACTTGTGTACTTGTTGAATGTTGGGACCCTGATATAGGTCAGTTCTTTGTCCCCCTCAACATCGCACACCGCTTCGAAAAGAATGCTCATTGACTGTGTGCACGAGAGAACTCTGCTAGCAGCTTAAGTGACCTTGAACATTTTCCAGCTAAATATAGCCAACAGGTAAACTGAGATAGTTGTTAAAGATGCTTTTATCTTTTTGTTTTGGGAGACAGGCTCTTGCTCTGAGGGCCAAGAAGGCCTGGCAGCCATGATCCTTTTGCTTCAGCTTGCAGAGGTCTGAAAGTACAGGTGTGGGCTTATTTACCATGCGTGGCTTAAAAAACAAAAACAAAAACAAAACAAAAAATGTTTTCTGTGTTTATTTCTTTTTTCCCCCCCATGGTGAGCAAGTTCATTGTCTGAAACTTTAGCATGACTCAGGTTTACCTGGAGGCTTTTAAATCTGATTGCTGTGCCAACTCCAAGGTTTCTAATTTGGTGGGCCTTAAGTGGACTCATTCACAATGAACTTGGATCGATTCCTCTTGGCAGAGGTGCCACACTTCCTGGCAAGCTTGTATGCGCCTATTCATCCGAGTATTGCTGCCTCTTCCTCCTAACTAGTTTTTTTTTTTTGTCTCTTTCCATGACTTCTCTTCCCTAATTCTGTTTACTAAACTTCAATACTAAGGTAGGCAAAGTCAGCCTTTCCATGTCATGATTTCTTTGATAGTAGCAAGGTGACAACGTTATCACTTGGGTGTGTAGTTCTCTATCATTAAGGTAATATATGTATGTATTTAAAATGTGTTTTGGGCCAGTGAGATGGATCATGGATTATAGCCTGAAGGTTTTTCCGGTCTTGCCCAGCCCTGCAGTCCCGCAGCCACTTATAAAATAATCATTCAGAGGCTTAATATTATTTACAAACTGTATGGCCTAGGGCAGGCTTCTTGCTAGCTAGCTCTTTCTTCTTAAATTAACCCATTTCTATTAATGGGTTATGTTTTGCCAAGTGGCCGTGGCATTACCGGTCTGCTGGCATCTTGCTTCTCCTTTGGCTGCAGCTGGCATCTCCCTCACCTCTCCTTTCTTCTCTCTGTGTATCTGCTTGGATTTCCCGCCTGCCTGGAAGCTGCCTTGCCATTGGCCAATGCAACTTTATTTATCGACCAATTAGAGCGACACATACTCACAGCATACAGAAAGACATCATCCCCCAGCAGTGGATAATGGCACTTCCCTAAGTCTGATGACCCAAGTTCGAGCCCTACGCCTTACACGGTAGAAAGAGAGAACTGACGTCTGCAAGTTGTCCTCTAACATCCACAGGGGCACTGCGGCACATCCCTTCCCTACCCAGATACAAACGCACGCACACAAAATTAAAAAAAAAAAAGTCAAAAATTAAAAAAAAAAAGTCAAAAATCTCAAATGTATTTTAAACATGTGTTTGGTGTATTTTCATCCCAAAGTACATTTCCCCCAAGTTCTCCAGTGTTGAATGACATCGGAAAGAGTTGGAGGAGAAAGAACTAACAGTGGCAGTGAATGGCTGGAAAGGAAGTCGTGAGATGAAATTTAGATTCAACCATGGAGTAAGACTTCAGAGGTCAGGTCGAAGAGCTGAAGGTCAAAGTGGAGATGATGCCGAAGGGAGAAGCATTAAACAGAAAAATATTTTCCACTCTTAAGAACTTTGTTTCTTTCATTAAAGTGCTACTTAATCACTATGTTCCTCACTCCTTTTTTTTTTTTTTAAAGATTTATTTATTATGTATACAGTGTTCTGTCTGCATGTATGCCTGCCAGCCAGATGAGGTCACCAGATCTCATTACAGATGGTTGTGAGCCACCATGTGGTTGCTGGGAATTGAACTCAGGCCCTCTGGAAGAGCAGCCAGTTATCTTAACCTCTGAGCCATCTCTCCCAACTCTCCTCACTCCATTTTCATATCAGAAATGAGTACCAGCAATAAAATGGGGTTCTGCTGAAGGTAGGAGAGTAGACAAATATGAGATATTTGTGAGGAAAAGCTATCCCCAGAGTAAGTGCCCCACATTCTTTTACGTACTCTGTGCAAGCGTGAAAGTTATTTATATATTTATCTATTTGGCAGCAGCTGGTACATGAACTTTTTTTCCCCCCAGGAATGATCTCATGAAGCCCAGGCTAGCTTCAAACATGCTATGTAGCCAAGGCTGACCTTCAATTTCTGATCCTTCTAGCTTCTAGTACTGGGATTACAGCTGGCCCACTGGGGCCCACGAGGGCTTTGTTCACGCTAGGCAAGCCCTCCACCAACAAGTTTGTTTTTTCAAAACATCATTTAATGTATAGAATATATTGGAAGGAGAAGGTTAATTGGGAGTGGTTTAAATAGAGTGTCTTTAAACTTGCCCGTCTGAGGAAAGAAGGTAGATGTTAGCAGAGATACACGTTTCCCCAGTTGCTTCGTCTTAGGAATTACTGCCAGTGACATGGGTCTATCTTGACCCGCAGAGACACAGTGTAAGTAAAGGAGCAGGGGAGAAACTGGTTAAGACTGGTTAAAACTGCAAAGGCAAAAGCTTCCTGTGTGGCCCCTAAGGTGCTTTCTGGGCTTTGGGTTTTGAAGACCCTCTGTGGTACAGTTAGCCACGGGCATTGGGTTTCCTCATTGCCCCGCCGTCTGCACTCACTTCCTGGCTCGCCAGCTACCTCCCATTTTGCAGACTGGCAAACTGGATGGCAAATGGCATGACCATATGGCCGGATAGTGGTGTGTGTTTGTAGTCCCGGCTGCATGGCATTGAGGCAGGAGGATTGCTCAAGGCCAGGGCTTTGAGACCAGCCAGTCCCACACAGTGAGATATTGTCAAGAAGAAAGAATGACAGGACTGGACACATGAAGGAGGGAAAAAGTAATCATAAAGCTAAAACCTAGGCTTTGGAAATCATGAAGAAATATCATATGGATGCAGTGGTGATGGTCATGTTACAAATTTTCTGTATGAAATCACTGATGGGGGGAGGGCAGGCAGGGAGTGGTGAGGTTAAAAATTGGACTCCAATAAATGACAGCTTGCTTTGACTGTCTTAGCTGGGAATGGGAACAAGGTGTCATTTCCTAAAGGAAGATGACATCTGCTAGGAATTTCCTTGTAGTCTGGCATGGAGCTCCTTTTCTAGCTGTATCTTTGGGTCCACAATGGTCATCTTTAGGCACTGTGCAGGCTCCTCACTGGGCTTTGACCAAAACAGCACCTCTCTACAAAGACATAGTCAGTGGTTAAGTACTGGCACATCCGTTCAGTCTTGGCTGAGCTGAGATTTGATACAAGGGTGCTTTTGAGCCTAGGAGTATATGGCGTGTTACATCATACTATCTCCCAAAGTAGGTGGCTAATTTTCTGATACCGAAACATGTTTTACTAAAAGTTTGTTTCTCAGTACATAGTACATAAATATCAAATGCCAATAAAGCATACATTAACAAATATTAACATGTTTGAATAATGAAAAAAAATCAAGGGCTATGAAGTTCTTCATTATCGTAAGCTCATATTACATTCCCTGGAAATATGTCACTTTACTTTTATTTCGGTCTGTGTGTGTATGACCTCATGAGTGTGTATGCACCACTCGCATGCATGTGTGCCTGCTGAGGCTGGACGTCATTGTATCCCTGGGGAACTACAGTTGCAGGCCTTGGATCCTCAGAACTGCAGCTGCAGACAGTTGTGAGCGCCACCTGATAGTCTGATGCGGGTGTGGGGAACTGAGCCTACTATTCTGCAAGTCCTCTCTCCAGCCAACCTTGCTGGTTTTGAGTTTTGGTTGTGTGGGTACATTTATAACAACCTCCCACGTCGGTTCGAACCCAGGGCCCTTTGCCTACTAGGCAGTCATTCTGCTACTGAACAAATCTCCAGCACAGTTTCTACTTTTTCTTCCTTCCTTCCTTCCTTCCTTCCTTCCTTCCTTCCTTCCTTCCTTCCTTCCTTCCTTCCTTCCTTCCTTCCTTCCTTCCTCCCTCCCTCCCTCCCTCCCTCCCTCCCTCCCTCCCTCCCTCCCTCCCTTCATTCCTTTCTTTTTCAAGAAGGGGGGAAGTTCAGAGTGGGACAAGCTGCAGGGTAATTAGTGCTATGACAACACTAATTATCAGCTACTCCAAAGGGGTGGGATTCTTGCTAAGTGTGTGGCTTTGGGCTGTTTCTGAATCTTCGAAGGCTCTCTGGGTCCACGGGGAACTGATTCTGCTTCCAGCATACTCTCTGTGGAATTCCACAGAGAAGCAGTTCAAGGTGACCTCACCTTTCAGCCTGTCTGGGTGTAGATGAATTCTTTCATTTGCTTCCCTTTGTATCCTGCTGAGGCCTGGACTCTTTATTCCGAGGCAGAGATCCTGACAGCAGAGTTACACATTACAGAGCAGGACTCTCGTAAAGATTTGTTGTGTGTAAATGACAGGTGGAACAATAGAGGACTTTCAGAAAACTTGCGGGAGTACACTGTGGTGGAAAGACTGTGTGACAGGAAAAGCCAAAACCCGAGACCAGTCAAAGATGTGTGTGTGCGTGTGTGTGTGTGTGTGTGTGTGGGGGGGGGTTTGTGCCAACACAGGCTAGAAGCATCAGATCCTCTGCAGCTGGAGTTCCAGGCAATTCTGAGCTGCCCAACATTGGTTCTCGGCAAGAGCAGTAGATGCTCTTAACCATTAAGCCATCCCTCTAGCCCCCTGGTCTTGTTTTTTGAGACTGAATCTCATGCTGTTTCCCAGGCTAACCTGGGACTTGCTATGTAGCTCAGGCTAGCAATCATTCTGTCTCAGCCTCCCCGGTGCTGGCTGGAATTACAGCATGTCTGTATTCAATCTATTATATTTTTTTATTCCTGAGACCAAAACTAGCTCTACTTGTCACTTGTGTGTGTGTGTGTGTGTGTGTGTGTGTTTTAAAAAAAGAAGCAAATGAATCCTCACTAGTTGAGGACAGGAAGAACAGAAACTTCTTTGTGGTTAAGCCCTTTCAGAGTCCTTGTCCCTCCCTCTACTTACGTCCCAGGCTTTGGGCAGTGTGCAGACTCTTGACCTGACCTTGACCAAAATAGAAACTTAGAGGGACAAAAGTCCTGTGATCATGTGTGTAACCTCAACCTTTTTTTTTTTTTTTATCACTCATTAGACTCCCTCAGTGTTTACCCCTTAAATGGTCTTTTGTGGGTACAAATTGACAGGTACTTTACAAAATGAAAAGAGTTTTTAGAGGGAAGAAAGCATGATAGTTCTTGACCACCTCAGGTTGTGGCGGTCTGAATTTCTGTTGGGTAGTCAAGTGGGTGTGCCTTTATAGCTGGGCTTGTTAAAATGGCAGTATATCAGGGTTCAGCTGTTATTCTCCCCACTTCCTCTTTCTTCAGGTTAAATATATAATGGAAGTCAAGTGAAGGATTGTTAATATGGGTAATTAGTTACCATAGAATCCATTTCCTCCTTTTCGCTTGCCCATATTGTGGATGGAATAGACAGGGCAATAACTTACAAGTGGTTTTATGAATGCTCACTGGGTGACTCATTTCGGCCCATCTCACTTGCTATAACAAACACTGGGTAGTTATAAAAGAAGTTTATGTAGCTTGTAGTTAGATGGAGACCAAAAGCCCACTAGTTGGTGACTACATCTGACGAGAGCATTGTATTGCTTTATGACATGGCAGAGGAGCAGAGGGACCAGTAGGTGTGCAGGACAGGCAGCCTCACTTTAGGAAAAGCCTAGCTTTGGCAGTCAGCAATTCAGAGTGCAGCCAGAGCAAGGACTTGCTCGCTCCTACAAGAACGAACCCAGTAGCCTTCATACCTTTGTGCAGGCTCCCACACCTCATGAAAGTTCTACCGCTTCTCAACACCGTTGACCCGGGGACCCAGTTCTGACATGGGCTGTGGAGGTGACAGACCGTCTCCAGATCGTACGTGCCCTGGTAGTTCTCCGGTGTGGCCCACCAAGGCCTCCCTGTGGTGGTCGTAGTCTGCTGCTTTGCCCTTCAGCTTCTGTGGTAGCGGCACAGGGAAGTAAGTCCTCTGGTGTGCTGCTCCTCACGTGACTCTAGAGTTCTCCTAGCACTTGGAACTGACCACACTGTACTTAATTCCCCAGAGAGCGGTACTCAGACCGTAATAGAGATTCGACAAATGGCATAGAACTTGGCTCAGGTAGGTTCTCAGTACTTGTCGACTGACTGGAAAGCTAGGTTACTATGAGCAGTGGGTGAGACTCATGACACTAATATCATAAATCTGCATCCCAGTAGATGATGTGAGTTATCTACTTTTATTCTTTTGGGTGGTGGTCGCAAGTGACACAGCTGGATGTAGATCACAAGGGATCCTGGTGAGAACCTGTCCATCCTGGATAGAGCATGTCCATCCTGGCAAAGATAAACCATTGTACCAGAGAGACAGAGTCAAATGACATTCTAGATGTTAGAAGTTGAAGGAGTTGGGAAGATATCGGTCAAAGAACACATTTCAGTTAGACAGGAGAAATAAACTTAGGAATAGATGTCCTGGTGATGAGCAGTAGCAGTAACTATATTTGAAAACTCTGAGTAGTTGTGAACTGTTCTTACCACAGAAGAGTGACGTGCAAGGTGACGCTGTGTTAGATAGCTCCAGTTAGGCATTTTGCAATGTATGTATGTATCAGAATGTGATGGTATATACTGTAAACATACTGTTTTTGTCAATTAAAAATGCCAAATGTTAAAAGGGACAACGAACTTACCACTATATATATACGTACATACATATATATGTATATATATATGCACGCACATATCTATGTATATATGGAATCACTTGCTATTTGTGAAAAGTGAAGCTGCAAATGATGGTTCACTGGAGATGTTTTTAATGTTCCAGGGGTGTGTCCGCTACTTTTCTGTCAGTACTCGTCACCACACCAAATTTTACACAGATCCAGTGGAAGCCGTCAAAGATATCCCTAATGGTGCCACCTTGCTGGTTGGTGGTAAGTAGAGGACCTGTTTTCCTTTCGATGGTAATGTTCTTAGGTCCTTAGGGAAATGGTATGACAAAGCCACGTAGATTCTAAATGCCAGTTATTCTGTCATTTAGCTCTTCCTCATTTACAGTCTTTCTTACCACGCGCCATGACCCCTGCCGCTCTGAGACAGTCTCTCCCTGGAAGATCAGCACTTGACTACTGTACTTTTCCTTTTCTTCTGATTATAACTGAAAAGCCGGAGGTTTAGTGTGCTAGTGTCTTATCAGGAGCTGTCATGGATCCCTAAATCCTTGGGAATGCTGGTGAACTTGAAACACGTGCCTCATCTTATGAGGTACCCTAGCTCAGTGGCTTTCAACCTGTGGGTTGTGACCCCTTTGTGGCGGCTGAATGGCTCTTTCATTCTGGAAAACACAGATAATGATATTACGGTTCATAGTAGCAAAATTACAGCTATGAAGTAGCAATGAAATAATTTCATGCTTGGGGGTCAGCACAACATGAGACATTGTGTTAAAGGGTCTCAGCATTAGGAAGACTGAGAACCGCCGCTCTAACCAGTCTGTATTGCTCCTTATTTGTTGAGCTGAAGAGCACAGGGCCTTTCTGTTGTTAAGTCCCCACATTCTGTTTCTGCTACTTCTTTGGGATGTCGTTTTTAATCTCTGCCTCAGATTTAATTATGCTTAACTTCCTGATTCTTATATATGGAATCAAGACTTATTTGGGGGCTGTTCTTCATTCATTCATTCATTCATTCATTCATTCAAATTGGGGAGTTACTGAGTGTCCATCTTAAATCCTACACTCTTGGAAGAATTTTAAAGACATAAGAAATGAAAGTTATTAGCTTAGGGTTTTAGTTCTGTAAAATATACTACCTAGATGTATAAAATGTATATTTAAGTAAACAGCTGGATATGGTTTATATTATGAAGAGGGGCAATAGTACACATGTCATATCTAAGTGATTACATTTGGCCTTAACTTATTCAAAGCCTTCACAATGGTGTCAGGTGATAGATAATGGTTTGAAACACAGAGATCCAGTAATCTGACTGATGGCTGTGTATTGAGTTGATGACAAGGTATAGTTGTTTATTTTGCTTATTACGTTTAACAAAATGCTTTGTGCCTTTTCTGTTCTATTGAGAATAATAACACATGTTTCTTGAAAGAACATTACCTCTGCACAGGTAATTGTTTCCCTTTTGGGTTTTGTAGGTTTTGGGCTGTGTGGAATTCCAGAAAATCTTATAGGAGCTTTATTGAAGACTGGAGTGAAAGATCTAACTGCAGTCAGCAACAATGCAGGGTGAGTAGATTTCTGAAATGATTAGCTAGAAAGAAAGGCCAGTTTTAAAATGTTACCTGAAAAGTTTATCAGTAATCAGGAATTAGACCCCTGATATATTATGCAGTGTCAAGTGGTCAGCCCTACACACATGTATACCCGAGAAACACCAAATGAACTCTGGATTTCTCTCTCTCTCTCTCTCTCTCTCTCTCTCTCTCTCTCTCTCTCTCTCTCTCTGTCTGTCTCTCGGTCTCTTTCTCTCTCTCTCTCTGAATCTATAACAGTTAGAGAAGAAACAGTCATAAATCCAAGAGGGAGTAGGGGGAGGGGAAGGGAGAAACTGAATGGGGGTGGTGGTAGAAATAACGCAAATAGTAGATTCATATATGAAATTATCAAAACATAAAAAGCCTATCAATGAAATTAAATTTGCCTCCACTTCTAAGAGTAATATATTCAGTCAAGACAGCGGCTAGCTGGATATGGTGGCACATGATTATAATACCATCACTAAGTAGACTGGGGAGGATAATAAATTCAATACCAGCATGATCTGTTGCCAAGCAGTGAGAGTCCACTCACAAAACCGAAAAGCGATAGTAAGGCCAAGAGCAGAAGTTAATGTTTTTGTTTCTTAACTTGTAGCACTGTGATTGAACTTAGAACCTTGGGCATGCCAGGCAGGTGGTCTACCTCTGGGCTACAGCCCCAGTTTCCTTTCTTTTTGCCCTTTTGATTTTATTACAAGATCTTACGAAATTGCCCAGCCTAGCCCTGGGCTTCCTCTGTAGCCTAGGGAGCTCTTGAATTAATGAGATCTTGAATTAATGAATTTCCCAACTCAACCTCTGAAGTAGGTGGTGTTGCAGGCTTGTGCTATCAGGCCCAGCAAAATTATACTTTGATGCCATGTTTCATAATCATAAGTAAATAAGCTTTGATTTATCATAAATAAATATGTAAAATAATGGCTTATATCTGGTATACTTTAATTTTTTTAAAAAAATGTAAAATATATGTAAAATAAATGTAAAAAAAAAGTCAGAATAAAAAAATTTAAAGATGGTCCCTCATGCTCTTTGTTATTATAGGCCATCATGTATAAAGCAAGGCAGACATCAATTTGAAATCTGTTTCAGGTTCTTTCTTTTGGTTTTATCATGACTCCAGATGCTATATAAAGAAATAAGTTGATTGTAAAATTTGTTGCTGGTCTTGATGGGATGGGAAGGACATGCTATCAGCTTAGCAGTAGGATGTAAATCAAAATGGTCATAATAATCTATGGTTTTAAAAACGCATGCACATGTTGGTACATTTAGTGATGTCAGGAAAAGCTGTTTGTATGCAAAACAGTTAAGTCATTGGCACCCTTTCAACAAATGGATGAAAGACTTTAGCAATCTTAAGGTGTTTTGCATTAGCAGGTTGGCTTATTATTATAAAGGTTTTGGGAATAAACAGTGCCGATTATCCTGGAAGTGAGTGATGGCAAGAGCCCATTTTATGTAAGGATCTGTCGATGTCTTTCAGAACACTTACCTTGTGCTGTGTGACACTTTTCATGGGGAGGCGTGAACAAATGCCTCTTCATGTTGGATAGGGAACTGAATTAATGATACTGCTGACATCACGAACCAGTGATCTTATTGGAGTTACTTCCAGGGTAGGGGTTACTTACCAGATATAGACCATTCAAAGGCAGCTGTATCAACAAAAGGGCACCACATTGTGAAAGTTGACGCCCTGGGGGACTTCAGGGAGACTGAAGGGTTGGAGAGTCTTCTCAGCAGTCCTTACTACTTATGTAACCTTGGGGTGGGCGGGGCCTTGTGAATCTGGTAAGTTTCAGGAACTTCCAGAGACTTGTGAGTTTTTGTTTTGTTTGTTTGTTTGTTTGTTTCCTGAGTCTTAACAGTCTCTCTTTAAAACTTCCTGCATTTTAATGAGCTTCCTTCCAGCATGGAGTAAGTATTTCAGTTCAGAGGAAATTGCTACATAACACTTTTATATGGGGTATTAACTGTTAGCCTTGATGAGATAAACGCTGCTTTAGGACCACACTTCTGAATATTTGATATTGTTGATTAAAAGGTTGAAAAAAGCTGCGAATTCATTGAATTTTGATAAACTTTAAGTTATAAACTGGTACGACCCAAAAGTTTCACAATAAATTGTATGTCAACCATTTAACTACAGAGCTAATAGAAAAATGGATGTATTATGATATACGTGCTACTTTCTTTCTGACAAAATTATTTTGGGTTATAGATGTAAATGAATGGGATATAAATAACTTCCTGCTTATATGTGGAAGGTTCGATACTATTAGATGATACTTAAGCATGTGTACTTCTGGTTTCTTGTACATCATGCTAATCAGGTACAGGATAATTTTAAGGGTGTAGTAAGTAGTCCCTCACTTGAAATAAAAATTCTAGTTGTGTGCCAGTGTCTTCAAACCTGGAGTTAAATGCAAGTGGACTGTTGCTATGCCCTATTCCTTTTTTACTTCTACAGCATAGCTCTGGTGACCTTACTGAGCACATACTGGCCCCGTTGTCTTGACTGTGAGCATTCTGTAGGGTTTGGTTATTTTGTTTGGAAAGGGCTAATGATGTCCTGAGATGTGTACTTACATTTATGTGCTTAGTTCATGAAAGGTTTTCTTTGTACCGTGGGATGACTGAACCTTACATCCAAATATAGCATTTTCTTTTATTTTTGTACTTTTGATATTACCAGAATAGTTACAAATTGTATGATTGAGATTAAAACATGTTCCTAAATGAAAGCAAAGGAAATAAAGTTTCCCCAGTACTTAATGTTTTAAAAATAATTAGTCAATTAGTGAGATTTTAGAAAATAGATATTCAAGAGTTTTTTGTTGTTGTTGTTATTGTTGGCTCCTTTTTGATTAAGTTTTTTTAACCTTTTTTTTATTTATTCTTTTTGTCTTTCCCATCTAGAGCCCATTCACTTCCCTGTCCCTTCGTATCTGCCCTTTGCCCTTGTAACCCCTCCCCAAATAAA
Source organism: Peromyscus maniculatus bairdii (assembly GCF_049852395.1). NCBI lineage: Eukaryota > Metazoa > Chordata > Mammalia > Rodentia > Cricetidae > Peromyscus > Peromyscus maniculatus. The sequence continues at coordinate 34,977,013 of NC_134866.1, read as the reverse complement.
ATGAAATTTAAGAGAAAAAAAAGAAAAGAAAAAGGCAAAAAAAATCTCATGGAAGCTGTAGTGTGACACAGTGAGTCACACAGTGTGTCCTTTTGTCCAAAGGTCTTTACTTGCAAGTGTTCATTGCTGACAGTCATTGGTCTGGTTCAAGGCCTCTAGTTTCTGCTACACTGTCGATGTTGGGCCCTCACTGGGACTCCTCTTGGATAGCCTGTTGTTGCCCTGTGTCATGGAGATCCTGCAGCTTTGGGTCTGCAGGACTGGTCCCTTCACATGCTCCAGCAGATCACGGATGGTGAGGATGTTGGGGTGGGTCAACTCATAACCCCGGTTCTGGGCTGAGTAGTTGCAGGGTTGGCCCGCCCGCCAGTTCTCCCCTGTCCTCATCACCACGGTGAGCTCTCTAGCATCTCCCCCCGCCCTCAGTTCACCCCTTGCAGCAAAGAGCAAGGGGGGTGGGGCTGGTTCTCCTGCTTCCCTACCCTCAGAGTTGGCATTCTCACACCTAGACCTTCAGGGCCAGCTCTACTGTGTTGCCCAGGTGAGGTACAGGCGCCGCTCACCGAGTGCTGCAGTTGGAGAGGGGCCGGGACAGCTCTCCTGTTCTCGTGACCTCAGCGTCAGCTCCCCAACCTGTCACAGGCAGTGAGGGGTGTGGGGACATCTCTCCCCTGCTCACGCCACCATATGGCAGATGACGGGTGGGCCAAATTTCCCATACTCACATTCTCGGGCCAGTTCACCTGTATCCTTGTGAATAGGGTCAGCTCTGCTGTGCTGCCCCAGGGAGGAGCATGGCCTGCTTTCCTGAATGCCTAGGCTGGTAAGGGGGAGAGATGGCTCAGCCGTCAAAGGCTAGGCTTACAACCCAAAATGTACAAGTAGTTTTTTTTTTTTTTTAATTCTGTTTGAGACAGGGTTTCTCCATGTAGTCCTGACTGTCCTAGAACTCGCTCTGTAGACCAGGCTGGCCTCGAACTCACAGAGATCCGCCTGCCTCTGCCTCCCGAGTGCTGGGATCAGAGGCGTGCGCCACCCCTCCTGCCTTCAAGAATTTACATTTCAGATGCAGAAATGAAATATTTTCAGAAGATGGATGCCCTTTGTGTAATGTCAATTTTTGTTTACATTAATACATCGCTATAGATTTTTGGCTTTAGAGTTCTCTAACCACTAAAATGTCTGACATCCTATGAAACCCAGATTTTTTTTTTTCTTCAGGTATTCTAGAGAAATGTTGGCTTCTGGTGGAAAGTCTGTCATCGTCACCTTCAATGTCTAGGAGCGTGGAGGGTCCTTCATACTCACTTCTCTATTAGAAATGGCATGGTCCCCATTTGCCAATGGGTACACATCCTCAGTCTTTGTTTTGTGAGCTCTTCGATGTTAGGGATGTAGTGAACTTATGTTTTATCATCAGTGTTGATACTATATATAAGCAAACGTATTCAATGAGTTTGTGAATTAGAGACAGTCTAGAAAGATACACGCTTACGGTTAACTATCTATCTAGTAGATTTTTCAAGGCCTAAGAGCTCTTTGTCTGGCCCAGTTGTTGAGAATCTTAGGTATTGCCTGGTTGCTATGCCAGGGGATGACTAGTCTAAAACAAAAGCCAAATAGAGAGTCAGCCCCAGAGCCAAGATCAACAAATACAGAAGGTCATCTTTAAATAGGGCCACGTTAAAATGTGCAATGTGTGGCAAAAATAAACAGAGAGGTATGAAAGAGTGGTCAATGAGTGACCAACTATGTTCTGGTTTTTGGAGTGGACTCGGAAGGCTTGGAGGTAGCTTCAGACCTTTACAACTATGACAAACAAATGGGCTATATCCACCTTCATGGATTGTTTCATGATTATGATTTTATTAGTTAGAGCTATGGATATTATCACTGGTAATTGAGGACTTTACCAAAGGGACTCCTTTAAAAGGATTGATTATAGTTGAAGGAAAGCAACATGACTGTTTAATAACCCTAGAGATAAAAACAGGGTGTTGTTGTCACGGGCCCTCACATGGGAGGCCTTAAGAGAAGGAAACAGTATTTAGAAGTTTTGTATATAGAAGGGAAGAAGACTGCAGATCCTGACATCCCTGTTATTTGGACCTCATGCTCCCTGATCGTACCTCCCCCCCTTGGTTCAGCCCAAGCAGAAGGAAGTGGCAGGAGAGCTCTTTGGTTCAAGGTGTAGGCTGGATACCAAACAGACTGGAAGCTAACAGTGGATCCAGAGGGACAAGTAGGAACTAATGAATGATTGTGCTTGTCAGTTTTGATGGCCACTGTCAACCTGACACCACCTAGAATTACCTGGGGAGAGAATCTCCTTTATTTTTTTATTTTTTTTTTCTTAGAGACAGGGTTTCTCTGTATAGTCCTGGCTGTCCTGGAACTCAGGCTGGCCTCAAATTCAGATCTGCTCACCTTCGCCTCCCCAGTGCTGGCTGGGATTAAAGGTGTGGGCCACCACTGCTCAGCCTGCCTGGCGAGAGAATGTTCATGAGGAATTATCTAGATCAGTTTGGCTTATGAGCGTATCTTTGAGGGATTGTTTTGATTGGATGAAGACAGAGCCCATGGTGGTGGTACCATTTCCTAGGCAAGGGGTCCTGAAGCATATTAGAAGAAAGCTAGCTGAGAGGGAGGAAGGACCGGTGCATTTATTCCCTTCTGTTCTTAGCTGTGGATTTGTGGATATGATGCTTCAGTTTCCTGTCTTGTCTTTCCTGCAGTAATGGATCATAACCTGGAGTTATAAGCTAAATGAATGCTTTCTCTCCCCGTCCTCCAGTTGCTTTTTGTAGGGCTATTTAATCACAGCAATAGAAATGAACCTAGAATAGTTCACTCCTGTTAGAGAAGTTCTGGCTGGGAGGGGCAAATGGAATTCAGCAGTAAATTCTTTTAGCAAGTGCTCACCAAGTATTTCTGCAGTCCCCTTTATATGCCATATAGCTGACAGGTGCTTGGGATGCAGAAGTGAAAGAAAAAAACAAAGAACCCCCCCCCCAAAAAAAAACCCACCATTACCACCACCACCACCACCACCACCACCACCACCACCACCACCACCAAAAAATGACAGCAGGTTAAGAGCCCTTGTCACAGACCTTCTGTTCTATTTTGGAAAGTCAGATAATAGGTAAACATAAAAGTGTGTAATTGGACTTTTTTTGCCTGGTCCCAAGTAACCGACTCAGAGGCTTAATATTACTTATAAATGCTTGGTCAATAGCTCAGGCTTTTTACTATGTAACTTTTACACTTAAATTAACCCGTAATTCTTACCTATGTTTAGACACATGGCTTGGTACCTTTTCTCAGTACGACGTTCTTATCTTGCTTCTCTGCATTTGTGAGGAACCTTCTTACTCCACCCCTCCTCTTCCCAGCATTCTCCTACTCTTGCTCTGGTGCTCAATATCTTCCTGCCTAGCTATCAGCCAAACAGTTTTTTATTAGCCAATGAGAGTTATATATATATATATTCATAGTATAGAAAGATTGTTCCACAGCAAAAAAAAAAAAAAATGGGTATATTTTCTGACACATTAAGACGTTTTGTAACATGGGGGGGGGAGAGCAAGCAAGAGGATTTGGGACCCCCCCCCCAGTAGAGAGGCGGCTGTCCGTAATCAGTGGGTCAGGGTGGCACAGGGGTAACATCTGAGCCCACATGAAGGAAGTGGGCTGGGTGAGGAGTCATGCAGAGAAGAGTTTCAAAGACAGCCGAGAGCCAGTGCAAAGGCCCCTAGGGAAACATTTCTGGCATGACTAGGGTAGCCAAGAGGGCACCCGAGAGGTAGAGAAGTGAGCAAAGAGCCTAGAGAGCCCAGAGACATAAAAGGCATGCAAATAATGGGCCTTACAGGCTGCTCTAGAGCTCTTTGCTTTGTTCTGAATAAATAATAACCTCTGCAGGGCTTCGGGCAGAGCGGGGCCCTGTTCCACTTCTATGTTTTACAAGGCATGATTTCAAGTTGCATCATAGGGACAGAAGCAGTGGCAGATGAAGGTCCTCTGGTGCCCAGGTAAAGATGGTTCAGGGCAGAGGAGGGAGTGGGGAATGATTTGGTTCTTAAACAGGTTGTGGAGTCAGCATGTCTTGATAGGCTTGGTGGGGGGAGAGTGAAAGGTCACGTTCCTAGTTCTGTCCTGTTCATCTCTGAGGAGGGAGCTGCTCTCAGGCAGCTGGGGCAGGCTGAAAGAGAAGCTGAGTTTGGAGGAGAATTGCTATCCTGGAGTGGGGCCTGGGCCTTAGGGGCAGGTTAGCAGCAGACCAATGTGGGAAAAAGAGGAGGGGGAGGGAGAGGGGGAGGAGGAAGAGGAGGAGGAGGGAGAAAAAAGGAGGGGAAAAAAAAAAAAGACTAGAAATCATGTCTCCCTGGAAAGACACTATCTTTGGTAATCCGGAGACCTCTAGTGGACAACTATATTATTAACCTGTGAGTCTGTTTGCCTTTTAACTTCAGTTTTCAAACTAGGATACCATCTGGGCAGTGGTTCACTTACTGTGTTCCATACTTAGCTGAAGACTGGACAGATGAGAAGCCACAGACCCCCCAACTTCCCGCTTTGTCCTAAGCTAGGTGAAGTCGATCTTGTGTGTGATCTCACTCACAAACTTTACTGGAGCCCATTAATTAGAAACTGTACCAGGCGGGAAAAGTACATGTTACTTAGCCTTTAATTTTCCTTTGGAAAAAAAGAAGACTGTCTTAGTTAGGGTTTCTATTACCTTGAAGAGACACCATGACCATGGCAAGTCTTACAAAGGAAAATATTTAATTGAGGTGGCAGCTTCCAGTTTCAGAGGTTCAGTTTATTATCATCATGGTGGGACATGGAGGTGTGCAGGCAGACAGGGTGCTGGAGCTGATAGTGTGACATCTTGCAGGCAACAGGAAGTAGACTGAGTGTCACACTGAGGGAAGCTTGAATAAAAGAGACCCCAAAGCCTGCCCCCATGGTGACACACTTCCTCCACACACCTACTTTAACAAAACCACACCTCCTAATAGTGCCACTCCCTTTGGGGAGCACAATTTTTCTTCAAACCACCACAGATACTAAATATAAATGATAGAGATATTTTTATGCCTCTGGTGGGTAGGAGGCAAAGATTACTGAATGATTATCGATACACCTTGAGGGATATGGTGTGCAGGATGCTGTGGGAAGGGGAGGTAAGAGGCTTTAAATTAGGAAGAAACCATGTAAGCTGGAATGGGCACCGGTAAGCTTGGTAACAGAGAGTGGAGGCAGGTGGTTGTTGCAATGTTAGCGGTTTGTCACACAGGCTGCCATACTTAACACCTTCACTGGTCAAAACACTCGGGATGTCTCTTCTGACTATTAGACTCATTTCCCCCAGCTCACTCTTCCATTAGGTTCCATTGTCAAAGCTAGAATTCTGCACTGGGTCCGGGTCTACACCAAGGCAACACGTCTTACGGATGAACCATTCCCCCAGTGCCTCTTGATGTACCCCCTCTTCTCCACTCCTGTGGCTTTCACTTTGGTTCAGATGCTCACCATTGTTTGGACTATGCCAAGCCTTTTCACTGATGTCCCTTCCTGACTTCACCTTTCAGCGGAAGCTTCTCCTGTCCTTCAGGATGAAGTCCTTCAAGGCCCACCTCCCACTTCAGCCTCCCATGCACATCCTGTTCATGCTGAGCACTGAGGACGATGCCGCTAGCCTCAGGATCCCCATCTCCTACTGTGTTCTCAGACGCTGTTTTCTTTTGCTTCCATCTATTTTTCACCTTCTGTGCGACCTTTTTCCCTCACCTGGACTCCCTCTTCCCTCTTTCTCTGTCAACAGTCAGGTCCTTGATCTTCTGGGTTCTCATCACGTATTATACAGACACCACTCAGCACATCCCACTGTGCTAATTACAGACTTACTGTTTATTTCCTCTGAACTCTCAGAACTGCACAGGGCCCGGGCCCAGTCCTTCTCATGGCTGTAGCCCCAGAAGCCAACATCCCATCTCTAGGGTAGAGTAAGCATTCGGTATGGGATTGCTGGATGAATGAGCCATGCAAACAACATAAGCTGTGTATGGGAGGGGCCCTCAGAACATGAGAGTGATCAGTAGGGAGGAAATACAGGCTCCTGTATCTAAGAGGATTTCAGGGTTGTTCTTATTGCAGTTTTATCTTTTAAAAATCTGTTGATACATAATATTATAGAGATGTAGAAAACTGACCACACATAGATGTAAAGATACGATTTTACAAGGTACACAGCCATGTAGCCAACATCCTTGAAAAGACATGGGACAGGACCAGATCTCCAGAAAGCTCCGTTCACAATGCTTCTGATGGAGGCCAGCTCCGACCTGTTGAAGGGTTCTTGGAGGGAGGAGAAAAGAATAAAGAAGTATTAAGATAGAAATATAGAAGGAGACAATGATGACGAGAAAGACAGAGACACAGGATAGCTTTAGGAGGGCCCTGATCAATACCCAGCCACCCTGTTTATTTCTAATGGGATTTTTATACACTAACAAGGGGAGTGGCAAAAGACTTCCCCGCTTCAAGATCAAAGCACAATGTACAACCAAGTGTAGACCCTTCAAAACACCTGATAACCATGCTCGTGATCAGATCATCCCATTATGCAGCCCTGCTGGGCAAAGCAAGCTCAGACTTTCTGACCTTGAGTAAGGCCTTAGTAGGGAGCCTCTGTGGGCCTCCACATACCCCCAGTTACTGCTCTTATCTCCCTGCCCGATCTACGTTATGGGCACTTTGAACCTCATTCATCAGTCCTGTCAAAGTCTGAAGCTCTTGTAAAAGGACTGATTCAACGTGTCCACTTTTGTGTATAGCTTCTTTCATTTAACATTCTGTCTGAAATTTGTTCATGGTGTCTAGTGGTTGTCTATCATGCAGTCTCATTGCTGAATCTTATTACATTGTCTGGATAAACTCTAACTTTTCTGGTCTAAGGATAGGCATTTGAGAGGCTCTCATTTTTTTTGTCATAATGCTATTGATGAGTATATTATATATGTCTTTTGGTGAACATGAATTCTTATTTGGTGAAGACCCAAGAGTGGAATTGCTGACTCAGCACCTGGATTTTCTTCAATGTTAATAGGTTATGCTCACAGCTTTCTTATTTTTTTCACTCCCTAGAGTGATTAGTATACATTCATCTTAGCACACAAGAAAATTCTGCTGTTTCATGTCCTTGCCAATTGGCATGGTTTTTCCTTTTTGTATAATTATTCCTTTGTGTTGTTTCATTGTGATCTTCACCCCTAAAGATATTTTATCCTTAAAAGTAGTTTTATAAGCTCAGTAGTGGTGGCACACATCTTTAATCCCAGCACTTGGGAGGCAGAGGGAGGCAGATCTCTGTGAGTTCGAGGCTAGACTGTTACACAGAGAAACCCTGTCTCGAAAAACAACAACAGAACAATAAGAAAATAGTTTTATAAAGCCAGGCCTGTAACCCATCACTTGGAAAGCTGAGGCCGGGGGATCTTGAGTTCCAAACCACTTAGATTACATAATGAGACTGGCCCAGACAGACAAACGAACCTACAAAGAAAGTTTTTTTTTTTTTTTTTTTAGCTCTAGTTGGGTAAAGAACTTCCAAAACCTTTGAGCAGGGAGGGATAAACCGATGGACAAGGGATAAGCTTCCATTTAGTAGTTAATCTATGAATAGTGCTTAAAAATATAGGTGCATTTTTCTTTGAAAATATGACAGAAATTAAGAAGAAGTGTACACACCTGGAGATTTTTTATCTAGAAAAAGTTGATAGCACTTGCATCATATCCAAGAATAAACTGAGTCCTCATTTTAAAATAGAGGAATTATTAAACCAAAATATATGTATTGTAACAAATATAGATTCATTTTGCTACCTGCAGTCATTTCATTTAAGGGGATTAAGAACACTCAAGTATCTAAATAAGTGAAAGGTCTATGATACAGGAACAATGTTCCTAGACTTATATATAATTTGGGTTCATATTTCAATGAGTGTGCTCACCTTTGTCTTAATACAGGAATGGTCCTTTCTATTTGCACTGGAGTGTCTGGGGGTGCTCCAAAGCGCCAGGCCATCTGTGCTTAGAATCTATCCCAAGATCACTTTGCAGTCGTAAAAAGAACAAAAAAATGTGTGGACTAGAACTCCAGGATGAACGTGGACTGGCACTTGACTAGCTGTGTCCCTTACTCTCTGAGATCTTGCTGATTTGAGATGGATCTCACTGGGTAGCCCTGGCTGACCTGGAACGCACTATGTAGACCAGGCTGGTCTCAAACCCAGAGCTCCACCTGCCTCTGCCTCCCAGGTACTGGGATTCATGTCAGCCTTTTAAGCTTTACTTTCCCTACCTGTAAAATAAAAGACAGGCCACCTTGTAAGTTCTTGGAGTGATGCGGGCTAGAAGGGAAATGTGGATAGAAATTCTTTAGAAGAAGAGATTTCTTTCCCTCTAAATTATTCAAGTTTCACCTCTTAAAAAATAAAGAACGTGTGCTAACAGTGTTCTGTAGATGGTCTTCTGGTTACCAACTCCCTTCCTTTCCATCTAGGGTTGACAACTTTGGCCTGGGCCTTTTACTTCGATCCAAGCAGATAAAACGCATGATTTCGTCCTACGTGGGAGAAAACGCAGAGTTTGAGCGACAGTACTTATCTGGTGAACTAGAAGTGGAGCTGACACCGCAGGTGAGGAGATCCCTCTGTATTGTCTTAGAGGACCAGTTTGTAGGAAAGGTCCCTTTCCCCTTCCTGAAATTCTGTTGTCCTTCAGACAGAGAGATGCTACAATCGTCAAACCAAGGGATTTCGTGTTTGGGTTGTTCCTGTTGATTCTAGAGGATTAATGTTTTTGACTATGGAGGATTGGGTATTTCTAAGTCAAGAATATCTGCGCTACCGGATAGTTTTTAATACAACACCACAATGTACATAAGTGCCAGAAGCAACAAAAGGACTTGCTGGAATGTCTGAGATGGTCCTAAAAGTCGGCTTGAATGACTCTCAGGGCTGGAAATTTCTGAATGGTCAAGTCTTGCTGACTCACGTCAGGACAGGGAAGCCTGTTGGAGAGTGAAAGTGCTTCACCGAGGAAGACTGGGCTCCGAGCCCAGCGTTTTAGGGGACTGAGAGTGTGACCGGGCCAGCCATTTGTGCAGTTTCCGCAGCAAGTTCGTGCTTGTCTTCCGCCTCTCCTAATCCATCGAAGGCAGCATTTGAAGCCCTTTGGGGAAAGCAAGGCTCTGCATGCCCGGTGTGGCGGGGTTCCCCTTCAACACACCCCACCTTTGCTCTGGAACCAAGTGCACCATTGTGCCTCGGGGGAATGCTGCTTTAGAATTTTGCCAAGTTGATAAGCATGGAATGTAGCCAGATTTTATTAAAAAAAAAAAAAAAAAAAAAAAAAGAATGATCGGGTCTGTGCTAGTCTAGAGAAGGCATGCCCAAGGGACTGTCCTTTCTGACTGAGGCTTTACAGTATCTTAGTCATACCTGGTCACCTAGAGCACTGTTACCTCTACTTGTTAGAGCGCCGTGCTATGTTCATTATGACTCAACTTTCATTTAAAGTTTTGTGAATGAACAAATATACGTTTCTAGCCTCCATGGGTTTCTATAAAACAAACAATGAACTAAAATCCCTCCGTAGACTGGGTAGCTCAAACAACAGAAATTTGTATCTCACAGTGAAAAATAGTTGGAAAGTCCAAGATTAGGAGCCAGCCAGTGTAGTTCCTAGTGAGTCTTTTCCTGGCTTCTGATGGCTGATGTCCTGCTCTGTCCTCTTGGGGCACGGAGATGAGCAAAGCGAGCTCTCTAGTGTCTTTTCACTGATCCTACTAGAACAGGACCTATATTTACAGGTTATTTCCATCTTAAATATTCCCTTGTACCTGTCACATTGGAGGTTAATGTGTCAACTTCAGTATTTAAAGGACACACAGTTCAGACCATCCCATACAGCTTTCACATTGTTAGTTAGCACCATTGTGTAGTTATTGAAGATGACTCGTTACTCTTACTCATTGTCTCTGTTTTGCCAGAGAACACATACATGGGAGAGGAACTTCCTTAACACTTGCTGATTTTTTCCCTTTAAACTAAAAGAAGTTAGTGTTTCTTTCCTCAACCACGTGGTACCCCATTCTTCTCGCCTCTTCCTGTGCAGCTTCAGAGCTGGGATGGGAGGACCACTGATGAAGTGGTAGAGACTGACTGACACTCCTTTTGGGTAGGAAAGGTGATACCTGAAGGGCTCTGCTCTTCATAAATATTCTCCTTTCAGGCTTTTGGCCAGTGGGCAGAGAAATGGAGAAGGGTGTTTGGGAAGGGTGAACAAAAAATATTTTAAAATGAGAGGGTGTTATTGTGACCATTTTAATGATTTAATTTTTTGAATGTTATTATTGGCTTAAAATACAGTGCAGAGTAGGGCCATTTGTCTATTAGGTGGGACAGAGGGCAGTTAGCTGAGGAATTCGGCTCATGTGGCTCATGTCCCCTTTTCTTCAGAATATCCCACATACTCAGGTGGCCCAGGGTCTGAGATCCTGACTGTTAGTCTCTTTGTTCCACATTCAAAGGCCCCAGTTAGTACAGAGTTCTCTGGCTGGGGCAGTGTAAACAGTGTCATTGATAACTATGTTGATTCTGGCTTCTGATTAGCTAATTGACTGTCTAGCAAGCATGGTGTACTAGCACCCCAGAAGTGGTTTCAGTATGGGAGAGAGGGAGTCAGGACACATTTAAAGCCAGAATTAGTGCAAAGTCAGCTGGGGATGGGAGAGACCTAGCGAATGGGAAGTTTGAAATTGTCTGTCTCTGGGAGAGGGAAGGGAGCCCATCTGAAGGAGACATAAAGAGCCTTCACCTATATCAAAGGAAGTACTCCTAGATTTTTACATATATATTTAAATTTCCCATTATTATTATCACTATCATCATCACCATCATCATCATCATCATCATTGTATGTGTGTGTGTTTGTGAATGTGTGTAGGCATGTGCATGCCGTGGTGCACCAGTGGAGGTCAGAGGACACTTTCAAGAGTTGTTTCCCACCCTCTATTGTGGGTTCCGGGGATTGAACTCAGGTTGTTAGGCTCCTGTGGTGTCTTGGTCACTTTTCGATTGCTGTGACAAAATGCTAGGACCAAGGCAACTTACAGAAAGGAAGTGTTTAATTTGGGTTGCATGGTGGCAGAGGGTCAGAGTCCATGACCATCATGGCGGGGAGCATGGCAGCAGGCAGGCAGGCAGGCAGGCATGGTGCCAGAGCAGTATCTGAGAGCTTACATCCTCTTCCTCAAGTAGGAGGCAGAGAGAGCTCACTGGGAATGGCTGGCCCTTTGAAACCTCAGTGCCTGACCCCAATAATATACCTCCTCCAACAAGGCCACACCTCCTAGTCCTTCCCAAATAGTTCCACCACCTGGGATTCAAGTATATGAGTCTATGGGGGCCATTCTCATTTAAACTACCACATGTAGCAAACACGTTTACCTGGTGAGCCATCTTGCTGTTTTACTCCCAGCTTTTAAAAACCAGTTTCCCCATATGCCAGGTTTCACTTCAATTTCCCTTGCTTAAATAAAACATTTATGAAAGTGATTTAAAATAAATTCTAAAGTAAATTTGAGCTTTTTTTTTTGAGACGGGGTCCTGTTACATAGCCCCATTTGGTCTGGCGCTTGTTAGGTAGCTCATGTAGACCTCAAATTCATAGCAGTCTCCTTGCCTCAAGCCTCCCAGGTGTTAAAATTACAAATATTTTTCACCCTGCCTGGCATACCTGTTGCTATTAATGGGTAAACATATTTAGTTTACAATTACACATGATACACAGTAAATCAAAATTTAACATTTAAAAATATACATCGAGCTACATTTACGTCATTAAATTGTGATTTGATTTCAAAATATTAGACATTTGTAGAATATGATGTCAAGAGACCAGTGGGGGTGGGGTATAGAAACTGAAAGAGGGACTAGAGAAATGGACAGTTATGTTTGAATGTGGACTGAGAATGGAATGGTTATTGTCTTTTAATTGATGCCCTAGCCTGGGGGTGTTTGAGCGCATACATCGCCACACGCTTTGCAGGATGGTGAGCCTCTAGAAAATGGGAACCGTATCTAACAGTATCTGTACTCCCCATCCCAAGTGCTCTTTGTGGACTTCTCATGGATGCTGGTTGCTTATTCGTAGGGCACGCTGGCAGAGAGGATCCGCGCAGGCGGGGCTGGAGTCCCTGCCTTCTACACCAGCACGGGGTATGGGACGCTGGTACAAGAAGGAGGGTCGCCTATAAAATACAACAAGGACGGCAGTGTTGCCATTGCCAGCAAGCCACGAGAGGTAAGAAACTCCTCACCCACGTGCCGCCGGGAGACCACGTTCCTCATGATTCTCTGTGGACTCATCTGATAGTTACCCCAGCGAGATACACGGTCATTCATTTTAAAAAAGGCAAGACTTGTAGCTAAACCTGGGTATCTGTTCATACTTAAAAACCACACAAGGAAATTAGAATAAATTGGAAAAAAAGAAGCCATAATTACTATACATTATATGACAACAAGGGTTAGTTAACTGACTTTCTGAAAGGATTCTAACAAAAGTAAGAACATTTACCATTGATGATCATGCTTCCATTCAAAACAAAACAAAACAAAACCCCCACGGAAGTTGTTTACAGTGTTTTGTATTACCCTCTTGTGCTCAGGTTCTTCCTAACATGATGGAAGGAAAATACAGTAACAAAGGAAATCTTGAGTTTATCTGAAATCTTATAGAATGGAGCACAGTTACAATTCTGTTCTGGAATAGAGAGTTCATATAATCACTTCCATATTTTTCATCTTAGACATAGGCCAAGCTTTTCACTGACTGGCCTGTCTGTGTTTATCTAAACTGCGACGTAGGAAGGGGTACTTTAGAGCGAGCAACTTCACTCATATCAGACAACAGTAGACCTCTAGATAGAGTATTTGACATAGTTAGATTTGAAGTAATTTGAAAAGATATACAGGCCAATACATTTTTCTGACCTTAAAAATGGATGTCTTTCCATTTTCATTGTCCTTATGGCTCAAGGAAGAGAGTTGCTAGTGGTGATTGTAGCAATGCTGGGCTGCACCTCTAGGGAGGTGAACTAGTCCAGGAAGGGATGCCCCATCAATATTGGGAATGTAATACTGCTGGTTCTGTTGCTGTTCTGGGGAGACAAGGAGTCGATGATCATGCCCATGTCTGACCATCTGGAGCCTTGCTCCTTGGCTGGGAGTGACTTGTATTGATTCAGGTCACGTTTAGTCTAGTATTTTTTATATTTGGTCTTGCTTTTCCACTGCTGAATTAGGTTAAAAAGTTTCTTGAATAATCAGGAACCTAATGAAAATGAATCTTAGGAGCATATGATAAAAGGACCCCGAAAAATTGGGTTCACATTTTGAAAGTTAATATAAAGTGTAACTTTAACATGCCCCAAGAGAATGTGGAAGGCTAGACTCTTTTCTGACTTTTATTTATGCCTGGATCCTGGTGTGTGAATCTAGTACCTTTATATAAAATTCAGTCTCTCTCTGATTCTGTTTGTCTGTCTCTCTCCCTCTATCCCTGCCTCCCTCAGTCTCTGTCTTCTGTCTCTAGTCTGCCTGCTGTCTGCTCGTGTAGCTTAGAGTTCCCTCAGTGTGGTAAGAAGCTAATGGAGGATTTGAGTGGGAGTATAAGTGTGCTGTGTTCTAAGTCCCATCTTATAAAGATCACTCTGTATGTTGGGTGGTAAGTTTTATGGTTTTGTTGTTTTGTAGAAGCCCAAGTTAGAGAGGGTGTTGCTGGATCCTAACCACTCCATTGGGGGAGTGGGTGAGAAGGCACAGCGTCAACCACACACTCCTTTATTTAATATTTAATAATGGGGAAGGTCTTATATACCCTCCTTCCAGCACCCAAGCTGTGTCCCAATCTGGTGGTATTGTGTGGTTGTCCTTCATTGGCTGGGTATGATCAGGAACTCTGAGAGTGATCAGGAACTCTGACAGTGCCTGTTGCTAGACCATCAGGCAGACTCCAGGTTGACTCATAAAGAAGTACATTGTGTGCATGCCTTGGCAACTGGTCTGAGCCAATTTCCTTGACCTTGTGGCCTGTCCTACTACAAGAGGCCATGCATTGATCCTGGTGGGAAATAGACATTAGCTAAGATAAGTGGTAAAATGGATTGTGCAAAGTGATTAGAATTAGGTCAGATGTGACATAGAAGACAGGAATCAAGATGGCTGCTTATTGAGATGGGCAAGACTTGCGACATGCAGCAATCAAAGAACTCTGTCTGTTGGGGAAGAGGTGTCCTTAAGAAGTTCAGGAGTCACGGGGCGGTGGTGGCGCACGCCTTTAATCCCAGCACTTGGGAGGCATTGGCAGGCGGATCTCTGTGAGTTCGAGGCCAGCCTGGACTACCAAGTGAGTTCCAGGAAAGGCGCAAAGCTACACAGAGAAACCCTGTCTCGAAAAAACAAAAAACAAAAACAAAAACAAAAACAAAAAACAAAAAAAAAGTTCAGGAGTCGCAAGAGGAAGTGCTTGGTGACTCTGGTCAGAAAATTTACAGAATAGGAGGCATGATATGCGGGCATTCAAACCCTTGGGACTAGACAGTATTCTGGGCCACTGTGCAGATAGTGAGCCCCTCTATAACAGTTAATGGCCAGGCAGAAGAAGAAGAAGAGCTACAATGGAAAATAGGAAGGGAGGCCAGGAGGAAACCCAGGGGAGCCAGGTGATCTGAAAGGTAAAAGAGGGAGCAGCTAGGCCAAAGGAAGGGTAAGGACTAGAATTGAACAGTAGTGTGCAGAAATGGAGGTCACTGGCAAAATCTGACTGGAATAGATTCAAGAAGAACCTAAAGATGGAGTGGAAGCCAAATGCACCATCTGAAGTGAGCACAGTTGTAAGCCCGGTAAAGTTAGTTGTTTCCCTCTTTGAAGTTTAAAACAGGTCACACTAAAGAACATTTAGAAAATACTTGTGATTTTTATGTCTCAGCCATCATCACCAGTGGATTTTTGGTTTGGTTTCTTTTGTGAAAGTTTTGTTCTGGAGATTTTGAAGCTCTCTAGGCCAGGCTTCTCTTGATCTCCCAGAAGTCCTCTTGCCCCTGCCTCTGGGATTATAGGCATGTGACACTACTTGCCTTGTCATTGATGTTCATAGTGATGACTTTTGAAAGACACAAACCTTTAAAAGAACTTTGTGTGTTGATGTGCAACTCATCTCATATGATTTCATATTAGTCCAGTCTCCATCAGTGGTTTTCCTAGCTCATATTTTCTAGCAAGAAAATGGGGTATCTTTGGAGAACCTTTCCTTTAAGAAACAATCTGTTGGAAACTCTTAACTTTAAAAGTAAGGTTGGAGATGGTTGTGGTGGCACATCCCTTAATCCAAGCACTCGGGAGGCAGAGGCAGTTGGATCTCTGAGTTCAAGACCAGCCTGGTCTATAGAGTGAGTTCCAGGACAGCCAGGGCTACACAGGGAAACACTGTCTTGGGAACAAACAAACAAACAAGCAAACAAGCAAACAAACAAAAGTAAGGTTGGAATATTACTGAGCACATGGTAATGTGCATGAGACCTCAGGTTCAGTTCCCAGCATCCCCTCCCCAAACAAAACAGAGCAGAAAGTAACTGAACCCCAACTTTGTGTTGGGACCTTCTAGAAAATGCATCCAGCCTTTTTTCCACTAGAGGGCGCAGTGGGAATGCCATTGGAATTCTGCTGTCACAGGGCTGCGTTTGTGTGGGAGGGATCCAGCCCTCAGTGGGGTTGTTTGAATTCTCTGTTTAATTCCCAGAGGCAAATCTCCAAGGGGGAAACGATAGGAAGAACATAATGGCAAAGGAGAGTTTTATTTTATGTTCTCTCCCAAAAGGCAGTAAACATTTAAAAAAAGTCAAAAGCATTGTGTTATATCAGTAATGACTGAAGATGTGCAAAACATTAAAACCAACCTTCATAGTGGCAAAATAAAGGAAGACGTTCCTATGAGTAAATGCGAAAGCCACTGAGATTTTATGTGAAGAAAATCTATCAAAGAAGTGAAATGAAGATGTTAATAGAAGGAAGCCTGCATCGTGCCCATACAGACGGGAGAATGCCAGCTCTTTTTCAATTTATTTACTTTTTTTCTGTCATCATCGATTATCTCAACAGTAATTATAGATCACAGATGAATGAGAAACAATAGATAAGCCATTTTATGTAATGTGCATATTTTTATTTTGGGGGGGGGGGTAGAAGGAAAGAGGGCCTATATTCTATGTCCCAAATGTAATCAAGGCACCCAGTCAAGTGGATAGTGACACACTTTACCATGTAGACGTGTAGAGTGCTAAACTTGCACTCGTCATGGGACCTATGCACATTCTCTTCCTAAAGCCTCCCTGGACCATTTTGAGAAGGCCCTATGCTACTGAGGAAGTCTCTTGAGGTTCCTCTCCCCCAAGAAAGCCTCCCTTGCTAGACTCACGTTCCTAGTGTGTGCCTCTTCAGAGCACAGTGCGTAGTACAGTCACACAAGCCCTGCACAGATATCTGACAGCCGGTCTTTGTCTCCTGCAGGTGAGGGAGTTTAACGGTCAGCACTTTATTTTGGAGGAAGCCATCACAGGAGATTTTGCTTTGGTGAAAGCCTGGAAAGCAGACCGGGCAGGAAACGTGATTTTCAGGTATTGTGGGAGTTCAAAACAAAACAAAACAAAACAAAACAAAACAAAACAAAAGATGCTACTGTAGGCATTCCAGCCTATGTCTTGCATGTTGAGCCCCCACCCTTACCTCCTGTCTTGGGTAAAAAGGAAGCTATACCTCAGGCGATGTGCTTGCTTAAGGTCCTGTGTTCCATCCTTAGCACTAAAACAAAATGAATGCAATGGATGTCACCAGCTCTGTGTTTCCTAAATCAGGACAGCAGAAGTGAGTATCACAGAGGGTTGCTGTGGTATTCTGACCCCTTTCAAAGGGCTTAGAGTCGTGCACACCTGTGTATGGACTTGTGTCCAGAAGTGCATGCAGTCCCGGTGATCTTGCTGATATACTGTACGTGTGTAGGTCTGTTCCTATTGGCCAATGACTTGCTAAATAATTGGGTCCAGGGCTGGGATGTAGCTGAGTTGGTAGAGTGCTTGCCTAGCATGCCTCAAGCCTTGGGTTTGATTCTACAGTATGGCATTCCCAGCACTTGGGAGGTGGAGGTAGGCAGAACGGAAGTTCAAAGTCATCCTCACCATATAATGAGTGTGAGGCTAGCTTGGGTTATATAAGACCCCATTTAAAAAGAATTGGATTTATACACTCTTGTTTATAGATACATAAAATTATTTTCTTCCATCTGTATTTTCATTGCCAAGAGTGGTTATTTTCTTGGTAAACATGATAGCAGCCAACACGTATTTTTTTGTTTTAATGTTATCTTTTATACAGTGTCTTAACATGTCAAAACTGCTCTGATATTTTGGGGAAAATTGCTAATAATAGTTTAGGTGAGTTCTTTTCTTGTGCAGCTAATGTCTCCCAGGAAAGCCTTCTAAATGTTCTATCTGAAGAGCTAATTATCTTCACAAATGATGAGCTCTTCCTGTTTTCATTATATGAGTAGCCACAGGCCTATGCTATTTTCCTGTCTTTTGAGTAACCTCTGCATACTAAACTCTAAGTAATTATAAGTATTTAATGTCTTGGATTTGTGGATTAGATAGTTGTGTTTTAAAAGTCGGGCCACTTTGGCTATATATGTAAGAGGTGAGCTACATCACCTATTCGGTTATAAAAATAATTTTCTTCTTAATCTTTTTTTTATTTGCTGCTTTTAATGAAGGATTTAAAAACTATTTTTCTTAACAAATGTAGTTTGGCCTCAGTCACAGTCAAATTCTCAGCAGCACTTGCATTGTTTTTGTTTATTTCTGAAGGACAATGTGATAATAATGATCTGATTTCTTGAATTGTAGGCTTTTGACACGCAACCACTTTTGGAAATTCTAGGCAGACTAATATGCTGCCTGCTTTCTTGGACCATTGATGTGATGTTTGTAAAATTCTGATGCTTTATAAAAAAAGATGAATGAAATTATATAACAAGTATCAGTTACTTAAAATATTTGTAGAATTTCTTCCTGTGTTGCGATGCCTGGCTATGGTCTCTGAAGACTTTCCTTGGGCCTGTAAGCGCCGACCGTATGTAGGTGCCAATGGTCACTGAGTGGTGGTCTAGATTCTCAGCAGCACAGAATACAAATTTCATTCACAGTCACTGGGTTAGCTGATCCATACATCACAAAATTGTTCTCCCAAATAATCGTTACAAGGACTCACACATCTGTGAGTGTTTCGTATCCTGTCAGCTAGCAGAGGATTCTCTTTGTTTAGTACGGAATATTTAGTAGGAAAGACTGTACCTTCTCCCATGAAGCACTTTACACTTTCCCCTTTCTCTCTTCCTTTGTGGTGCTGGAGTTGGAGCCCAGGGCCTGGTGTACACGGAGTAAGTGCTTTACCATCGAGCTGCATCCCTGACTCTTCCTACTTTTAAAAAGTTTCTCAGTGAAATATGTAACTATGGTAGCAAAGTTTAGTCTTGGTTAAAAGGTTAGGAGAATTTAATTTCAGATATTTATGAATATCTATTTTGTTTTTCTGTGTATAAAAGCTATTGATTGAACATGAAAAACAGCATTCCCTTCCACCTACTCTAAAAACCACATAAATCAAATGAAATGGCCCCGAGAGCTTCTAAGTTTAAAGACAGTTATAAGTCATGCACTCTTAGGTCCATAGCTTCATGGTAGAAACGCTCTTGGTCTGCATTTTCAAGTTGTCTTTGATCTTTCTCCTTCTTCTTTTTTCCTTGTCTGATATAGGAAAAGTGCAAGAAACTTCAACTTGCCAATGTGCAAAGCTGCAGGAACCACCGTGGTGGAGGTAAGAAAAAAGGCTTGTGAATTCATGGTGTTAATTTTTCTTTTCTTTTTTTTTTTTTTTTTTTTTTTTTGGCATTAGATTTTCAGGAGGACAAACAAGGAGCGTTGTTTTGTTATGTTTTACATATAGAGAGATTCTCTTTAGCTATATATAATTTAGATATGTAATAGCTGGCAACTTTCTGGTCATCTGGGCTGACTAGAATGCTCTGTTGTCTTTGGAAATTTATCTGGCTTATAAAAGTCATTTGGTCTTTGAACAAAATAAGATGGAAATCCCAAGATGAATTGGTGGATAGTCATGTCATACTGCTTAAGGACAAAAAATTGTCTGAGAAATAATTTTGCTGCTTTACAAATATCATGGAATGACTTATGCCAACCAAGTTAGGTATAGTATCACTTAGTTGTATGATATTACAGGACCACTATAGTTCCATATGTAGTCATATGGGATGCACAACTGTATATGACATTCCGGTAAAGTAGGAAATCACTTGAACTGATTATCTTACTGAGTTGGATGATGAGAATTCTTTAAAAGGAGGGTTATACAAATAACTACTGTAATATGTTCACTCAGAGCAGTTGGATCAAGGCATTGACTGACATCTTTGGGTGTTGTAGCATTTGAAAGAGGCTTGGACCATTCCAGAGCCTTTTTAGACTAAGGATCTGGAATCGAAATAGTTGCTTATACCAGCCTCCTGCCATTTGGGGTATACATATGTGAACTCCAAAGAAGACTTCAAAATGATTCTCAACTTGGCTTTGAGCATCACTTTGAACCAACTGTTTGTGGAAGTTTGGCATAGCCTTCCTTAGGGAGAACTTTGTAGGAGCCTATTTTGGGACATGGAAATGTGAATATATGTTCCTAAATTTTCACCTGATGGTCATGTTGTATGACATCTTTTATGTGACAGTTGAATCCATCCACAGTTGGCTAAGATGCTACTTCATGGTGACACTTCAGGAATACTTTCTCAGAGAAAGAGAAGCACCATGTGTCCCCAAGTGATGGGGGAATGTGTCATTTTCCATCCACTTTTATTTTTCAGTGGTTTTGGTATATTGTGTGTATCCGAAAAATGGATCATGCGGCTTACTTTGTCTGTGTATCTTGTTTCTTATTTATTGAATCATCTTAATGACAAGACTGTGGCACACATCTATAGCATTACTGAAGTTAGGGTTTTCAGTGCTGTGATAAAACACCATGACCAAAAGCAGCTTGAGGATGAAAGAGGGTTTATTTCATCTTATAGCTTGTCGCCCATCACCCATGGAAGTCAGGACAGGAACTTGAGACAGGAACCCAGAGGCAGGAACTGAAGCACAGGCCATGGAGGAATAGTGTTTGTTGGCTTGTGCTCCCCATGGTTTGTTCATCTTGCTTTCTTACACAACTCAGGACCACTTGTCCAAGATGGGCCCTCAATCAATCATTAATGAAGATAATACCGTATCTCTAAAGAGATTCCCTCTTTAGATGCTGGAGTTAAGAACACTGGCTGTTCTTCCAGAGGACCAGAGTTCGATTTCCAGGAGCCATATGATGACCCACAGTGGTCTGTAACTCCACTTTCAGGTTATCCAATGCCTGCTTCTAGCCTGCAGGTGCCAAGCACACATATGGTACACATACATATAGGCATAACCAACTATATGCTTAAAATAATAATAATTTTTAAAAAAGATTCCCTTTTCCCAGATATGTCTAGCTTTGTGTCAAGTTGACA
Organism: Peromyscus maniculatus bairdii; assembly: GCF_049852395.1. NCBI lineage: Eukaryota > Metazoa > Chordata > Mammalia > Rodentia > Cricetidae > Peromyscus > Peromyscus maniculatus. Next base: position 34,956,274 of record NC_134866.1, on the reverse strand, counting down.
AAAACCAGCCAGCCCAGAGGCCTACCAACATAGCTTAGCATAATGAATAGCTTAACAGTGGCCTTCACCCACTTCTGCAGAGCTCTGAGAAGCTGGCACTATCTTGGGTGGAATTCCCTTTTAATTTTTTACCCTACTATAATCTGATTCTTTTCAGCAACACTTATTTCTTATAGGAGCAAAAATGAGCTTTTTGATGTCCAAGAGACGATGTCGGTAGCAAGAGAGGGTCTCTTTGGTTGTAAGAAGAGAAAAATTTGTTGAACTGAGCCTGTGGATAGTCTGCCCCTCCCTGATCCAGAACAGAAATCTCCACTCTGTCAGAGCAGTCTATACTGGCCGACCCAGAACTGTGTTAGGATCCTGATGATGGTGGTGCTGTGGGGCAGCCACTCCCAACTGATGGCACTATGTGGTGGGCTGGCCACCAGCTCTCTGTGGCTTTTATATTTGCATTAATTAAAACTAAATGCAGAAAGCAGCCAGGCAGTGGTGGCGCACGCCTTTAATCCTAGCGCTCGGGAGGCAGAGGCAGGCAGATCTCTGTGAGTTTGAGGCCAGCCTGGTCTACAGAGTGAGTTCCAGGACAGCCAGGACTACACAGAGAGACCTTGTCTTGAAAAACCAAAAAACCAAAACCAACCGACCAACCAACCAACCAACTAACCAACCAACAAAAACCCCCAAACCACCAAAAACCCTAAATGCAGTATTAATTCCATTTTTAGGCTATGCTAGTCACCATATAAAGTTCCACCAGCTTCTTGTGTCTGGCCATTCCCGTGTTTATCTATATCATGGTCATCATGGGAAGGTTTCTTAAAGAAAGCTGAATTAAAAGCTGAATCAAGATGTGGTGTTGGAGAGGTGGTTCAGTGGCTCAGAGCACTAACCGCTCTTTCAGAGGTCCTGAGTTCAATTCCCAGCACCCACGTTAAATGTTGACCACGATGACAATTAAAAGTTTATTGTGTACCCGTCCCTGTACACTCTTTCTGTCAGTTGTTATTTTTCATTATGCCACTGGGTGGAGCCACACAATAGAATGGCAGCATTTACTCTTTGCTGTTAGGTTTTGTAAATACTTCAAGTCCCCAAAAATGGATAAAGTTTCAAACTCTTGAACCTCCGGGAGTGTAGGTCATTTCAGTGCTATCAGCATCAAGCACTGAATGTAGAGTTTGTTGTTTGTTTGTTTTGTTGTTGTTCAATCTATCTGTAGCTTTCTTTGCCACCTGTACCGTCTACCTTAAAGATGACTTCGAGAAAACTGTCATCCTGTGAGTGGTAGGAATTCACTCTGAATTCACTCAACATTTCTCTTGGATTCTGCTCATTCTATTGAGTGTTTTTTTTTTTTCACATTTTCCCCAAATCTGGTGATTAGAGGTCACTCTAGTGCTGCAAACAGTATCTTACACAGTGGGAAGAATTGCCATGGTGGATCCTGTATTTCAGATAGCAAAGACAAAGGTAATTGTCTTAGCTGTGTTTATAGACTAAACCAGCTTTGAACACATGACCTTCCTGCCTTCATCTACCAAGTGTTTGAATTCTGTAAATCATGCACCAACGCGTGTTATTCAATTTTATAGCAGTTCATTTATGATAAATATTTTATGTCAGGAAATAAACCAGCTTGTATATGAAAAAGAAAATCAAATCGCCTTTGATATTAATTATTTCTACCATGTATAAATAACAGTGTTGCATTTGAGGATATGTTTTCTCTTTTTGGTGCATTCTATATAAACTTAGAACGTATAAAAACAAAGAGGTGAGCAGTGATGTGTGAGTATCATCGCGCATATCTTTCTGGAAGGGAGCAGCCATTTGAGTATTTCCCTATGAAGCTGTAGCCCCCTCAGTCAGTGTCTGTCTGCCCCTGTGAAGAAACTGGGTAATTATTCGAGAAAAACAGTAAAAGTGGGTACATTTGTTGGCACACAAGCCAGAAAGATGTTTCTCTTTTTAGCCCAGACTGTTATTTCTGCACTTCCCTCTCTCTGAGGGGGAGAAGCCTTTGCTGATGATCTTCACAAGTTCCTAAGTAAAACCAGCCCAGAGTGACTGACTTCTGGGTGTTGCACATGTGTGTAATGAGGATCAGGGAAGGCTGTCTAGTCTCCTAGGCTGGCTCATTTGAGTGTGTCTCAGGAGGACTCTCATCAACCTCCCAACTCCCCTCAACACCTTCTCCCAGTCTCCTGTGTGTACAGCATGCTCAGTCCTGGCCTTTTTTTTTTTTTTTTTTTTTTTCATGCTTTAACATAAATCTGGAGGGGAGCTGAGAGTGCTTCACTCAGGAAGCGGTTGAGAATGCAACTGTGTGCACGTGTTGTCGTAAAAGGTCGTCTGACTCAGCCACCCAAGGCTGCCAGTGCTGCCTGGGACTGAAATAACCTGGCTGGTTTTGGTCTTTCTTTCTTTATTTTGGTGTGTGTGTGTGTGTGTGTGTGCGCGCGCGCGCGCGCGCGCGCCATCAGCCTGTGCTAAGTTTGATTTTATAAAGCAAAGATTTACACAATGCCCTGTCAACTATTTTGGTTAATTTCATTACAATAAGTATATTCATTTTTACAACTTAAGCTCATTTCTATCGCATAGTATTTATGTTATGATATATTGACATAACAATATGAAAAAATTGTTTGCATAACAAGATAATAGATGCACATAAATATGGACAAGCCACCTGCATGGCTTACAGAGATTGAAGACGTGCGAATTATCTCTTTGAAGGTGAGAGCCTCCCTCCAACCACTATCATGATAATTTTGCAGTTTTAGTCCCCTTCTTTTAAAAATCTGTGTCATAAGGAGGTATAAAAATCTGTTTTCCAAAATGAAAATATAAGGTTTCTTTTTGTTACATCTTCAAGACCAAAACTTTGGAAACTGTGACTTCATGTTCTGTACCAGTGACAGGCAGAGCCATCTCTTTTTGGGAGGGTGACTTGAGGACTTGAGGAAAAGATTAGGAGGACATCTGCCACCCACCAGGCTGGCATGGGTTGTGTCTGGGTACAGAGTATGGGAAGATGAAGATGGCAGTGTAAATGGCATTGCAAAGTTGTGCCCAAGATGTATGGTTTCACGAAGGACTCTGAATGCAGAGGGTGTGATGCACCCTTCCGAGCCCACCACTGCGGCAGTCACTGCCCATCACCCTTCCTGCCCCATCTCCATCCCCATCCTTTTCAACCCATTTTACTATGAAACAAGTGCTGGACGTTCTGACTCCGTGATGTCCTAGCCTGAGTTCTCTCATGTACAGAAGTTCTAACCTTGCTGGCACTTCTCTGGGTGCTGCAAATTCATCCGGGGGAGACCACGATGTGGGGTGGGGGGGAGCTCTCTACCCTGGGGGGACTTTCCTTCTGATCCAGATGGGCAATAGGTAGAGTAAATAAGTGCAATGGATAGCATATAATCATGTTAAATACTAAGGAGGAAAGAAGTACGAAATGTTAAGGAAAGAAACAGAACTTGTCATCAAGGTGTTCAGTGAAAAGCCTTGCTGCAAAGACCCCTTAGTAAACAACTCAAGAAATTAAGGAAGCTGGATTTTCAGTTAACTGAGGGGGCAGCTTCTTAGGGAGCATGGGATGAGTAGCATGTAGAGAGCTGTGAGAAGGGGGAGTGCTTTGTGGTTTTATAACATGAGGATGCAGATTCTCTTCTGGGCATGGTGCTAGGCTACAGTCCTATGTGCGCATAAATCTTATGAGAGGCTACTGGTGGTATCTTCTTCAGAGCTAGGTGAAATGTAATTTTTATTTCTAGCACATTTTATAATAGTTCCGTGAAATGATTAGGCCTTCCTATGGTTTGGATGTGATTTGGCCCACCTAGGCTCCTATTCTGCAAGCTGCTCCTCATTATGAGGTCCACTAAGGGCTAGTTAATGGAAGGTAATTAGGTAATGGGGGCATTTCCCTTCAGAGGGATTAGCATGAGTCTTCTGGAGCGAGCTAGTCTCTAGAGTGTGGATTGTTCAAGGCCGCCATCTTGCTTTCTCTCTATGTTCATTATAGTCTTGGGAACCCTCAGCCAAGGCAGTCATGAAGGGGCAACCTGGTCTTGACTTCCAGTCTGTAAACGGATGAACTGAACACATTGTTTTTGTCTGTAAGGTACATGGGCCCAGTCCTTTGTTATAATAACAGACAGCAGAGTACTGCCTAAGTCTGGCAGTGAGACCGAGGTGAGAGAAGAATGTGATTTTGTGATGGGAACATCTTAGGGTTTGTGACGCCTTTCTTGCTCTGTTTAGAGAACTTTGTGTTAATAAAGCCTCTCGAACTGTCTTAATAGAAGTGATCAAACTGGTTATTATTCCCCTTTATGGTAGAATGTGGGAACATGGTGGCTTTTAACTAGGTGGCTGAATGACTTTAGTGGATAGTGTGGATTTGTAATCTTCATGGAGCGCACCAATTAATGAATCAGCATTTAGAGACTGAGCGTGTTCCCACCTGCTTTAGAGAAAATGGAAATGCCTCAGGGGCAAACATTTTTCCTTTTCTCTTAAATTCCTTTTTATTTATTTCTTTTCAGTTTTATGCACGTGGGTGTTTTGTCTATGCGTAGATTTGTGTACTACTTGTGTACCTGGTATCTTCAGAGGCCAAAGCGGAATCTGATCCCTTGGAACTGGAGTTATAGATGGCTGTAAGCTGCCATGTGGGTGCTGGACTTTGAACCCATGTCCTCTGGAAGAGGAGGCAGTATTCTTGACTGCTGAGCTATCTCTCCATCCAAATGTCTTTTACTTTAGGTCTTGAGATTGCTAAGGACTTGATACAGGGGTTATAAAAGCAGTGGGATTCAGACTGCCTTTAGTGGACCAGTAAAGGACAAAAATGGTATAAACAGACCAACGACAACCAAAAGTAAAGCTTCGATCCCCATAGGAGAAATACTTTCAACCATGCTGAGGAATTTTTCCAGACAGAAAAATTCACTTCAAATATTCATACTACACACAGGCAACAGTTGCTCACACCTGAGCAGAATTCACTCACACAAACATCTATGACCAACATGTGGAGACACAGTATTTGTGAGAACTTGGCTAAAGTGCCAAAATGACATTCGGTATGTGAACACCCTTCAGTGCACTTTCGTATTGACCCAACAGAGCTCTCTGTGTCAGTGAGTCTGTGAGAAGAGTGAGGCCCATAAAGAAACAGTTTACCCTTCCGGACATAATGGCACACAGCTGTAATCCCGGCACGCAAGAGGTAGGGGTAGGAGCATTGCCAGTTTGAGGCCAGCCTGGACAACACAGTGAGTTCAGGGCTAGCCTGGATGACACAGTAAGACCCTGTTTCAAAAACAAAAGAAAGAAAAGAACTGAAATAATAGATCCTGATCCTCTTGAATCCACTTTTTTTTTGGACTGGCTGTGTTGAACAAACACGAAGATGGAAACAGAAAGAGAGCTGTTTGCTGTGACCAAAACAGGGAAAGAACCCTTTCTGTCATTAAACAACTCGTGCTCCTTGATAACCTTCGGTCTGAAGGCAGAATGCCGTTGGCATACTTGGCTCTTTTGGCATGGATGTGGGGGTGATAGAAATCATGCATAGAGTTTGTTTTGCTTTTAGACCCATTAAATTATATAACGGCTTCAACTCGCATTTATTTTCCTCATAATTTTTCAGTTATTTATGCTTTATTTTCATTTCCACTTACAAAACTGCTCTAAAAGAAGTAAATTCTGTGCTTCAAATTTGGCCAGGTGTAGAATGCTTTGACAGAAAGCCTGCTAATATCCTAACATAACTACACTAAATGAGCCGTTTGTTTTAGGGTATTGAAATATTTAAAGACTGTTCATTTCCTTGAATTTTCATGATGTGTTGGCTTGCTTTAAAAAAATTTTGGAGACTAATGGAGATGTATTTAATGAAGACATATTCTAGTTCTGTGCTTGGTAAAATAACCTCATTACTAAAATTACTGTAATATTAATAAATGTAAAATATAGACTTGGTGGATGCCTGCTAGTTCCTTCTTTTCTTTTTTAGTGACTCGTTAGATTACTAAATATAAGTCTTAGCCTAATGTCCATTTGCATGGAGAACAGCAGACTAGAAGTGAGGTTCATTGATGATAAAGATATATTAAACGAAGTGCTAATCTTGGCATTTTATTTCTTGTTGCTTGGTAACAATGCAGTAACTTTGTAAGAGCGTTCCATTATCTCAGGCACAATGGACGTGGTTGCATTGTGGGGTAGAAACACGTATCACAGAAAGTGATTTGTGTGCCATTATCCTCACAAAAGTTTGGTTCAGTTTCTTTTTGTTAGTTCAGAGTCCCTGAAAGACAAAGTCATTTTAATAATATATTGTTTTTTTGATGGATTGGTGAAGTTCTTCTAGCTATTTTCAGCTTTTTACTTTGTAACTATTTATAATTTTCTAGTCTTTACAAATTTCTCTTAGTACATATAAATCTAGGTATTTAAATGTTATTAATATAAATATGCTGCTTCATTGATTCTTTACAAGTATCTTTTGTCTTTGACCATGTGGAGAAGGGGGCCAGAATTCTTTATCTTATGAACAGTGGTCAGAATGTAGCCCTTACCTTTCTTTAGTATACAGCGTTCCTATTTTAGTAACTACTTCAGTAGATCAGAGGAACAAAGCTTGTTGAGCTGTGATTTGCTTTAAAGGAATGGCTGAATCATATTGTATATAGCTGTATTTTTCTCTGTACTATTTTCTATATGGTGTAATTATTATGATTTAAAACAACCTTATGTAACCTGTGGCCTATTTTTGTACTACCTAAGATCCAAAAGTGCTTCTTCAGTTTTAGAGGGTTATTTGAGAAAGAGAAAGAAAACTACACGGTCACAATAGTAGTGTGTAGTGCACAGGGGATCACAAAAGACAGTAACTGTTGACATCAAAATATTTGAAGACTCTTATTTACAGCTTACTGTCCATTTTGCAATCTGAATATGTTAAACATCAGTTAGTATTATGCCTTTCAAAGCTGACAAATTTAAAATTGAGAAAAAATAATGATAGCCAATTTGAAAAGAAACCAGTATATGATTGACTGCAAGATTTGTAGCTTGTTTGGGGGCACCCCTCAGGAGAGGGTGGTTATGTACAGTACCTTGCTTATCCAGTTGTGGTTGTCACAGTCTCTATATTTTTAATACCTCTGTCATTAAATCTGACTTAACCAAGATTAAACTAGGTGCTGGTAGACCCATTCTCCTAGAAGTGTCTATCTTTTTTTCTGTTTGGCTGACTTCATATTTGTAGGCCGGTTCTAATGCACACAGATGAACAGCCATGAGAATAGCAACCCTGGGATTCGGGCTGAGGACTTTCCCACCTTGACAGGCTCCACATGGCGCTGCAGTGACTTATGGTTGTAGCATTTTCAGGAACTGTGTCAACTGTTCAGGATTGCCATCTTCTTGTGTGTTTGCAGTTTTCAAAGGCCCCCATGGACAAGTTTTCACCTGACATCCTAGTCAGAGGGAAGAGCGATGGATGGTGTAGTGAGAGCTTGGACTGTGGTTTTCAAACTGTGACATTTGGGTGCCTGTTTTCCTTTTAGTTAGAAACATGCCTGTAAAATGTATTTGGGTATTCCTTCTTATTTGGTGGCATAGGAAAGCCTCTTATCAGGAAGTTAACCAGGGTGCAGTAACATGCTTCCCTCTTTTAAATAATAGAAAAGTCTTAGACCAATTCTCTTGACAAAAATCAGCTAGTTTATAGCTTGATTCACTTAGTTCCTCCTTTTTGCCATAGGATGCATTCACATTTTTAATATTTAATTTATTATTATTATTTAATAATAATTTCATAAATGAGTACAATATTTATCTCATTTCCACCTTTCCAACTCCGTGTGTGTGTGTGTGTGTGTGTGTGTGTGTGTGTGTGTGTGTGTGTATGTGTTTGCATGCATGTGTATGTTGTGTAGTTATGCCATACAGGATGATGATGCGCCTTCAAAGAGTCAGAGACTATCTGAGAAGAACCTCAGTGCCAGGCCAAGGAAACTTCCCTTCAGGTTATTGGTATCCAGGAGAGTCCCCAAACCATATGGACTGTTGCCATTATCTCTCGTGGCCTTCCAGAACTTGAAGGTAACACCCCTTCTGAAGACACATAATGAAGACACAGGGCTTCAAGGAAGTTAGCTGGAACCTACCTGGAAGTCTCCTCTCTGAGGACCAGCTCTCATAGTGTCTGAGTTGCTATGTAAGCTACCAAGGGAGAGAGCACTTACTACTCCTGCTCAGTTGCCTACAACCCCTCAAAAGGACTGGCCTGGCAAAGAAACCACAGTGGTGGAGTAGTGACACTTTTGTTTCTGGGGTAACCTATAGCTGTCTAACTGGAGTTGGGTCCTACTCATTGATTGGTTGGGTATTCATGTATTAATGTTTCCCCCAACTTGGTCCTTCCTAGGACCACTGTTCTTACTGACTGGTGATGACCACTGTTAAACGGTATTATGGGTAGTTGCTGACAGGGCATTCCTTCTGTATCTTTTCCCTGTCTTCCAGGTTTGGTTTGGGTGAATAAAATTCCCACATTGCCTCTGCTTTCTAAAGTCTTAGAACATGGTCAAAACTCCATCCTAAATTATCTCCAGTAACACAGTTAATATCTATTAAAGCTTACCAACACCAACCCAAATATATTTATACCTTGCATCAAGCCAAATCTAGGATGTCTTTATGAGGAATGTTTCTGGCATCTTGAAGAATGTGAGGCTGTAGTTAACTGTGTGCACTGTGGTTTAGAAGATTTAGATCTTGTTTGGGATGAAATTGGAAGATTATTCTCTGGTAAAACTTGCTTTTAGCCAGGTAGTGGTGGCACATGCCTTTAATCCCAGCACTTGGGAGGCAGAAGCAGGCAGATCTCTGTGAGTTCAAGGCCTGCCTGGGCTACAGAGTGAGATCCAGGAAAGGTGCAAAGCTACACAGAGAAACCTTGTCTTGATAAACCAAAAAAACCCAAACAACAAAAAACAAACAAACAAAAGAAAAACCTTGCTTATACTGAATATACACCTTAATTTTTGAAAGAAAGTAACACCTGCTAGTCCTTTTGGGGCCAGAGAACCAAATGCCTGAAGAAGGCCTCCTATACCCACTAATGTCTCATATTCAATGATGGGACTCAACAGCCTGCACACATCAGCAGGACCAAAGGCTCAGAACTAATGATTTATTTCCTTGGGATGGAGCTCTTTGTTGCAGATAGCTGTTACCTGCAAGGAAGCAGGTAACAGCTCTACCTCCTTTTGAAAGCCTTGCCTTGTTGGATTTTCACAGACCCATGTCACAGTAGTTTGTTTTGCTTTTTAATGAAATAGTCCAACATTGCGGGGAAATAATGAAAGGTTAGAAATCAAGAATGATTAACTGTTAGAATGTAATGGCTTCCTCCCTTGTGGTTCTTCCCATAAAGAAACAGAGGCCAAAGTGGGCATTCTGAAGCTTTTGAACTTCAGTGATCACATGGTAACTAAGCCCATCCTAAATCTATGGCATGTAAGAGAGAAGAGAGATGGGAATGTGATGAGCCCCTAACTTACATTGTGTTTTCTTTGAAAATAGGCTGGGTCATCTGAGTGTCTGCTTTAGTTCCATTAATATGTGGGGAAAGGCGTGCAGGTTTGCTTTGCAGTGTGAAAATATCTTGTTCAGTTTAGAAAATAAATTCCATTCCGTTTATAATTGTACTTTAAATTTTGGAAAAGTTTTGCTGGCCCAACCAAAAGCTGGGGAAGAAATATTCACCATTACTAAATTCAGAGGAATATATAGGTTGTCTAAAGAGCTGCAGGATTAAATCTGTTTAAAGACCTTGAAAGATTTGAGTTTAATGCAAATTTCTCTCAACTTGAAGAGTTTATGAAACTCATCCATTTTGAGAACTGGGTTTTCAGAAGTTGAATTAAAGTCTTTCAAAGTAAAGGAAGCATTAAATAGAAGCCTCAGGGGAATTCTGTAACCCCAGGCACTACTACACAAAGGAATATTTTAAGTGCTGTTTTTTTATAGACTTTTACATTTTTAATTTTATTTATTTTTTTGTTGTTTGAGACAGGGTCTCTATCTATAGTCCTGGCTGTCCTGGAACCCACCTTGTTGATCAAGCTGATCTTAAACTCACAGAGATATTCCTGCCTCTATCTCCTGAGTGTAGGGATTAAAGGCACATATTACCTTGCTTGGCCGGGGTTTTAAAATGTTTTAACCTTTATTTTTATTTTATGTTATGTGTATGGGTGTTTTGCCTTCAGGCATTCAGTGCCTACATAGGCCAGAAATTGGAGTTAGAGATGCTTGTGAACTGCCATATGGGTACTGGGGTATTAAACCTAGGTCCTCTGGAAGAACAGAATTTTTGACTGCTAAGCCATTTATAGGGTTTAAAAAACCATTTTATTGAGAATTTCATAATGTATCTTGTGTGTTTTGATCAAAAAAATTCCCTAATATTTCAATTCCTTTTCTATTCACCCCATCTCTTTTCCTTCCCAACGTCATGTAATCTGTGTGTGTGTGTGTGTGTGTGTGTGTGTGTATGTGTGTGTGTGTGTTTAATTCACTGAGTCCACCTACTGCTGCCTGTGTATGCATGGGTGTAGAGGTACCTACTAGAGAATGGGGAGTTTCTTGGCCCACATCACCAAAGAAAACTGACTCTTTGTCCCCCAGCAGCCATCTAAAGCCAATAGGGGTCCCCAGCTAGGGGCAGGACTTTTTGAGCCCCTCCCTATCCATGTTGGAATTTTGGCTGACTTGGTCTTGTATGGGTCTCATACATGCAGTCACAGCCACTGTGAGTTCATGTGTGTGCAACAGGCTTGTCAGGTCTTGCAAACATTGTTTTACTGTGGACATCTATTACTTCTGCCCCACAGCCTCCCCACACCTCTTCCTTAATGATCTGTGAGTCTTGGGGAGAAGGCTGTGCCATAGACGTCTCATTCAGAGTGGATCACACTACCGCTTCTTATTCTCTCAGAGCTGACCAGTTAAAGCTTTTTTGGTGGGGGCTGAGCGCTGTACTTAGGGGAATAAAACTTAGGGAATGGCTTATTACTTATGTCCCTTTGACAGAATAAGAGATTAGGTTCTCCCCTAGGGTCCCTGACCTGGCCAGCCATGGGTTTTTTGTTGGCCCAGTTAATGGTACCCGGCGTGAGTTTCATATTGTGGAGCAGGCCTCAGATCAAATCAGAAACTAGATGATTCCTCCTCTAACATCTGTCATGGCACCAGTGGGCCCGTCTTCCCAGTCACTGTCACTGTAGCCTGCAGAGGTCACAGCTGGGTGAGACCATTGAGTCCTTTTTGGCTGGTTGGTGTGCACATTAACACCATTGAGCGCTGTGAAAGCTAGCTAGTAGGGATGAAGCTGCCAGGTCAGGGTCAGCCTGTTTTCTTCATGTCCTATATGACTCAAGTATGTGATGTCTATAGCAACAGGACCTTGTCATCAAGCTCTGGAGAGGGATGAAAAGCAATGGTAGTAGCCTGCGCAATTTTGGGGTAGGGGTGGGGGCCTATTGGATCCCTTTGGCTAACAACTTATTGATGATTTTTTTTTTTTAATCACAGTGCTTTTGACATCTAAATGTTTGTATTCAAAGCTGTTTATTTTTCTTCTTTGTTGATTCATACTTTTAATGTACAGGGTAACATTTTATGTAATAATGGATGGAGACCAGGTTTTTAAAGGAGGTGGCATAATGGAATGGAATTTTTTTCATTGTGGAATTTATCTCAGTAGTGCAGGGAGGTCAGTAAAGCTGGAAGTATACTGTATTCAGCTAACGTGTATCCTGCTCTGCACAGTGTGGTAGACACTGTAACTGAAGAATTTTCAACAGTGGCAATAGCAAGTCAAGGAGTTAAAGCCTAATAGCAATGAAAGTACCAACTGCAAACCAAGCATCAACAAGACTGTTTGTACCGTGCACTTTAGGGCAGAGCACTTGAAGTCATTTTAAAAAATAACCTACCCAGGTACATTTTATTAACTCTTATTTGATAGAAGGAAGACATGGAAATAAAGAAAAGCTTTAAAATAAAAAAAAAATGTAAGCCAGCGAGAGGGAATGTTCACATTTACACACACTTTTGTATTTCATATTTTTTCTTTTATTTTGCTTTTTTCCAAAGCTTCTGTTGTTAAGGACAAGCAGAAGTTGGGATGGTGAGCATGTTTTCTGATGAAGATTTTACCTTGTTACACTTTTTTTTTTTTACATGGTTTTAACACTTGTATCATTTCCTTCCTAATTAGCAGAGTCATAGAGCTTTTCCTAACTGAATTTTTTAGTTAACTAAATGCACCTCCGGGACAATGTTGATGCTTTCATAACACAAAATTAAAAGTCACCCAGTTATGTTAACTTTTAAAACATATAAAGTAATATAATCTGCTAAAAGCTGTGAGATGAAAGCCTTCTTGCTTGGAAAGCTAGATTTTTTTTTTCCCTCCTGTAAAAAATGAAGTATATAACATTTAAACAGTCGTTTACATTCAAGATGGAAGTTTTAGTATTCTGTGTAGCAACTTTTGGTTATGATTGCTCTTTAAAAACAAGCACTTCGACTTGAAGGTCCAGCATCCAAAGAACATGGAGGTGAACATTCCCTGTAGTCACTAGAAGAAAGAGTTGAAAAAAGAACAATCATCAATTCATTGTTAATCCTTCAGAGGGTTGAACTCACAGGACAAACCACTGCTCTCAAATGAGGTGACAAACAGAACCAGAGTCCTGAACAGAAGCCTCCATGGAAACCACCCTTGGGATGGGAGAAGTCAGCCGCAGTGATGTTGGAGGGTCATGTCAAGAGGCCAAGAGCTACAAACACCAGCGTGCTTCATTCTTAGAAGAGACCATCCATTTCTATCGTTTGAACTCTTGGATCCCTCCTTGTGCTTCTCTGAAGAGAGGGAAAAGTAACTGCTTTGATACATGTCCACTATTCTCTTCATAATCAGGCCTGTCTCCTGTGACCTGTAAGGGGTGGGAAGAAGTGTGAACATTCTGTTTCAAGGCATTTCCGTCTCTGAAAGAGACATATTCACTGTCTTGGCCCATAGACCGTTACAGTAGAAGATAGGACTGACCTGAAGACTTGAAGTTAGTAATTGGATAGTGTGCTAGATAGTTTTATATCAACGTGACACAAGCTAAAGTCATCTGAGAGGAGGGAACCTCAGGAAAACGCCTCCCTAAGATTGGGTTGTAGGCAGGCCTGTGATTGATGGGGGAGGGCCTAGCCCATTGTGGGTGGTGCCATCCCTGGGCTGGTGAGCCTGGGTTCTATAAGAAAGTAGGCTGAGCTTAAGACATGGTAATGGTGGCACCTGTCATAGGATCAGTGGCTGTTCTGGGTTGAGAGTTTGGGGCACTAACCCTACAGGAGCCCTCTTTGTGTTTTGGTCTTATTGCTGTAAGTGTTGGCATATGGTGGAAGTCAAGGTAGTTCACTAGATATTTTACACAGTTTCTCATGGCTCAAAGGTCCAAAGACATTGGATGAGGATGGAACAGAACTAGTGTGGAGAATCTTACTGCCTGAATCCAAGGAACCTGTAGGGGAAAGTGAGGTCAGCCGTGTTTTGGCTGAATTTTGTTAGTTCCTATTTAGACACATCTTTATTTTCTTTTTCATAAAATTAATACTTTTGTATATATATATATATTTTTTTCAGCATATAAAACATTAAATGCATTTTGCAGTGTTTCCAAAAATTTACCCAAAGAAAGATATAGTGTTATAGTAAACTTTATATTACCAAATTTATTGTTTCATTTTCATATTTACTATTTTTTCTGATGCTTTATTAGATACCTTTTTTTGATCATAACCCCCTTCTTTGATCACCCCTCTCCTGCACCATGTTTCGTGTGTGTGTGTGTGTGTGTGTGTGTGTGTGTGTGTGTGTGTGTGTATGTGTATGTGTGTGTGTGTGTACAGTTTTAAAAGTTCTGGCAAACATATGCTGCTAATTTTTATCTGTAAAAGCAATACCCTCAGTGACATGTAAAAGTATAATTTTGAGCTCTTCTTGACAACATGAATATAATACTTTAAACGTGCTTTTGATAAATTGTTAGGTAAAAACACTGTCTTGTAGCTTTAACTTTGTACCTTTGATGACAAGCGAAGGTGATGATTAGTCATATGCTTGCTTGCTGACTTGTTTTTTATGTCTTTCATGAATTTGTGTCTAGAGTACTACTATCTGGCTTGCTCTTGTGCAGGCAACCCTAGCCATGTCGGGTTTGGAAGACTGTATTTAACAGCTCTCCTTCCCATCCTCTTTCTTTCTGCTCTTCTTTTTTTTCTGTGATCTTCCCTGAACCTTTGGGGGCAAAGGGACATATAAATGTCCCCTCTATTGCCAAGCAATCACCATTACTTGTACTTAGTGCATTGCTTAGCTAAGAGTCCTACATTGACTGTTGTCCACTGGAACAAGCTTCACTGACCAATGCCAAGAGCTGCATAATATATGGTCTAAGCATAACGATTTAGAAGGAAGCTTAATAATACGACCATTTGGCAAAACAATAATAAGTTCCTCCTATTGCCCATGACCTCCCTAGCCATGGGCTTTTGACCAGGTTTATTCTATACTGTGACTTCCCTCCTGTAGAGCATGCCCCAATGAGAAAGCAGCTGGTTATCCCCATTCCTCCTGCAACAGACATACCACTATTGCCCCTTGGCAGTACAGTACTGTAGTACTCCAGATGTAGCCTGGGTAGGAGCCTGCTCCTAGTAGCTTCCATATCAGCTTACATCACTATGAAATCTCTGTAGCTAGGACCAAATGATCTTAAGTACCCCACTTAGATGAGGAACTGTTTCAGAGGGAGAATGATAAGGTTCTGGAGTGTGGTTGGCACACATGTCCAATGAGGGAGTCATGATCCTTCTTTTTCCCCCAGGATATTCTTGAGGAGGGAGAAGTGAGAAATTTGTAGATAGAAGTATATAGAGAGATACAGTTAGACAATATAGGATAGCTCGGGAGGGCCTGGATCCTAATCCATTGGCCTGGCCCTTCTCTCTCTGCTAGAGGGCTTTTTAAAGAAATGCCAAGGGGTGGAGCAAAAGACCTCCCCCCAGCACAGCCAAGTGCAGACCATCCCAAACACCTGGTGATGTTGCACGTGGGCAAGCCATCCCCTAATGCAGCCCTGCTGTGAAAAGCAAGCTCAGATCTCACCAGGAAATCTTTATGGGCTATCACAGTCTAAGACACTTGGAGTTTGAACTTAGTAACCTGGAGACTCTTCCTGTCTGCTTGACCCTAACAAGAATTTTGCTGTCTGCAAGTAGGTAGCATATTGGAGGAGGAAGAGCATTGTGAACCTACAGCAGTGCCTGCAGTTACTGAAGTAAATGTGGAGAAAGGTGGCCATGGCCAGCAGCTGTTCCTACAGAGCCTGTTCCCTAAATAAAACGCCAGTCAAATGCTTTCTTGAGTCCTTATTTTGAGCCAGCTCTTGAAATCTCATAGTCATAATTTCTCACACAATCATCTGGTTGTAAGTGAGAATGTAGATTCTGTTCACACAACGAAAAGATGGGCCAGAGGGTGTTATTTTTAACATGACATAATGGTTTTGTAATCTGTACCTATTATATCCTCTGAAATGGTTATTAAATAAGTGTAGTGTGACTGACATCAGCCAAGGAGGCTCTTACAAAACTGTCTTGCTGCAAAAGGGATAAAAATTCCATTTCCTCTTTTAGTTAACTAACAACTTCTGGCCTACTTATCAATTCATCCCATGTTTGTGTTAAGACTTTAGCTTGGGATTTTAAAGTCACTCCCACTAAAAATAATACTGGCTTTCCTCACTCCTTCCAGAGACCTTGTCAAAAATGTTATTTTTTTTTCTCACTTCAAATATAGATTGACTCTACAAATACTGAAGCAATAATTAGGGCTTATGCAACAATGTTTAGTATTTTAAATTAACTGCTTTTTTTAAGGGGCTCATCTGCAGGGTGTGTTGTTATTGTCCATGAATATCTCTGAATGAAGAAAGCGTTTTACAGTCATGACTTTCATAAATGATTTTAGCATGAAATATGTGAGAGGAAAAACAAAAACCTTTCCTCATGGAGCTCTTCAGTGCTAGTGGTTGTAAGTCTTAGGAGCCCATTTGCGTACATCCCTCTTGTAGTTTGAGTTTAGTTTTTCTACTAAACTAGTGCTCTAGAAGAGTCCAGGTGTATAGCCAAAAACTGATAAGAGTAAAGGAAGTTAATTGCTACAATTTTAAAAATTTCTTCTTGGAGAGAAGCCACAATAATCAAAAGAAACTGCTCTGGTGGCATTAGCTCAGGGAACTTGTGAATTTTTTCAAGAATGAAGAAAATTACCTTTTTTTGTTGTTGTTGTTCAAGTGAGCAGTTGTTACTTTTGATACTCTTTCTAAAATTAGGTTCATTATTGCATGTAATTAAACATTCTGAACCTTTTTTTCTGACCCCCTCCCATTCCTATGTATCCCAAGCTTTCTCAAATAATATCTTCCCATATTTCACAAATAGCTTCCAACTGTTTTGGACTCCTCCATGCCTTCGCCCTGACAGTCCTGATGCCTAGAATGTCTTCTCTGTCCTTTTCATGGTACCCTTTCTGTCCTCTCCATGGGGCTCTCCTCCATCACAGCATTTATTGCCATTTATTGCTATGATTCTCTGCCTGCTGGTCTTCTCCATGAAAGCCTTGAGTATCTCCTATGACCTTGGCATAACTTACCTGTGTTGCCAGCCTGGGGAATGATGCGTGCACATAATAGATGCTCACTAAGTGATGTTTGAGTCTCTGAGCCAGACATTTTGCAATACGAACATCACTTCCCAAGCTTAGAAATACTCTGCCCATTCTGCTTTATTGATAACATGATCATGCCTCGGTGTAAGAAAGGAAAAATGTGTTTTTCTCAGGGATTCTTTCTGGTGGCTTTTATATTTCAGGCCATTGCCAGGTCCCAAGCTGAGACGTATTAATATGCTCCCAGTTCTGAAATTCCTTTCCTTATTACTGTGACCAGCTTCCTCTCACTTTTCTGAGATCATTTTATCTTCAAGTGTGCCTTTTAATGCTGGCTGGAAGAGATAGTGTATCTCGCTTAGGAGACCTTTATTATTTGGCTAAAATAGAGCAAGCCATAATGTTAGTTAATGAGATATGTAAAGGGCTATAGATGGTGGCATGTAATCTGCTCTTGTGAGTGCAACAGCCTTGTTAGTCAGGAGAAAATTGGTGTGCCAAGTTCTGAGAGTGGGAGGGAGATAAACTGTATGACACAGAATTAAAATCATGTGTGGCATTTAGCAGCATGTGCCCAGTAATAGGGAACAGATTGATCCAGCATATCAATGACCCAGAATAATAAAAAAGACGCTGTCCAATAATGTGTATCCTTTATGGACTTGTTTATAGAATATTCCAGAAATAAGGCAAAGGTACAACCTCGGAGGGTTGGAAAGATTATTGGGCATCATTTACACTTTGACTTTCACATTTTTGACATTGGCCTTTGGTGAGTTACATAAGAACACAGTCATAGATGTCTTGAGGTAGGAATTTAACATTTGACTCCACATCTGCATTCTCTTTGTAGCAGTCTGTTGTCTTATTTATTTTTTTTTTTAAATCATAGAAGTCATTACAATGCATGGTGTAAGGATCGTGTGGACAACGGTCTTTCTTATGTATTAACACCATTTACTTTTGTTGTTTGCTGGTTGGTTGGTTTTCAGGCTAGCCTGGGATACACAGTATAACTAGCTCATCAGGCCACCACCTTCTGTCAGTCCTTTTATCTCAGCCTCTCAAGTGCTGGGATTACATGTGGGTCCCACCACACCGGATTTACTTATGTTCAGCCAGCCACATCTGCTTTTCTTTAGTGGGGGAACTGGAGGAAGAAAGGGAAGGGAGGAATGTTGTAATTCTATATTATAATCCAGATTCTTTTCTAAAAAGAGCATGAGTTAACTTACATAGGCACCGAGTTTCCGGGATGAGCTCCACATGTCAAGGAGACGCTGAGTAGACCTTGCTTTCTCTGGTGATGTCTGTGTGTTGTGATTGCTTATTGTGAAAATCTGGCCCCAAACGATGTTTGCTGGAAAAGCTCATTGTCCGGCTCTTCGGTTTATACTACTGGCTAGACGTTTTGATCTTGATGCTCACATTGTAGAGGAGAATGTGATGGACGTGGGGCTCGATGATAGAGCTTTAGAAACCAACCTACAGGGAAGAAAAGGGGCATTTTGTTCTGAGGTGTGTTGACTTTTGCATTTTGTGGCCCCCTCGCACTAAGTCAAGAAAACCAAATACAACATTTTAATTTTCGAACTGAAATGAACAGAACTGCACTTTATATTTTCCGCTCTGTAGGAACCAGAGTGGAGACTATTTGAAAGAGGAAGGTGAGATGGAAGCTCTGCTGTCCTGAGAGCACTAAATGATGTTCAGTTTGGGGATTTTCGAGTCATTGACAAACGGAATTCCAGTCACAGTCTCCTTTAGAGTTAGCAACATCAACTGTCCTGGAAATATTAGTATTTAACCCAATTCCACAGAGTAGTTTATGTGCTCCTTTGTGTTCTTAGGTTATAAAGAGCTCCAAGGATGATTAACAGCCCCAAATGAAAGGGAACGTCTTGGAGAATGACCTTGGAAAGGTTTGGCGTCAACCTTTAAAGTTTAATTTGTCAACATCATGAGTTTGGGGCTGTAAATCTCCACAGGTTTTAATCTTCCCGTTTTCTGTAACTCTCCTCACAGAGAACTTCTTATTTTCATTCTATTAATTACACTGTGTCTCCCTGATTTTCCTGGAGTGTGTGATAATGGTGTAATTTCTTTTTACTATTATCAGCGAATGCTCTGAATGAAAATGTTAGAAATATTTTATTCTTTTGGCTAGATGTATTCCATTTAATTATTTCTCTGGATTTGTTAAAGACTTAATGAAGTTTTCATTTAGAAAAAAAGTGGCAAGTAAAAGATGGACATTGGGAATGTGGTTTACATGTTATGAAAGCATACATTATAAAATTACACATTCAGTGAAGACTGGCATTTTTTTTGTTAGACAAATTATAAGCAGAATACCAGAATAAGCCAAGCTAGGCTGTTTGGACTTGTTATGAGAGATGGCAAAGATGAAAAAGAATGTTTTTAAACTATTTTTGCATTAAAAAAAACAGTAATTCCAAATCACAAAAAAAGCTATTGGGATGTTTCATGCTCATCATATTCTTACCTTTTTGGGTTAATATGTTCTATTGATTATGCTGTATGGCACAGTTGTCGCAGATTGAATTATTTTAACCAAAACTCTAAAAGGGGCTCCAACTGCTCCAGTCATTTTCACACACAGCCCACATTCAGAAACAACCCATATGTGGGAGGAAGGGTTGCTTTTGCTTGGTAATGAGAAACATTAAGCTGAAGGTGGCCACCCAAACTTTTGAGGTGGCTAGCAAGTGGAGAGAAAGCATCTGTACTTTTGGATGGTGATATCTTTGCTGTCTTTATGCTGGTGGTTCACTAAGCCCTTTTGTTATGTTTTCAACAAACGCTGTTATTATTTTAAGAATAGGAAGCACAGGCATCATTTTATGGTTTTAGCTTTAATTCCTGTGAACTTCATTCTTCAACCTTATTCTTTTTTTATTAAGAGAGTTTCTATTCATTTTACATATCAACCACAGATTTCCCCTCTCCTCCCTCCTCCCACCCTGCCAGCCTTCCCACCCAACCTACCCCCCATTCCCACCTCCTCTAAGGCAAGGGGAGTCAGCAGAGCCCTGTAGACTCCATTGAGGCAGGTCCAGGCCCTTCCTCCCTGCACCAAGGTTGCACAAAGTATCTTACCATAGGCACTAGGTTCCAGAAAATCAGCTCATGTACCAGGGACAGGTCCCAGTTCATGCCAAACAACTGTCTCGCTTATCCAGATGGCCTAACCTTATTCTTATTTTTATTTTCTAAACCAGTAGACACCATTTTTATTAGCCATTTTTTTTTCTGGCTTTGTATCATTCTCCAATGTGATAAGCATACTCTCATTTTTACTTATTTTGTTCCAGATGTGAAGTAATGCAGCTTACAATACCTAGAGAGTGTGTGAGGTGGCACCAGGTCCTAGTAGGCTACAAGAAGGAAAGGCTGTATAGTGGAGGTAGGGTATGAGTAGAGAATGATGCTGTAAGGATAAACTTGACTGAGCTATGAGATGTTAAATAAAAATCTAAGCACTTGCCATTAGAGCTAACAGTACCTAGGATCTAAAAGAAAATGCACTGGTTAAGCGAATCACAACTATTATTGCTGCTGAATCCTGGTGGAATTTTCCTAGGCACCCCCTTTTCTTTCCACCTTACTCTTTTTGAAAATGCGCCAACATCCCTGGGTAAGACTCAAAAATACAGCAGCCTGCTGGGTTGCGGTGGCCCCTTCAGTGACAGCAAAGGCTGTCCGTGATTCTACGCTGCACCCCCTCTTTCAGAAGTCCACATTGAAATGAGGACACCGAGGAACAGAGGTCAAGGGGCTGGCATGAGGTCAGACTGTAGGGAGATGTGCAGGAAGGGCCCAGAAATCCGTTGTTCCTCATGTTTGTTTTTAATGATTGATTTTGTTTTCTGATAATTTTATATATATATGTACATATGCATATATGTACACATGCAGATATATGTACATATGCATATATATGTACATATGCGTATATATATATATACATATAGTATTCTAATTTCTCCCCCTCCTCCCACTCCTGTCCCTTACCTCCCTCCCATTCCCACCGACCCCACCTCCATTCCTATCAGTCCCTTCCCTAGATTCATGACCTTTGGTTTTGTCTAGATGTCCATGTGCATTTTTGTTCTTGGTCTTTCAAGCTCCGTGTTATTTTCCCGCGTGTTTTAACTGGCCATACTCTTATCTTAGCCTGAGGCTTAAGCCGGGAGCCATCCTCTGTTGGATTTCTTTTACCCCTTTGCATTTTTCCAAATGATAAATATTTCTCCTTCCTTCCTCTTCCTCGTCTCCTTCTCTGGGCGGAACTGTCATCCAAAGCACCTCTCCTCCAGGCTTGGACCATTTTCCTGGCACACGAAGAGTGTTCTCGCTAATCTTCCGTGACAGCGGAAGTGCGGACGGGAGCCGTTCCCTTGCCTCCTCGGGACCCTCACTTTGCACCACCACCGACTGCCGCCACCACCGACTGCCGCCCTGCAGCCATTTTCACTAACAGATTCTAGGATCAGGCCCGTATTTGTGGATGTTGCAAACTGAGGTTACCACGTAAAGTGTTCCCTCCCAGCTGCTCTGTTCTCCCTGAGATATTGTCCAAATGGAGAGAAATACGTTGTCACCAGGGATGACTACTTTTTTTTTTTTCCCCTCAAGGCTTTAAAATACAATTTCAGACTTAAAAAGTAGGGGCAGTACAAGACAGAGAGTAAACCTTTAAAAACAAAGTTCGGATCAATAATGATTAGCATTTCCTAGCCTCGAGTTTCCTGCTAATGACTGAAAGAAGACAGGTACTAATTAGAGCAACCTCAAGTGTCTGGATTCTGAGCTGTACCAGATGGTGCTGTGTGCGAACTATTCATAGTGCCAGCGAGAAGGCCGGGTTGTTCTTAGCTACTGTTCTTTAGTCTTGAGCTTCTCCAAGGATGCTTACATTTGCCCGTTTCCCCACCCCCACCCGACCCCTGACCTTTGATTTTGCTCTGGTACTGTCCGGGGGCGTCTTCTGCTATCTTTACTGAGGGCCTAGGTAGAGCTCACGTCATTGTTGTCAGATTTCCTTTCTTGCCTGTGTTATAACTTGATCACCTTGGACATTTCATCACCTTGTTGGCTCTTTCTGGATGTGTCTCAAGGTCACAGAAGATGGGGATGATCTTCAGCCCTGTGCACAGACATCACACGGATATTTCGGCCTCTGCTGCTTAGTTGTCGTTGAATCCTTATAGATTGTCTGAAAAGAGATCTTCTCCCTTTGGTTTGTACTTCAAATATTTGCTACCAGCTTGGCTAGCCAACACCCAGAAAGCCTTGTTTGTTTGTCTAGAAGTGTTCAGCACAGTCGTGTGTTGGTATTGTTTTGACAAACGCTGCGCATGCATTTTCTACAATACGGAAATTTGCACTACGAGGTGTGGGGCTGCTTATGTTTAACTGAATTCTTGCTCTTTAAAATTTTTAAACTAGGGCGCGTTTATTGTGTTTTGTTGTGAAAGTTTTAATTGCCCTTAGTCATAAAACTTTGCCTCGATCTCGTAAGTTTTGAAGAAATTACTTGGTGGAAACAGAGAAGTCAATAGTTTTTGTTTGCTCTTGAGGTTTCCAGTTTGAGTAAGGACCACTCTCTCTTTGTCCCTCATCATGTTTTCCTTGATCTCGCTAAAGAGCACTTCGGGGATCCAAATCAGGAAGCCGCTATTGTAATTCCAGCAAGAGCTCTGAAAGGCCAGACCCACTGGAGTAATGTTAGGCATGTCACGGTATGGTCATCAAGATAATAGGGAGAAGGGTCCTGTATTTATTTCCTAGTCTTGTAATGGATTTTTACAGCTTTTCTGTTTTCTGATTACCATGCCCTGTTCATTAGGTATATGTCTGTGCATTCTCTCACATGCTCCATTCTTTATATTTCCTGGTCTGGGAAGCTATCTATTCAGTATCTCTTGTGCCTTTTGAATACATGACATTTATGAGGATCTGGGGATGGAATTCGGTGGCAGAGTGTGTGCTTAGCACTTGTGAGGCCCTGGGCACTCTACCCAAATCCCCAAACTTTCTTAGGTTTCCTCCTTAAAGGAGACAAAATTATCTTTCACAGAGCTGGAGACACATGCCAGTCAGGAAAGTGCCTGCATGTAAGTGTGAGGATCCAAGCTCAGTTCCCACAATCCACATCCCATATTTAGAGACCCCAGGGCAAGATGAATGTTTGTAATCCCAACCCTGGAAGGCAAAGACAAGCCAATTCCTGGATCTGTTGGCCTGTTAGTCTAGCTACTTGATCAGTTCCAGGTCAGTGAGAGACTGTTTCAAAAAACAAGATGGGAGGTGCCTGAGGAATGGTACCCCAGGTTGCCCTCTGGCCTCTGCAAGCAGCCCCTGCCATAGAAATAACTGGTACAGCTACCCAGAGAGGTGTTATTAGCACTTCATTGTGCTTCTGCTTTTCATAGGTCTAAATATAATTGTGCTGAGAGGAAATGCTAGTTACCCTGGATTGATTAGTACAATATGCGAGTGTCCAAATATCTACCATTTTTGTAATTAATATGTTTATCAAGAAAGAAAAAAGGAAAATAATGTAGTTGCATTGATGTATATATATATATATATTTGCTTGTAAAAAATGTCTTGTATTTTTATGAAACATTAAATTGTGAGATGCTATCCAGTATTACAAAAGCGTAATTATTATTGGTTCATTGTGTTAGGACACATGGTATTCATTTCTATCAATTCCCTACTGTTGAATATTGATGTTGTTTCTCACTTTACAATAAATTCTGTGGTTCATATATATCCTCAGTATAATAGGAACACATTTTTAAAGTCAAGAACTTCATTGAAGGCTTAAATAGAACAATGTAAAGTTATGAATGAGCAGTAAAGGCTGGAATCTGGTTCAGACATAGCAACAATGCTTAATTGCTCAGAACTACTTCTAGGTCTTTTTAACCCGATCCCCACTCTACAGAAAAAAATGTCAGGACAGGGACTGGGCAGATGGCTAAATCAGTCAAGTGCTTGCTGTATAACATGAGGGCCTGAGTTTGGATCCCCGGGAAGTGATCAAGTCAAGCATGGCAGCCCACATGCGTACCCCCTGGGTCCCTGGAGCTCATGGGACCAAAAGTGGGAGCCAAAGTGATGAGTTACAGGTTCAGTGAAGAATCTTGTCTAAAACAAATAAAAGGGGAAGACTGTCAGTTTCTGGCCTCCACATACACGTATACATATGTGCATGTGCACCTGCACATGTACATGCATACACCCTTACAAACCTGTATGTTTACCACATACACAGAGAGGAAGAGAGAAGGGGGAAGAGAGAGGGAGAAGGAGGAAAGGAGAGAGGGAGGGAGATAATGAATATAAATATGCCGTGGGAATACCAGAAAGGTTCAGTGGGGAAGACAAGAGTCTAGGGCAGGAAGTCCTCTTGTCTTGCCCTATAGAAGGACACGCCCCTCCCGTCCTCTCTTCTTGCTTGTTCCCAAGTTCATCTCCACACACTAACTCAATGTGGATGCCACATGATTCTTCCCTGACGTTTTAGTTTTTGCCCAGATCTTTCTTATCAGAAAAATAGTTCTCACCTCGTGTCCTGGTCTTCTGCTTGGGGGCATTGAGTAATAACTGAATATCTCCTGTAATCTGTTCCTTCTCTGTGGCAGGAACCTGGTGAGAGATAGCATGGCAGAATAACATAGTGAGCACTGAACTCCACAGACTACTGGATAGTTTCTTTAATATTTTAGATGTCAAGTTCAGAGTAACTTTCCTTTAAATAAGTCAGCTCATTTAAGCAAATAATTATTTGCCTTAGGCGTTGTATTAGATTTCTGTCACTATAATAAAAGATTTGGTAATTATGTCATGAAGAGGAAAGGATGGTTTGGGGCTTATGGCTTTGAATTGCTCTTTCATGAAAAGACAGGCCCACTGCCTTCGGGCCTCTGGTGGGTGGTAGATGGTAATTGTGGGGGAATGTGTTATGGAACAACCTGCTTGCCTCACTGTGGTCAGAGAGCGTAATGCACAGATGAAGGGGATATAGTTCCATAAGGGTTAACCTCCCCTAAGCGACCTGAGGATGCTCCAAATCTCTTCACATAGACCCCGGGGAGCATTCAAGAGTCGAGCCATCGCGAGTACGAAATCCATTAAGCCGATTATACATTTGTCATGAGAAAGCTAATTCTTTAACCAAAATTAGCTTTAACCAGAATTCAATGTTGAGATTAGTTTTTCCTTGACTCCTTGTCATTCTTAGTTCATTTATCTTGCAGTAAAAAAAAAAAAAAAAAGGAATCCTAAAATAGCAGACTAACTTGGGGACATTTTTATATTATTGCAAAATGCCTGTGAATGACTCTGATTAGAATTAATTTGACTATTTCTAGTTATTACTTAATAATTCCTTCTTGAAATTTCCATATTAAAATCAATTATCCATCTTTGAGAAAAATTATTTCAATGATGACAGTTCGTCACGATTCTGAAGTGAACAACAGGAGAAATGAAAAATGGCCGTGAGTGGCATTCACATCCATATTTAAAAACCTCCTCAATTGACCACACAGATGTTGTTACATTTTGTCTTTGATCTGATAAATCTCTCACTAATTTTAAGGAGTGTGCTTTTGAGCTCTGCATTGCAGAGCTGCAGTTTATGAAAGTCCAAGCAGCTGCCTGATAAATTGGTTGAATTTGTAACCAAAGTTCTTTTGGAAAAGACTAAGATCTGTCACTTTATATCCTGAATTTTGCGTTCATACATATGGATTTGGGGTTCTTGTCAGTTGTGGGTTTAAAAGGTATGGTAATGTATTACATGACTTTATATAGATACATGTGCATATTATTTATACTGTATTCACAAGTGGGACATGAATTTGTATATGTTTTACTTTTAAAAACATAAACATGTTCATTTTAAGCTATGACTGTCTTACTTAACATTTTTTTCCTTTTTCTCTAGGTTGAAGAAATTGTAGACATTGGATCATTTGCCCCAGAAGATATCCACATTCCGAAGATTTATGTACACCGTCTTATAAAGGGAGAAAAATATGAGAAAAGAATTGAGGTAATTTGCAGAGCTTTTTTTTTTTTTCAGTATATTTGGATCTAGTTACCAGAGACACATGTCTCTCAGGCCATTCCAAGTGATAGAAGGTTAGAGCAGAACAGCGTTACTCTGGGTCTCAAGTAGACACTTGTGGTGTGTCCATTGGAGAGGAACTGGATACCGATTGTGCTTCTGCCCAGCATAACAGTGTCTCTACATCTTGTGATTTTGAAGGCTGTTGTATCTGCCAGGATTCTTTAATGGTTGCAGTTTATGATCCCTGATTTTGGATAGCTATCCTAGAGGGTAGAGGTGAATAATTAGGTCTGAAGTCTTAATGCTTGCTCAGAAGTATCTCTGTGTCTTGGAATAGTTCTGTACTTTCATGGAATAAAGAAAGAATTCATTTTTAACTAGCTCTGAGCTATGGGCAGATGATGGCTATGAAGGTGTCCAGGGGTTGGGTACTAGGCACACTGGGGCTTTTCCACAATGACTGAGCTACCAGGTCTCAGTTGATATCAAGATTTCAAAAGTTTCTAGGGAATAGCCCCACAATAGATATTTAATAGGGAATATTGGGAATCAGAGTAAGAGGCGATATGCAATCCCAGACTGCTGCTATCAGGTGCTACGATAGGATATTTACAAACAGACCAGTCTGTTTGAAGGAGATTTAGTGATGGAAACCGTTTTCTTGCTGTTTCCATTATCCTGTGATGTACACGTCTAGACTCTGCAGGTGGGAATAGGCAGTTGGCCTCAGCACCACCTGGTAAACACATTCTGACAGCCCCAGGAAACAGATGTCCAGGGCCCGTGTCTTTTCTTTTATTCAGGCTCAGTTTTTCTGAACACCTAAGGAGAATTCAGCTGTCAAGTCGTAGGTAGAACAGTGCACTAGTCAAAACGGCAATGACGGGATTGTTTGCTTTATAGTGCGAGCAGGTCTGTCTTCCCTTTCAAAGAAATCTGACCTGCTTTATTTACTTCCTAAAGAATGATCTTTGTCATGAAATATCACTCGTGCATTCTTTTAAAAAAAAAAAAGTTCCATTATATTGTAGACCTACCTCCTACTGGGAATAAGTGCTATTTTTTTTCCTGCAAATTTTTATATTGAAGCAATGAGAAATTTGAAAGCAGATCTTAAATGTGAATCATTTGTTTCTCCTTACTTTGAAGCGTCTATCACTCCGAAAGGAGGGAGCTGGAAAAGCCAAATCTGGTAAGCCTGGAGAAGATGTCCGGGAGCGGATCATCAAGAGAGCTGCTCTGGAGTTTGAGGATGGCATGTATGGTATCCTTCATCAGCCTGAGCTCTACCAAATAAGCAGGCCTTGATTTTCTATGATCAACAGGCTGCTAGGCCTGTGAGTAATGATTCTTGTCTAGTTCACTTTAAGAGTCGTCAGACTTTACAAAATGGGATATGTAATCCAGATAGCAAGATATGGGAAGTTGATGTTTGTGATCTGTTTGCCTTCTTGATGGCAACTAAAATACACTTGAATTGTCGAATGTACACTACATTTTTTGGACAGTTTGACATTTAGCCAGAAGTTTGAGGAGGAGCCATTCACTACTCAAGATGAGGGCTTTAAATCTTAGAACCACTGTTGTCATCAGTGCTATTTATTTTCTTGGTGTCCTGACATTTGATTACTCAACGAGCCATAAAATCCCACTGCTTAGCAAGCTGCGGCTTCCTTTGAAAAAGATCCTATGAATGCACTCTTTTGTCTGATATTTTGTAAAGGCACTCAATGAATGATTCAAATTCTGTACTTCCCACCTTTTATCTTTGGTAAAAGAAAAATTACCAGAGCGGACATGATTCTGTACAATTAGTGCCTGAAGTTTGAATGCACTTAAATAACAGTTTCATTATTTACCATTTTGCTTATTTTCAGTGTGTGTTCACCATTTTGATAATTTTCTATATACTAGATGTTGAACTATATTGCACATAGTATATAACAAGATAGATATTTATGGACTTTTGACTCCAGTGAAGCTGTACGTATAGACCTGAGGCAGATAGAACTTTCTAGAAACTGTCCATTCTACGAGTTTCCCTTCCCTATGAGTTGCAGTCATTTCCACTGTCTCTTGACTGAGAGAATTTTCCATTCCTCTTTTATTTTCACCTCTATCCCTCTTTATTTCTTGATTTTTTTTTTTTTCAATTTGCACTTGCGCTGTGGTGAGAATTCACACGGGGAAGAGAGAGCATCGTGTTGGTCATTGTCTGTCTTCCGCATGGGCAAGGGAGGGAGTCAGCCTGGATCGGGTGGGTATCAGCCACCGGGCTCTTCTCAGCTGACCCACCATTGATATATAAGCACAGACTACAATGCTCGTTCCATATGATGATGGCTCCTAGGTGCTGTTCTTTGTTCACTGTTGCTGCGTTGCCTACGACAAATGCATGTAACTCATTTCACCTTCATGGTCTTTCTCTGTCTAGGTCTAACCTACCTTAGTTAACACTAATCGTGCATAGCCATTTGTTTCCTGGTATATGTCTTACTGAAGTATTCTGTTTTTGTTTATTTACTTTATTTTTTTTTTTTTTTTGAGAAATAGCTTGGCTGTCCTTGAAGTCACTATGTAGATCAGGCTAGCCTCAAACTCACAGAGATCCATTGGCCTCTGTCTCCTGAGTGCCAGATTAAACAAGTGCATCACCACACCCTGCTTCTTACTAAAGTATTTAAAAAGTAATACAATAATTGAATATGCTGATAGAGCTTAGGGTCAGGGTTTGCAACTAGGTTTGTGCTTACCTGGAAATAATTGTCTATAACAGAATTAGTTCACAACGTGCTCTATCATGACTGAGAAATGAAGTACAGATTACACTGACTTCTGACTGGTTGGTTAGGCTGTGAACCAAGGAGCTGTCAGTGTAGTTTCACAGACTTCCTGTATCCACAGGAAGTGACCTGGGCCATTGCATTATACTTTTGGCCTTGGTAGTTGGTAATTTGATGTTATATGTAAACTACATAAATGCGCCCCCCCCCCGCTGTGATTCAGAATACTATTTTTTTTTTCTTTTAAGTTAGTTCTGGTGAGGTCTTCTCTGAGAAGTGATCATGTAGAACAATGGAGAAAAGATCTCTGATCTGTTTCTTCTGCCCACATTGAGAACAGGATTAGTCTCACACCATGGAGAACAAACCAGCGTTGACCTACTGAGATCATGTAAGGGACAAGGGACCCTCCTGTTCTTGGACCTTCATGGTACCTATGCCCTCAGAGTGTTTGCTGAAATGCATCCTGTCCACTTCCATGATTTTGTCTCAGATATGCTTACCAATAAGCATCACTACAGCCATCATAACAGATGGATTTTAAATGACAATTTGCTCTGATCAGAATTCTTTTCTTTAAATTTAAAAAATGATGCTGTCTTTTTGGAATTTTAAATCATCTTTCTTTTTAGTGAGGGTTTTGTATAGTGAAAGTAGTTTTTAAACAAAGGCCAAACCATTCTTAATAATGTCAGTCCTAAATGTATTAATCGAAGCTTGCCGAACACATTAGTAAAAATAAAGTATGTTGTAAAAAAATTGTTCAAATGACCTTGGTTATCTTCTGAAGCTACTTCTTTGATCTTTGTGATAAAGCATATTAATGTTATTGAGAAGACAGGGACTAATTAGAGATTTTTCTTTCTGGAGGATTATCAGTGAGTGCCCAGAGAATACATTCAGTTATTATATTCGTAACCATTTACCTCTAAGGAAGATTCTTGTTCTGATTTACATGTGTGAAGACTTGCAGCACCATCTCTGCTTTTGCCGTGTTGTGCCTTAACGTCTTTCTCCCAGCTAACTTGGGTATAGGAATACCTCTTCTGGCCAGCAACTTCATCAGTCCAAATATGACTGTTCATCTCCAAAGTGAGAATGGAGTCTTGGGTTTGGTAAGACGGCAATTCAACTTTTCTTTAACTATGAACTATAGCAAATGATATTTGTAGTTTATGCAGTATAACTTTCCAGTGTTTTATTACTTCTCAGTAGACTTCTACTATTACTGTGATAAAAATTTATATATATTATATATAATGTATATATATATATATATATATTATACATATATATCCGGCATGGTTAATATGTGTGATGATCACAGGTACATAGTAGCTACTGATTTGCTGAGTCATCATCTCCTGGCTATTTTCAGGGACACAAAAATGCTGTGTGTCTGTCTGATAGAGGCAGGTTCCTAGTGAAGTCAAAGACTCGCACTTTAGAGGAACCCCTGAGGTTGTCTAGAGTGGTCAGCTTTTCATTTTGAAGACAGAATAAGTAAGTTTATGTGAATTATCCACATTGGGCATTGCAAGGGAAAGGGGCAGAGGCCTAAAACATGAGGTGTCAGCTCAGTCTATGTATAGGATAGCTTTCAGTCCTTCTTCGGGGAGTGTATTAAAATGCATAGCCACTATTCACTCATTCCTAACTCATACATCTTTTCTTTTCCCCTTTCTCCCTTTCTGATAGTGTATGTCATTATATAAAAGTGCTTGGCTCCATTCATTTCATTTTGTAAAAACAAGTACACAATTAGCTCAAGGGTATACCTCAAATGTAGTAGAAAACATGTGCATAACATGTGAAGTCCTCATTTTGATCTCCACCAAAACCTACATATATATATATAATGTTTGTATGTGCATGTATGCATATATATATATATATACATATACAAACATACACGATTATATTTTTAAAATATCTTACTGAGAAGAATAGAGCGAAGGGAACATAAGGATACCCACGTGTAGATACAGGGAGAGGTAAAATTAGAATCTCAAATTCAGACCTCCCAAGTGTTGTATACCAAAACAAAAGAACGGCTGTTCTAAGTCTTTGTAGCCAAATAACACAAGTGTAGGTGGCGTTCACTGTCCTTCCAGAAAGGGTTGCAGGTAGGTTTAACTGGAGCCTATAGGCTCCATGTGGACCAAACTAGGTATTCAACCCAAAAAAGATTACAAATTTAAAACAGGAGATTATTTTGTTATTGTTTTTCATATACTTTTAAAAATAATTTTAATTTTTATTTGAGAATAGATTTTTATACAATATATTCAGATCATGATTTCCCTTCCCCCAAGTCTTCCTAGATTTTCCCTACCTCCCCACCCATACAAATTCACCCCTCTCTCCTTTTCTCATTAGAGAACAAACAGGCAACTAAAAAAAGAAAACAAACAACCCCCCCAAAACCAAAATAGGACCAAACAAACAGATAAAGAGTCGAAGAAAAAGCACAAGAAACACGTACAGATGTAGACACACACACACTCACTCTCTCACACAGAGATCCCGTGAAAACACAAAATCAGAAACCATGATATACAAACAAGCCCAGAAAAAGGGTTATGAGATGAAAACCCTCCAAAAATACCATTGAGTTCATTTTCTTTTGACCATCTACTGCTGGGCATGGGTCCTTTGCTTAAGTACTGTTTGTAGACATGGTTAGACTCAGTTGGAGAGAAGCTAATTTTCCCTTTGTGAACAGTTGTCAATTGGAGATAGCTTCTGGGTTGGGATGGGGGCTTTCATGCAACATATTCTGATCTCCTTCACCCTTTTCCTTCCAGATCCTCCCTACCCTTCCAACTCCACACCACCTTTCTCCCTCCCCTTAGAAAACAACAGGAAAAAACCCAACAAATAATAATAATAATAATAATAATAATAATAATAATAATAAAATGAAACGAACACAAAGAAAAAGTACTAGAAATGCACACATGCACGCACACAGAAGCACACTCACACCTAGTTTGTGTGATGCTTGCATGAAGTTTGTAGACAACATTGTTATGGTACAATGTCAAAAGACTGATCATTCTTGGTACCTACATAGCAGGCACTGAAGAATGATTTTTCTTAAAGCAGACTGGTAATTTTAGGAGCTCATTCTCACCTGCCCAGTCATAATCAAAATGAGAAAAAGAGTTGTGAAGACTCAGGAGTTACTTTTGGATGTTAGCTTTCTAGATCTTCATAGGAGCTATTGACAGTTTTGGGATGTATGTGGGGTGGGGGATGCAATGTGATTCTGTTAACTCACTGGATGTGTGCTGTATTTGACAGGGGCCATACCCACTACAACATGAAGCTGATGCTGACCTCATCAATGCAGGTAAGTTCACTGCATGCTTTTTCAACCTTTTCTGTTGCTACTAGTTTAGTCCTGTGTCAAATACCAGCAACAATTTGAACCTGTTTCTTTGTCTTCTCCTGGAGAGAATTTACTCTATTTATGACAAAAGAGGGAAATGACCTGTCTAGTCTTTGAGATCGCTCTCATTCTGTCTCAGCTGAGATAATGGAAGAAATACAGATGGAGGTACATTTTAATGGCAGAGTTTTAATGGGTTAGGCAGGGTCCTGCCTGTAAATAGAGAACACACCCTTGCATGGTGTATTGAGAAGAGTTCAATGACAAGGAAATTGACAAGGGTTGGGGCAGCATGAAGGAAACTCACAAATGATGAGGAAGTCCTACAGAGAGTTATTCTACTTTATTATTTTTTTAAATTTTTTTTAAAATTTAATTCAATTTTACATACCAGCCACAGATTCCCCTGTCCTCCCTCCTCCTGCCCCCAAAACCTTCCTCCCAGCCCACCCCCCATCCCCATCTCCTCCAGGGCAAGGAATCCCCTGGGGATTCAGCTCAGCCTGGTAGATTTAGTTGAGTCAGGTCCAGTCCCCTCCTCCCTTCACCCAGGCTGAGCAAATTGTCCCTGCATAGGCTCCAGGTTCCAAACAGCCAGCTCATGCATTAAGGACAGGTCCCGGTCCCAGGGCTTGGGGGCCTCCCAAAAAGTTCAAGCTAATCGACTGTCTCACTTATCCAGAGGGCCTGATCCAGTTCCATGGGGGCTCCTCAGCTATTGGTTCCTAGTTCATGTGTTTCCACTAGTTTGGCTATTTGCCCCTGTGCTTTTTCCAATCATGGACTCAACAATTCTTGCTCATACAATCCCTCCTCTTCCTTGCCGATTGGACTCCCGGAGCTCCACCTGGGGCCTGGCTGTGGGTCTCTGCATCCACTTCCATCAGTCATTGGATGAGAGTTCTACCATGACAGTTAGGGTGTTTGGCCATCTGATCACCAGAGAAGGTCAGTTTGGGCTTTCTCTCGACCATTGCCAATAGTCTATTGTGGAGGTATCTGTGGATTTCTGTTGACCTCTCTAGCACTTTGCTTCTTCCCATTCCCATGGGGTCTTCAAGGTTTCTCCCAAGAGAAACCATGACATTTTGATAAAAGACCATCACCAAATTACAGTGACCTTGGTGGACTAAGATATCTGCTGGGGTCTCCTGCTTGGGCCTTCTATTGGCCAACCCCAAGTGGAAATGTGTCAGGTTTTTGTGGATAGAGAAAGTGGTACTCGATGCATAGTATCAGGCTGGTGCACTGGGGCTTTGATTGTAGATAATGCTTATCATTCTGTAATGTAGGTCTTATTAGCATGAGCCAGCATCCTCTAAAGGTGGAGTTGCTTAAGTCTGCACCAGGCCACTGACTTCTTGCCAAGGATGTGAACTGAACACAAGTAGAGAGTTTCTTAGAGTTGGGGACTCACATTGTAGTTTCCTCTGCTCCTGGAGTCCTGTGCTTTGCCTTTTATTATCAGCCTGCTGATTGACAGGGACATCAACTATATTAGCAACCGAGAGAATGAACAGATCAGGCCTTTTGGCAATTGCCACAATGCTTGAGGTAACATTGCTGTTCCGTTGGCTTTTGGCTCATCCTTGGAGTGGAGCTGTTCTTAAGATAATTTATGTCCTAGGAGGATTTTTCAGTGCCTTTCTCTATTCATTCTGCCCCCACAGAAGTATTGTTCTTACTTTGCATTCAAAAATAGTATGTGTAACTCTCAGAAGTAATACGAGCTGAACATAAAGTCCAGCTGTCAAGTAGAATGATGTCTGGTACTTGGGGTTTGGGGAAGTGATACACATTGAGGTTGAATATTTGAATTAGCTAACACAACTCAACTCTGAAAGTCCCAGTGTGGTAACGCAGTGACATTTAACCAACACTGTACTCGAATTGTACTGTAACCTTTAGCAATAGCTCACTGGCCTGTGAAAATATTTGCTGCTTGCTTTAATTAATTTATTGTGTTAGTTGGTTATTTGCAAAATGAATAATTCCATTTCCCAGCTCTCAGGCTTTGAGTTTTTAAGACCTATTTTCCTTGGAAGAATAGCTAATCTTTTCAGTCACAGTGTTGGATGGGAGGGGTTTCCTACTCCGTGGAGCTTCAAAGCAGCTCAGTCCCCATGGAGCTACCAATTTTCAAGTTCTCAAATCCCACTGTAAGCGTGAGGAGCCCAAGATAAAATCATTAGCATCGGAGCTCCCACGGTCTCTTGTTCCTGCTAGGTGGTTTTCTGTCCATGCACTGAATTAAACCTGCTGAAAAGCCAGCTCTAGAGAGGTGCAGATGGCGGCGGGCAGGTGCGGTGAAACCCTGGGTGCAAACCGGGCGTAACTGTGAAGTTTCTAATAATTCCCATGCGTTTGCTTTTTCATCCAGGGTGAGCTATGCATGCCTCCCCATCAGTGCTGTTTTCTTCTTTTAATACACAAACCATGCTTTTAAGGACTTACCTCTCGTGGAAATTGCTTTAGAAAGAATCAGCTTGTGCATCTTGTGGCCTCTGAAAGCCCCTCCTAACTTCCACACTGGCTGTTGTCAACAGACTCTTGAGAACATCTGACAGTGCCTGAAGACATTTTTTGACTGTTACTTTTGGGAGCGAGTACTACTGGCGTCTAGTAGGTAGAGGCCAGAGACATTGCCCAACGTCCTGTGACTAGAACAGCCTCCCCAAAGGTCACCCTGCTTTTGAGGGCTCTACCACTTCTGGAGAATCACAGGCCTGCACACTGAAGTACAGGCAGCTCTATGCTGAATGTCTATAGGGTTCTCTGCTCAGGATCATCCCTTCATTCTGGTAGCCTTTGTGCTTACTGTGTGCTCACCAGATTTTCCTTTTTGTTTATATCCCCATCTCTAAGCTCATAATTTACCATCAGAATGTATTAGAACAGTCCTTCCCATTTTGGCCCATTTGGCCACTTCCAATCCTTCCACAGGACAAGAATGTCCCCTCCCCGGAACCTACAACATATTGAGTGTCTTTCTCCTAAGCACCCATCATTTTGTCTTTTAACTTTATCTCTTTCTTGCTAGATTATAAGCTCCTTAGTTTTTTCTTAGGGTATTGGTTCTTTAAGTCTCCATATCCTTAGTGTCAGCATGACCAGTGACTCTTAGATCTCAGCCCCTACCACCCATGTACTGAATTAGAAACTGGGAGGGTTGGAGGCAGTAGCAGCCTGCATATGTAGAAGCCCTCCATGTGAGTCTGGTGGGAATTCACGTTTGAGAACCAATAGTATAGGGTAGTTGAATTTTGTTTGTAGTGTATGTTCAGTGCTCATAATAGTTACTGACTCACTATTGAATTATGAACCAAAGGACAAGTAGGTAAGGATAAAATTAATGCACTCTGTTGACAAAATAGTATGAAAAGATATAGATGGACACACAGAAAAGAGTTATTTGTTTGATATTGTCACACATGCATTAGTGCATCCTGATGACTTTATTCTCACACCCCTTTCATCCCTATCATCCCCTCATTGCCTGCTCCCTCCAACCCCAGATTCCTGACTTACGCTTCATGATCCATTTAATTTAGCCAGGGCCATCTGTGTGACCATTGGGTTGGGCTAGCCGTTGGAGCCTGTTGGAGTCAGCAGTAGGTATACAACTGAAGGCAGGGACTCTCTTTCTCTCTGAATCTATTAGTAGCAAATTGCTCAGTAATGAGGGTTGGCCTTGCTCAGCCCCTCCTCCATTCACACCTGACTGTTGTCAGGGCCATCCTTGTTCAGAGTTAGTATGGGACCCTGCAGTTACCGTGAGCTCATGATCACAATGGCCGTGGCTTATCTATAGGGTATTTTATCACAGCCCTTTTTCCTATCATCTAGCTTTTATATTCTTTCTGCCCCCTCTTCTGCAGTATCATTGGAACCTTAGAAGGGATGTTACAAATGGCTTGTTTAGGGCTCAGCACTCAGCTGTCACTTATTCTCAGCACTGTGTGAAGCTAGGAGTCTCTGTGTTTACTGCCCTTCACTGGAGAGAAGCTCAGAGTAGCATTTGTTGGGTTCTATCTATTGTGTGGGGTGGTTGTTTGGAGAGGGTCCCAGAATGGAGCAGGACAGAGCTGAAGCAGGAAGCTTGAACTGGTGCCTGCCATCACTGCTATGTGGGCTGGATGCCTGGACAGTGTTTTGGATCAGTGGCAAGGCTATTATTCTTTACATGATTTATTGTTATAGTTACTGACCAAATCCTTGATGTTGAATTAGAAAATTGTGGATTCAACATAGTATATTTAGATACTAGATTCATTTAGATATTGGATATTTAAAAATGATGGCACCCAAAAGTAGAACCATCATATAATCTAGTAATTCTACTTTGAGATATATTGCCAAAAGAAATAAAATCAGCAAATCACAGAGACATCTGTCTAGACTGTGTTTGTGGCAATACTGTTTACCACAGCTAATAAAATGGAAAGAGGCTGAGTTTTTTTCAACTAATCAATGGGTAAATAAAACACATAGTAGAATACTATTAAATGGTTAAAAAATGATATTTTGGCATTTGAGACAATGTGGATTATGCTAAGTGAAATGGATCAGGCGCAGAACGACAAGTCATGTACATTGTTAGTAATACGTGGAACCCCCCCCCCCAAAAAAAATTAATCAGTCTCATGGCAGTTGAGACTAAAACAGTGGTTACCAGAGCAGGCAGAAGGCAGGTTCGAGGAAAGGCTTACCAGTGGGTAGTAAGTTATGATTAGATACCAGTTAGGAGTTCTCATGTGCTGTTGCATGGTAGGGTAATCATAGTTATCAGTGACCTAGTGTGTGTGTTCCAAAAAGCTAAAAGGGGGTTTCATGTTTTCATAGTTGAGAAAGGGTCAGCTTTAGAGGAAAAGCAGAAATGTTTCTTCTGATTTGAAAAGTCGCTTTATGTATAAACCCATAAACATGTATGCTTTAATTGTTTTTATTTTTTGAGACAATAATCATCACTTACCCCTTCTCTTTCCTCCCTTCAAACCTTTCAATTGGGGTGTGTGTGTGTGTGTGTGTGTGTGTGTGTGTGTGTGTGTGTGTGTATGTGTGTGTGTGTATGTATGTGTGTGTGTGTATGTATGTGTGTGTGTGTATTCCTAAGCATAAAAGTATGGCCTGCTTAGTCTGAATAATGCTGCTCATATATATGTTTTCAGGGCTGACCTTTGGATTGGATAGCCAGTTGGAGTGCTTACGCAATTATGAATGAGTAAAAGTCAGGCTAGCGAAGTGGCTCATGGGTAGAGAGGTGTTTAGGTACAGGCCTGACCTGAGTTCAATGCCTGGATCCCACAAGGTGGCAGGAGAGAAATGAGTCCTGAGAATTATACTCTGACCTCACACACATACACATATACACATACTCAAAAGAAGTAACATAAATAAATAAAATTGTGGGTAGGTAACTACTTCAAAAGAATATAACACTGCCTTAGAAGACACACATACACACTTGAAATAAACAGTGTAAATAAATAAAAACATGAGCAGTTGACTCTGCTTCAGAAGAATATAATTTGTAAGACTGCCTAGGAAGAAGCCTGGATACTTTCCCGTGAGGGTTGTTCTCAGGGTTTTAAATACAGTTATGCTTTGTGCAGTGTAGAGAGAGCCAAAATGCTTCCCATTGGTCTCAGCATTGCCTACAAAATGCTAATAATAATAGTAATAATAACTATAATAATAATAATAATTATTATTAATTTAAAAAACCACTTCCCATATATCACCAATGGAGACTGTCTTTTGGAAGTCACTGTGATTTAACACTCAGAAAACAGAAGACTTGGTATGTTTATGTCTCTTTCATGTTCTCTACAGTTTTCCTCTATGACTTTCCACCTCACAAAAGTGGCGAGGATCTGGTGGAGAAGTGTGTGGACGAGATCTAGCTGTTGTGTGCATGTCCTGAAGCTTAGGGCTCATGCAGACTGGCCGGGAGCCCTACTGTAGAAGCAAGCCAGTTTGTGGTCCTATGCAGTCATGCAGTTATCCCTGGAGGGAAAGCCGCTCTGCCTCTTCTTCTGAGTGGTTTGGAGAGAGTAGTAATAGTGGTAATAGTGACAGTTGCTGTCATGGAGCTTCTGCTCTGTGCCCGGCCCCGACGGAGGACTTCACATGCATTATCTCACTTAATCCTCTAAGTCTTTGGTGCTGTCTAAAAGCTACTTCTAACCACACTAGAAAGTGTTTCCCAAAGCGTTTCGGGTTTATGGTACTTTGGAAGATGAGAAAATGTTTCCATTATTTAGAATCAAACTCCCTCGGGCAATAAATATTTCAGCATGATATAAATAGGCTTACTTTCCCCCCATACTTGAGCTGAAGTGGGGGATATTGATGAAAGAGTTAGCTTTCAACAGTCCTTGAGAAGCCAGCCAGGGTAGCTGTGGTGCGTAGCTGGGGATGGACAGACCTCTTCTGGTACTGAGGCATCTGAGAGCTTTTCCTGCATTCTGACCTCTCAACCATAGCTTTTCTTCCTCTTCTTAGCTACCTTATGCATCAGAGCAGAGGGATGGAGTGTTCTGGGACAGTTGAGAGATGCCATTTAAGCACTTTTCAGGGGGGACCATATGATGTTCTGAGCTCTGGAACACACAGAAAGTAGATCCCACAAGACAGGCAGCTTGGGTCTGACCAAGGTACTGGTAGTTGTTAGCTAGAGTGCTAACTGGATAAACATGGAGATTTTATTTATATAGCTATCTTATTTTTGAAATAGGGTCTCAGTCAGTCTGTAATCCTGGTTAGGTGGAATTCCCTATATAGACTGTGTGATCCTTCTGCCTCAGGCTCCCGAGTTGTGGGATTGGTGGGTGCCACACCCATCTTAATATGAAGGTTTTTTTTTTCCAGCTCTGAACTTTTATAACAATGTGTCATTTTTAGAAGTCTTAACAAGAGAATCTCTTAGAAATTAGTATTGAACGTGTTCAGAAGTATTCTCTGATTTCAAGAAAGTGTGATCTGACGGAAGCTCACAGTTTATAGGGGTTAGAGAATAAAGATGGATGTGTTATATACTTGCATGGTGAAGTGGGTCTTTTTATATTGTTAATTTATTTTTATTTTAGATTTTCTCCCAACAATTATTAAGGTACAGTTGGTGTCTTAGTTAGGGTTTCTATTGCTGTTATTAAACACCATGACCAAAGCAACTTGGGGAGGGGAGGATTTATCTGGCTTAGGCATGTCCATCACAGTTCATCATCAGAGGAAGTCAGGACAGGAACTCAAGCAGGGCAGGAACCTGGAGGCTGGCGCTGATGCAGAGGCCATGGAGGAGTGCTGCTTACTGGCTTGCTCCCCATGGCTTGCTCAGCCTACTTTTTTATAGAACCCAGAACCACCAGCCCAGGTATGGCACCACCCACCAATCACTAATTAAGAAAATGCCCCACAGGTTTGCCGACAGCCAGATCTTATGGAGGCTTTTTCTCCATTGAGGCTCCTTCCTTTCTAGTGATTCTAGCTTGTGTCAAGTTGACATAGAACTAGCCAACACAGTTGGCAAAAGAAAGAAGTGTATATTCAGTGTTTAACATTTGGTGTGTTGATTTGATATGTGTGTGCATAGCGAAATGACTGACATAATCAAGTTAATGACCATTCATCCCCTCACAGCTGCCATCTGAAGTTCAAATGTGCAGTGTGGTGCTGTTGCCTGTAGCCACTGTGTTGCGTGTTAGATCCTTGGCAAGCTCTAGTCTTTAACTGCAGATTGTCAGCGTCTAAAGCTGCAAAGCTGAAGGGCATTGTATAGACATTAGAGGATGCTTTGCCTGTAGAGAATTTCCAAGCAGTAATCCCATACATGCTGGTTGTTACCACTTTGCAGGGACAAAAACTAAACAGTGCCAGTGACAGAACACACCACTTCTCAGGGTGGACAGCTGCGTTTTGATTGGACCGTAGAGTCTTTCAGAAGCACAGATGGTGCAGGCCTCTCGGTCCATCATGATGATCTCAGAGATCTAATAGTTCTCTCCCCATCCCTTTTCTTTGTTCTTTTGTGTGTGCCTTTAGGAAAGGAAACGGTTACTGTTCTCCCAGGAGCCTCTTTCTTCTCCAGCGATGAATCATTTGCAATGATTAGAGGGTATGTAATAACGGAGCCCCTCATATTCACACGGTGTAGAGTGGGCTGAGTCATCTCCTGAGCCTGTGAGCAAGACTCTGAGGCACAGTCCCATTTCCCACAGTCCCATTAAACGATCACGGTTTGTTCAGCTGCAGAAAGCTGTGAAATTATTCCCACCGAGGGTTGGGCATGGAAATATCCACCCCACTACTTTACAAAGACCCCCTACATGGAGTCTGCATCTTTGTGCCAGCTTGATTGAAATAACATTATAAGGTATTCCCAACATTTCCTTCAAACTGTGGGCTCACTTTCCAGCCACGGGTTGTCTTCAAAACAAGTCACATTCTCCCTCTCCGAAGGAAACAAACTTCACTGTGCACACCTGTGTTTAGTTTGTTTTTGGGAGACAATATAAGCTATAATTTTTTTAAAGGACTCTTAATGGTTACTTCTTTGTACCAGCGTGGAGCTCTGATCTATTTAGAAATCAATTGCAGGGAGTGGGAAAATAGATGCATTTTGGGGCATAAGATTATTTTAATTGCTGATGCTTTAAAGCAAAGGGATATAAAGCCAGTGAAGTTTGCTTTATACTTGTTTTTTTCTTTGCCAGGGGACATGTCAATCTAACAATGCTGGGAGCCATGCAGGTTTCTAAATATGGTGACCTGGCCAACTGGATGATACCTGTAAGTAGACATTTTTCCTTCTTCTGAATTATGTTGGGTTAGAAAACTTTCAAAACACTAAGAAAAACCCTTGAATTGCTATGGAAGTATAATATAATTATCAGAAATGAATAAATATATTCTCTTCTTGGTAGAATTGATTTTCTTTTTTTTGAGACAAGATCTTACTCTTAGCCCAGGCTGCCTCTGAATCCATAGCATGGCTCTAGCCTCCTAAGTGCTGGGACTACAGATATGAGCCACTATACTTAGCCCAAATTTAATTTAGCAGCCCTCAGAAGTGCCTAATGTTTACTATGTCTTTGGGACTAGTGACCAGAAATGTCACAGAAGGCTTTTCCTTGGAGAAACGGCGTTAGAGGATTTAGAAACTGGGCCGGTTATAAAACCTCATGATTATAAGAACTGACAAACATTTATTACAAGCAAGATTTATAACTCAAAAGAACAAGGGACAATTTCAATGAGTGTATGTTAATTCTATTTTTTCTTACGTACAGTGATTAAAAATCCTTTCTCGATTGGTTGTATGACTCTAATCACATTGTCGTCTGTTAGGGAATTGCAAACCTGTGGTAGTTAAATACGTGTAAAAGGCAGCTGGTTGGTTTTCATTTAATGATGCAAACCAAGGAAGAAGTCTCAGGGTTAGCTTTGGAAAAGGCTTACAGGATTTCCTTCCTTTGGCTTTGGCCATGATAAGGCTGTGACTGTGAGATTACATTAAGGGGAACAGAAGTGGACATGTGTCCTTGAGTGTGAGTGCACTGTGGCTGCTGACTCAGGTGTGTGTGTGTGTGTGTGTGTGTGTGTATGTATGTATGTGTGTAAGGATTTCTGTGTGTTTCTCTGTAGCACCAGCTAAAAGGAGTCTTGTTAAGCAACTAATGTTGGTGTTCTATGGTAGTTTATTTTGATATCTCTTTGTTTTATTTCAAAGAAAAATTTGAACACGATCAATTTACATAATTGATAGCTATGTTAGAAGTTGTGTTAGGTTAGCCTTGTTGATCGACTACTACCTGAAACATTAAAGTTGAATAAGGATTAAAGCTCTGGTTGTCAAATTTAATGCATATTGAGGTTTGGGCTGGAGAGGTGGCTCTATGCTTAGAGCACTTGCTGCTCTTCCAGGGGACCTGAGTTTGGTTCCCAGCACCTAGGTCAGGTTCCCGGCACCTGTAATTCCTGCTCCAGTGGATCTAACACCCTCTCTGGCCTCCACAGTTACATTTACACATATGGCATACATGCACCCAGACTTGCACATAAACAAACATAATCTTTAAAAATTTGAGTCCAGTTTGCCTCCAGCCAATCTTTTCAGTTTAATTAATCTGTGACATAGCCTGGGAATGGGGTGGCTTAAAGTAATCTAAGTGATTCGAGGATGTAACTAAGTTAGGAAATAAGCACATTAAATAGTTGTCACCATTCATCATTAAAATGTATAGGAAAATACTGTGGGTCCATCTTTAGTGAGAATTCTTAGCAGATGGTGGGTTATATTGTTATTCGAGTTGTAAAAAGATCAGTTATTCTAAGTCAGATGTAGGCATACTGATGGCAGCTTTTGGAGGCTCTAAAGAAATCATGGAGGGTGTCCCAGCTATCATCCAGTGAGTTACATTGGCAAGTAACAAGGTATGTATTTGTGTAGGTGTGGTGGCCTACAGAGGCTTCTTAGTGAAACCTTACTCAGGATCAGAGAATCTGAGCTTGCTTTACCCAACAGGGCTGCATAAGGAGATGATTTGGCCATTGATGTATTTACCAGTTGTTTGGAAGGGTCTATTCTTGGCTTTATGGTGTGCTTTGATCTTGCAAGGGGAAAGTCTTTTGCTGTTCCCCTTGGCATATTATAAAAAGCCCTTTTGAATAAAAGACTGGGTGGCTGGGTATTGAGCCAGAGCTTTCTAGGAGCTATCCTATGTCTCTGTCTTTCTCCTCATCGTCTGGGTCTTTCTACCTAATATTTCTTCATTCCTCTCTCTTCCAACCAAGAACCCTTCGAAAGGTGGGAGAAGGTCGGAGCTGGACTCCCACATGTAGGAAATGAGAATGTCTGTCTGTCTTCAAATTTTATAAAAAGACAATGTGAAGTAGGAGAAGGAACTTAGAAAAGCAAGCCTTGGGCTTTGTACTGACAATTTCATTAGTTAAGGTATGACCCTGAGCATACAACTAAAAATTTTTGTATTAAAATAGACTGCTGGCAATGGTCGGGAGTTTGAGACTAGAGTCTGGCTCTCCTAATTTAGTAGTTAAGAAAAAAAAAAAAAAACCCGTGGTGAGATAAATCCTAGTTGAAATCTGTTGTCACTATGGAGCACTGTAACTGGTCAATTTCCTGCTTTTGTTTTTCTGTAAAATAGGAATGACATAATGATACTTGCTATATAGGCCTCTATATGTAAAGGAAAAAGAAAATGTGGAGTAAATTTCACAGAGCTTGACTCACAGTACATGGCAAGTAAATGGGCTATTATTTTGAGAAGCTAAGAAGATGATCCTAGTAGAGAAGTTGGGATCCTGACAGGGAAGGAATCACAGCATTGGCTCCAGTAAGGAGGAGCAGGGAGCCTTCCTGTTTGTCCACTCTGTGGCTTGAAAAATGGTACGCACAGCACCTCTGGGTGGAGCCTGTTCAGCAGGAGACACTTTTTAGGAGAACTTGGACATCTGTAAACAGAGTCAAGACATGCACTGTTTGTTTACATTATGCTTAAACATGCAGTGAGACTGGAAGTTTTGTTTTGTTTTGTATTGTTTTTTTACTGCAAATTATACGTTATAGATTCCCATTTTAAAGAACTTTCCAATGTATGTCATATTTTTATGTCTTCCTCAGATTGCTATGAATGATTAAAACATCACTTTTAATGTGTTGCTTTATAATTTTCTTCATACAGTTTTGGAGTTCATGAGTTCCAAAGGAAAGGGCCTGTTGGGATGTTGATGGGGAACTCTGGAGCATCATGAAATGACATTGGGTGATCTGAGGAACTAAGCGTAGGAAGTGTTCTTTGGTCTGGTCCCATGTTTTTGGTAATGGAAGTTGGCAGCATCGTTTGTACTTGACGTTTTTTTGTTTGTTTGTTTGTTTGTTTGTTTTGGGAATTGACAGTCACTTCATGACCTCTGTGCATGCAACACACGGTCCATATTGTTATCCTCTATGACTCGTGGTAGTCAAGACAATAACGTCTGGTTTTGAGATCAGTTTGAGCTTCAGATGTCCCCTTTACAAGTGATACGATCTGGAACACATGTTTTCATTAGGAATGAGTGATGGGAAATTTTGAAAGCACTAATGCCTTCCATGAATGAGGCTATTATTTCCATCTCCATTAATGCTATGCCACACAATATCAAATAGAGATTATCTGCTTAAAGCCGAACTGACTTATCCAAGACATGGCCACGGGAACCGGTAGAACCTGTTTAGTCTCAGTTTATATTCAAGGGCCAAACTTTAAATGCTTTCAGGTCATTTCTTCCTTTTGTTGGTTTTAGGTAAGATGTATTCTGCCCTCTCTGTGTAGTTTTAGTAAGCAATCTATTTCTGTTTGTCTCAAGGATTTATGTTGATTTATAAAGTTTAGATACATTTTTATTACAGAATCTGACAGTCAAGAAGCTAGAAAGTTGAGCTTTATTACATCATTTTTCATTGACTTTATCTTTCCACTAAGTGTAATAATCTTTCATTGGCTGTATAAGTCTTGAGCTCTCAGTACCATTGCATCTGCATCGATCATTACTATGTCAGAATATAATAAACGCTGAGACCTTAAGACAAGAAAATGGTGTGGATGCTATTTGTCTCATCCTTTAATATCTTCTTAGTATGCAGCATTGCTCTCATGTACACAGATTTTTAACAATTTTC
The DNA here is from genome assembly GCF_049852395.1 of Peromyscus maniculatus bairdii. Taxonomy (NCBI): domain Eukaryota; kingdom Metazoa; phylum Chordata; class Mammalia; order Rodentia; family Cricetidae; genus Peromyscus; species Peromyscus maniculatus. Next base: position 34,911,481 of record NC_134866.1, on the reverse strand, counting down.
CTCTGAGTATCCAAAAAGGGAAAATTTTGACAACACAGTAGTTCCACTCCTTCCTATTCCCTGATCGGCATGGTGATGGTGAAACCCCAGATGAGCTAAGAAAACATGGAAAGATGTGCAGCTGACGGAACCTACATTTGGGTCTGCTCTGGTGCCTTCCTAATGGATATTTTTGGAAAACAGCTGGCGTAGATTATTGACTTAAGAAGGAACGCAGATGTGGAGGATCATCTAGGAGAGCTGGTTGTTGAAAGCATGAAATAGCTAGCTGCCCACAGTGCAGGGCTGCCTAACGTGAGCAGTACTGGAGACAGAGGCCCTCGTGATGCACCAAAGACATGAGCATTGTTAAGGCAGAGGAAAAATGGGCATTTGGATACTAGTTTTCCACTCCTATTTTTCATCATTTGAGAAGCATAGACCTAAATTAATACTGTACATATATATGCACTTTCTGTGCCAATTAGAAACTTGGTGCTTGCATTATTTTCAAGAGCACACACAACACAGTGTGTGAGTATAGCAGCCCAAGACTGAGGGTGGGTTTCTTTCTTGATCATACTCTACTTTCTGAGGCAGGATCTCTCACTGAAACCAGAGCTTGACATTCCCACTGGTCCAGCTAGCCAGCACGCCTTGGGTATCCTGTCTCTGTCTCACCAGGGCTGGGATTACAGACAATACCACACTCACATGGCCCTGAGTGGATGCTGAAGGTCTGAACTCTGATCCTGACATTTGTAATGATTAGTACTTTATCTGTCGAGCCATCATGCCAGACCTTTAAGTTACTTATTATAGCTCTTTACTTGGATACAGTGCTTGTTTATTCAAAAATAATTTTATCTGTGTATGTCTGGAAAATATTATGTTGAAAAAAAATGTTCCTTATTTACAGTCAGTATTATTCAGGTTAAAGCCCTTCTGGAAGTACTTTTAAGAATGTGTTCAAATACTTTGTGTCTCTTCTGGTGTTCGAAGGCAGACTCCTTGCATAGAGGGAAGTCTGTTCCTCTCTCCTCTCCCTCCCTCCCTCTCTCTCTCACATTCACTTGCCTTCTCCCTCTCCCTCTTCTTTTTATGGAGAGAAACCGAGCAATGGATGTGATGTTTGCAATAATATGTTTGGCTAATGATGCATCCCCATGACTGCAGCAGCAGCCCCTTCTCATTAAACAACCCACTTGAAAGGAGAGGAAACATTAGAAATGATAGATGAGACCTTCTAGACGCCCATTATTAGTAATATGACAACTAATGGTGCAGCTGAGATGACTTCGGGAATGAAACCGCAGGGCTGATGGCAGTGTGACCCTGCAGCCAAAGGCTAACGACTGTTGAACACTAAATTTTATTAAATCACTGAATTTGACATTTACGCTTCATGAAATTGTCACTTCCTACTTTATCCTTTTGGGTTAGAGACCATTTTGATCAACACTTTAAGTTTAGATACAGTCGTGTTTATATGTGGAAACACATAGCTATAATATTTCCACATTGTCTCTGAAATAATCCTTTCAGATTTGTTTTTTTTTTCAGGGAAGGATTGTTTTATAGATCACAGTCCTGTTATCCCACCTGCCAGTAAGGAATTAAGAAATTTATTCTCTAATATGCAGTTGCAGAACAACAGAAAAACCCGAATGTAGAGAACTGAAGTGACTGAACTCACGTTTGAAAGCTCCTTCTTAGCTATTCCAGCACTTGAGCTCATTCTCCAGGCTGAGTCTGCTGCTGATGCATTTAGTATTATGGGTGGAAGAATTCAATGTGTGCTCCCTCTGCACAGAAACCTCCATCTTCTTTTAAGCACATTGGGAAGTATCTCTCCATCTCTAGATTCTAGACTGCAACTCTCTATTTTTAACGCGTGATGGAAAGAATAACATTTATCCAGTAGATTTCATTAGAGCATCCTAAAAAAAAAAAGTTTATCTTATATTTACTTGACGAGTATGGGCCTGAACATTGTCTCTGCACCATGTGTGTGTCTGGTGTTGGCAGAGGCAGAAGAGAGCATCACATCCCCTGGAACTGTAGTTATAAGGAGTTGCTAGTAGCCACATAGGGGCTGGAAATCAAATCTGGATCCACTCCAGAGCAGCCAATGCTCTTAATGTCTGAGCTATCTCCAGGCCTGGAACATTTCCCTTTTTGTATTATGCATTTTATTAGCAGTGATGGGAGAGCTGTGAGCAGCACCAATATGGCCTTCCACCTTACCGAGGGTTGTTTCTAGGATGAAGATAAGAAAGAGGGGTGGGTAGTGCTGTCCATGTGCCTCCAGAGCACCAAGTATTACATGTGTTCACTAGGAACCGTTTGTGATAGTCTCCTTGACCAGAAGCATGACACCAGAAGCAGTCACATACAAGAGATTACCTAGGACTGTTCAATCTATTCTTTTATTCATGTATTCTTTTATTTTCATTACACTTTCATTTCATTGCATTATTTTGTAGATTTTGTCAATATTCTGAGCTAGTTCTTGCATTTAAATTTCAAAATGGCTTGATAATATAGAAGGAAATTATTTACTATTGATCGTATACCTCACTTAAAATGCACATTTTTTTTGTATTAGTCTACAATGTTACCCTTCAAGTAGGGTTTTCTCATGCCAGCTATCTTCTTGTCTTTACTTAATATAATTTCTAAGATACTATAAGTGATTCATAATGATTAAAGATTTTATTTTAATGAAACAATTCAGAATTTTAACTTTTAGTATTATACTTGATGTTTTCCTTTTTAATATTAAAAATAATTTTTAAAATAATTTTTTTTCATGCAATATGTTTTGATCATATTCTTTCCCCTTCCCCAACTCCTCTCAGATCCTCCTCATCTCCTTACCCACCTAACTTCAACCTTTCTCTCTTTCTTTCTTCAAAAAACAAACAACAAAAAACAAAAAAATCAAACAAAAATTCCAATAAGACAAAAAATACCAAAAACAAAATAGAAAATAGACACACACACAAAAAAATGGAGTCTGATTTGTGTTGGACAACTCCTCCTGGGCATAGAGCCTGCCCTGAGTGTGGTTGATGTACCCAATGTCGCTCCATTGGAGGATACTGATTCTCCCTTTCCCAGCAGGTTATCAATGGGAAATAGCTTCGAGGTTAGCAGTAGGACTTTGTGCTCATTTCTTCTATCTGTGCTGGAATTTTGTCTGCTTTGAACCTGTGCAGATCTTCCGGGTGCTATCACAGTCCCTCTGAGTTCATATATGTACCAGTTCTCTTGTGTCTGGAAGATACTATTTCCTTGATCACATCTATTACATCTGGCACTTACCATTTTTTTCTACATCCTCTTCTACATAGATTCCTGAGCCTTGAGGAAAGGCGTTTGGTAAAGATGTTCTATTTAAGACTGAGTGCTCCAAAGTGCCTCACTCTTTGTATAGTATCTCTGTATAGTATTTAGTTGTGAGTTTGTGTTAATTACTGTCTAATGTAAGAATAAACTTTTATGATAGATGAGTGATGCTCTGATTTTTAGGTGTAGCAATATGTATTAGGAGCTTTGTTCCTTTAGTGGAGTAATAGTGATAGGTTTTCCCTTAGGGCCCATGACCTATCTAGTCTCAGGCTCCTGGCCACTTTAGCAGTGTCAGATATGGGTCCTATCTCATGGTATGGGCCTTAAATCCAATCTCAAATGTTACTTCCATAACATTTGGGCCACTGTTGCCCTGGTGTATCTTGTAGGCAGGTTGATGTTATAGGTTGCAGGGTTTGTAGCTGGGTGATATTGATGATTCCTTGTAGCTGGAAGTTTCTCCAGTCCTGCCTGGCCCTGAGGTCAGGACGAATCTTTTCCCACCCCTGGTCCTGCAACTGCTTGGCCCCAAGTAAACACACAGAGGCTTATATTAATTGTGAACTGTATGGCCATGGCCTATGGCTCAAGCTTCTTGCTAGCTAGCTCTTATAACTTAACCCATTTCTATTAATCTGTGTTTTGCCACGTGTTCTATGGCAGTACTGGTCTGCTGGCATCTTGCTGCTCCTTCAGTGGTGGCTGGTGTCTCCCTCTAGACTTTGCCTTTCTCTTTCCCTTTTCTCTCCTTGGATTTCCTGCTGGCCTCTAAGTTGCCTTGGCATAGGCCAAAGCAGCTTCATGTATCAACCAATCTGAGCAACACATATTCACAGCATACAGAAAGACATCCCACAGCCATTCCTTTTCTCTTCCAGTAATTTTGGTTTCCATTTCATGATGGCTAAGCATGTTGAGCATTTTATAAAGTATTTCTCAGTTATTTGTGTTTCATCTTTTGAGAACTCTCGGTTTAATTCTATACCCAAGTTTTAATTGGGTTATTTCTTTTCTTGAATTTCAGGGTTTTTCTTTTAGTTCATGTATTCTAGTCACTAGCCCTTTATCAGATCTTTAATTGATAAAGTTCTTTTTCCATTCTGTAGGCTGATTGTTTGCTCAAAGAATGATAGTGTCCTTTGCTGTATATAGAGGCCTTTTTAGCTTCATGAAGTTCCATTTATTAATTGTTGGTCTTAATGCCTTCACTATCAGTGTCTTGTTCAGAAAGTCCTTTCCTGTGCCAATGAGTTCAAGCCTAGTCCGCATTTTCTCTTCTATGAGATTGAGTGTATCAAGTCTTACATTGAGCTTCTTGATCCATTTGAAGTTGAGTTTTGTGTAGGGTGATTGATTCTTCTGTATATAGTTACCCTGTTTGACCAGCACCATCTGTTGAAAATGCTATCTTTTCTCCAGTGTGTACTTTTGGCTTCACAAACATTAAATGTCCAGCTAGCTGTATGAACAATATAGCTGGGTCTGCAAGTTAATTCCATTGGTCAGCATGTCTGTTTTGTGTAATTTTCATTACTATATCTTTGTAATACAACTTAAAATCTGGGATGGCAGTAGCTCCAGCAGTTCTTTCATTATTCAGGATTTTCCTAAGTTATTCTGTTTGGTTTTGTTTGCTTAGTCTTTATTTGTTTGTTTGTGTGTGTGAGTGTGTGTGTTTCCATGTGAGGTTAATGACTGATTTTTCAATTTCTGTGCATTGAGGCTATAGATTCTTTTCAGTGGGATGGCCATTTTCATGATATTAATCCTAATAATTTATGAGCACGGGAGATCTTTCTGCTGTCCGGTGTCTTCCTGAATTTCTTTCTTCAGTGTCTTAAAGTTTTTATTATACAAGTCTTTTACTTGCTTGGTTAGAGTTATTCCAACATATATAAATTGTTGGACAATTTAAAAACTGCATGACAGTTGGATTTTATCCTGCATTTTAATCTTTTGATCATACTTTTTTAAATCATTGATTTGATAATGTAATTTAAGTTGATCAATGTTAAACCATTCTTACTCTTCCAACAGTCAGATTTTCAAAATGTATAAAGTACTTTTATGCTTGGTGACCTCACATTTTAATGCCTTTGTTGGGATAATTTTCTTAAAGCATATTTTAGAAAACATCCACTTTTAGATTTTCAGTTTTCTGAAAGAATGTGTGGTATTCTTGCATAATTTAACGTTTCTCAAAAGCAATTGTATCTGTCATTCATTCTTTATCTTTCAGTTTTTTATCGTATCGCTTTTAATTAAGCTTGTAAAATTGTTTTTAACTCATAATTATACTCTGGTTTTTCTTTAGATTGTATAAATCTTCTGCCTTTTAAAATAGGAAACATTTGAGTTATTAATTTTGTTTTTTTATTATTGTTAATTCCCTCCTCTCATATGAAACTTACTAGCTCTAGATTTGGAAACTGAATTTTCCTTTATCTATCATGTTTTCAATTATAAATTATAAATACATTTAAGGTTCCCCTGTTGACTTGAATGTGACTAATTATATTCCATAAGCCTTGACATAAACTTCTCATTTTGGTTACTTTCTGGGTGATTTTAATGTGTTTTGCTTTCTTTTAGAAAAGGTTTCTTCCTAATTTCAAGTATTTGGGGACTTATTCTTATCATCTTTTGGAATTTATTAGATTTCCTTGATGGTCAAGTCCATGACTGGAATTTTAAAAATAACTGTGCAGGAAAGTTAGATAAGCTCACATTTGACTTAGCCTGATGTTTTCTACATTCAGATCCCTCATTAGTTCTCATAGACACTGGCTTAGTATGGAGCAGATCAAAATAGAAATTATGACCTGAATTTTAGCTTTAACTCTGCTGCAAACAAACTGTGACTTTATACCAGTGTGGTATGGTGCAAACCCCTAACTGTGGTGGAGAAAATGCATCATGCACTTTGTCCAATATGGTAGTTACTAGTCACAGGGCTGCTGAGCACTTGAACTTTGACTATGTACCTGAAGAACTGAATTTTTAGTATAATATAATCCAGATTTGTACAACCACAAATGGCTATTGTACCCGATCAGATAGGCAAATTTAATCTGTGAAATTAAGTCTCAGATTTAATAAATCTTAAGAGACCTTAACTCTAAAATCTTAACTTTATCAATCTGTTAGTTTATATATTTAAGTTGAAGGTGTTCTGATATAATAGAAAATCAGAATGGATAGGAAAAAGTCACTAAGATGTGGTAAAATGTCAGAACCTTGGTGTTCTGCTCAAACTTCTAATATTTTGAGAATCAGAAATTTTCCACATTCCATAGCGGAGCCTATAGTAATTCAAGGATTTGGCTATATGGAATCATTTCAATATAGGGCAGTCTCTAAAAGTCAACCCAGATGTGAAAATCACACTATTCATGTTATAATTATTGTTTTACTTTTCTATCAAAGGTTAGAAAACCCTAACATCTATCACACATTCCTTCCTCATGGGCTTTTGCTTAACAAACAATCATAACTAAAATCGCAAATTACTTAAAACTCATGAAAATAGCTTCACATTTAAACTTGTGGAATACAATGAAAATTATACACCAGAAAAGATGAGGCATTATTTGTAGAAAGGGTTCATTGGTTGCTTCCAAATGCTTGTGCTTCTTACCATTTTATACTGCTGTGTTCAGATTGTTGTTAAAGGGCTTCTAGCACACAGTCATACACACACACTACAGTGTGGATGAGTAGGGCCCCCAGGAGCACTGCTGGGTCAGATCACTGCATGGGCGCCCAGGAGCACTTCTGGGTTAGATCAGTGCATGGGCCCCTAGGAGCAGTGCTCGGTCAGATCACAGCCCCCAGGAGCACTTCTGGGTTAGATCAGTGCATGGGCCCCTAGAAGCAGTGCTGGGTCAGATCACAGTCCCTAGGAGCAGTGCTGGGTCAGATCACTGCATGGGCCTCAGCAGCAGTGCTGGTTCAGATCATGGCCCCCAGGAGCAGTGCTGGGTCAGATCATGGCCCCCAAGAGGAGCGTTGGGTCAGATCACAGCTATTTTTCAGGATTGGAGATAGCAGTTACTTCATTTGAGCATATGCTATGATGACATAAAATTTTTAAACCATCAAGATTTCCTTTGACTTTACATTAAATGTGTAAGGCAAGCAGAGTGAGCATGAGTTTTCAAAACATCTCTCATTTGTCCTCTCTTCAGACCTTTTTACAGACTGGCAAAATAACCATTTTTTTTTTTTTACTTACCTTTCTCTATTTGTCTCCCTCAGACAGTATGCCGTTATGGCAGGGATTTTCTGCATATAGTTTTTTTTTTTTTAATATTGTTGTGTCCAAAAAAGTCAGTATTGTTCGTATTATCACTTGGCAACTCAAACCAGTCTTCAAAATATTTTAACAACCCTTCAACTATTGAGAACTATTAATGAGTAAGATCATGTATATTCGATTATCCAAGTTAGTGACTAAGGGAAATTCTGAGCACCAATTTCCAAAGACAGTTTTGGGTGAAATACCCGATTCCTACTTTGGTTACAATCGTCTGTGCATAGAGCATAGGAGCCATACTAGTTTTTGACGTGTTTTAGATCTTCTTTGTCCATTTGGCTTATTGCAATGAAGAACATGTCTAAGTAATAAGAAACTGAAAACTGAATCCATAAATAAAACAGAAGGAGCTACCTTGAAAAGACAACATTTGTATGTTTGTCTTTTTTTTTCCTTTTCAACAAAACTTTATTGGAAGTGGATTCTGGTGCTGACAGATGTTGTCAGCTAGCAGGTTACCACCCTGAACATAACTGCTGCTCATGAGGATTGTTTTGGAGGAAACTTGATTTCCTTAAGTCACAGATTTCAGGTTGGTTTGTTTATAAGGATTTTGAAAAGTTTTATAATTTGCATCCCAAAGAATCTGTAGTTTTAGAAGTTGTCCAAACTGAAGCTATATAGGACATGTCCAGGCTTACTGTCTGCCTCCTAACTAAATTAATTAACACCATCCAACAGATTAGAAACAATAAGAAAGAAGAATAATGCAATAAGTTCAACCAAATGGGTGCTTTAAGATAGGAAACATCTTCTGTGGGGATTCAATTACTTCTCCCTGGAAGTGGAAAGAGGTTTCCTCCCATTCTTTTTTCTCTGACTTGTTTTATAACTTTAGGTAATTTAGTTAACTTTTCCATGTTTTTGTTTTTAATAAAGGATGTAAGTACCACAAGTTTTATTATTTATTATTTTTATGATTATAATATAATTACAACATTTCCTCCTTCCTTAATAAGGAATTACCTTCATAAAATGAAGTTTATTGAATGATGTACAATACGAACAAAATAAATCACAACAGTAAAAAGAAATCATGATAACAAAAGAGAGAAGCAGTTCTTTCTAGTTGGAAAGATTTCCTGTGTCCCATTTGGGACACAGGAAAACTTTCAGCTACAGTTTATTGTGCAACAAAGGTCTAATTCATAATTTTTTAATACTGACATCAGAGGGGGGAGATTTGAGCACCAAATCTCTGTTTTATTTCAGTTTGATGGAGAAACAAACAGCCTCCATGAGGGGGGAAATTTGAGCATCTAATCTGTTTTATTTTCAGTTTGACAGAAAAATGAACAGCCACAGGGGCAAATAATAAGTGGAACTTTATTTTTTAAGAAATTAAAAAATTAGAGTAACTCTAGATTTACAGGAAATTATCACAGATAGAATAGAGTTTCTTCCATTATTATAATCCTGTATTACCATGGCTTGTGCCATATTTGTCAGCACTGAGAAATACACATGGACACATTTCTGTTACATAAATATAGTCTATGTGTGGATTCTATGTTTTCCCTTTCCATTAATGTCTTCTTTCTGTTCAAAATCCAGTTCAGGGTTGTATATTGTATTCTTTCTTATACAATTTTAATAGTCTAGTTAGGAGATGTAAATGCCCCAGAATTTTCATCGATTATTCTCTAGTGTTATCTGATTTGTGACGGTTTCTGTCATTCCTCATTTTTCATGACTTTGCCCATCCTGAGAAGTATTGACCAGGTGCCTGTCAAATGTCCTCCAGTAAGGCTTTGTCTGATGATTTTCTCTTAGGGGGTGGGGTAGGGAAAGTCTGATTAACGAGTGCTAAATTACAGTTAGATTGGAGTGAGACGTTCTTATGCTATTCATGGAACCCTGATTCTGTACCACACTATATACACAGAAAGGATTTTTAAAGGTTTTGTCCTAAGAAAGACAAATGTTTGAGAAGACAGATATGCTTAAACTGGTGTTGCATAAATCCTAATTGGTTTTATAATAAAAATCAGGAGCCAGATGTCAGGGTGAAAGCAGAGATGCAGAGCAAGCCATAGCCGCTACCTCTTACCTCACCAACTCCTCAGCCTGAAAGAGCACGAATTCTGTCTTCTACAGCCTTATATTCTTTTCTCTGCCCAGCCATATCACTTCCTGTTTTAAGCTTCCAAGTGCTGGAATTAAAGGTGTGTGCCATCACTGCCTGGCTCTGATTCTTTTTTCGACTGGATTAATCTCATGTAGCCTAGTGTGGCCTTGAACTTACAGAAATCCAGACAAATCTCTGCCTCTGCCTCCGAGGGTTAGGATTAAAGGTGTGTGCCACCACTGCCTGACCTCTATGGCTAACTCTGTGGCTCGCTCTGTCATCTGATCTTCAGGCAAGCTTTATTTCCTAGATTACAAACGATATTCCACCACAAACTGGCTTAAACATTGTATAATATATACATGTTTTTAAATATTGTGTTCCTCCATTGATACGTATAACTTTATTGTATTTAGTTTTGTTGTTGTTTGTTTCTGCTCTTTTGGGGGGCCCGCCACCCAGCTCCCAGATAAATTGCACAGAGGCTTATTCTTAATTATGAATGTCCAGCCTTTGCTTGGCTTGTTGCTAGCCAGCTTTACTTAACTTAAAATTATTCTGTCTAACTTTTGCCTTCTGGCTTTTACCGTTCTTTATTTCTCTATACCTTCCATTATTTCTTATTCCATGGCTGGCTGCATAGCTGGATGGCTGGTCCCTGATGTTCTCCTCCTTATCTGGCTACTCCTTCCAGCCAGATTTCTCCTTCTATATCTTCCCTCTGCCTGCCAGCCCCACCTATCCTCTCTCCTGCTTTGCTATTGGCCATTCAGTTCTTTATTAGACCATCAGGTGTTTTAGACAGGCACAGTAACACAGCTTCACAGAGTTAAACAAATGCAACACAAACAAATGCAACACACCTTAAAATAATATTCTCCAACAAGTTTCGTTTGGTGGCAGGGTCCTGCTACACAGTCCTCGCTTTGTAGGAACTCAGTTTGTAGATGAGGCTGACCTCAGACTTGTAGTCATCTGCTGCTTGTCTCCCAAGTGCTGAGACTATAGACATGTGCCACCATGCCCATATTACTTGGATGATTTTAACCAGTTAAAAATAAGTTTTAACTGGTTGAAGAAACAATACTGGATAGGTAAAAATGTCCTTCTTGGACTTAAAAGCGAATGGCATCACATGGCACATTCTATTCTCTGTCACTTGGTTTTCCAGGTTTGTTCACAATTAAATATTATTTTTCCCTTTCCCTTTTTCTTAGAATGCTACTTTATTCTCTGAAGGCAGTTCAGTGCATTTAGCCCCCTTCAAAGGTCAGTGGAGATGAGTTTCTGCCTATTGAAGCGAAGCTGTAACAGTAAGAAAAACACACATCTACCCTGACTCTCTAAATTGCTTGGAATTTCCTGATGGGAGCATCAGCTGTGGATGGCAAGTCCTTTCTATCTATGACCGAGTTAGGTGACTCAGGGTCTCCAGAGCCATGATTAGATCGACACCAGTTCAATAGAACTGTCATTATATTCCCCATGGAGAGAAGACTAGGCCTGGAGATCCAGTTCAGTTACCAATGCTGATGATTTAATCAATGCCTACATAGAGAGACTTTTACAAAAGCCCTAGGTGATGGGGTCTGAGGCTTCCGGATATAGAATACAGTCCCGAAGGTGGTATAGCCAACACAGAAGCGCTGTACTCCATGTGTCCGGTAGTGCCTGGCTCTAGGTATCTTTCACTTGATTGGTCTTTGGGCGTGTCCTTTGTAACAAACGGCAGGAAGTCAGATGCCTTCTAGGTTTCAGTGACCTGTTTTAGCCAATTGCTAAACCCAAAAGGGGGTTGTGGGAGCTGCTGACTTCATAGATAGATGATCAGAAATGTTGAGAGTTAATATTTACAATTGTCTTTTGAGGTATGACAAGGTCATTCTTGTGGGACCAAGTCCTTTTCCTGTGGGTCTACACGAACACCAGATGTTTGAAGTCAGAATTGTATTGAATTGGCGAGCACACAGCAGGTGTTAGGAGAATTGAGAAGTTTTTCCTGTGAAGAAAATTTTTACACATTTGTTGTCAGAAGTATTGAGTGTAAACAGAAAATGCTGTATACTTTTTTTTAACAGTTGTTCTAGAGAGAAAATGTTTCTTCTTTCGTATTTATTCATGGTTTGATTCCTTTGGTACAACACGGTGCTACTTATTATCTTGCTCTATGTGTTCTACCTATCCTCACTGGGAGATCTTTTGGCTGGCTCACACTTAGATCTCGTTGGGACACTCCCATGTTTATCAGTTTTCATTGAGTGCTTCCTCATGTGCTGGCCCTACAAAAGATGCTCATCTCACTGCGGAAAATTCTTCCTTCAGGTGGTCTGGTTTCTCATCAAGATGTGGGTGCTGGCTGTGCCTGTTATGTAAGGTGGTCACTGTTCCTGGCCTTTAAGGTCACAGACCTGGATGGGTCCCCACTGCGTCACTTACAGCGTTTTGAAGAATGCAAACATCTTTCCATTTTTAACCTAGTTAGTCATGGAGGAAAAAAAAAAAACAAAGGAAAAGAAAAACAAGACACAGCTCCTTCTTGAAGAGTGTTCATGTCTCTAATTTCAAAGCAATCCCTTGAACCAATCTTGGTATTTGAAAAGATCCTTATTGGCACCTCATTCTGTGTGGTTTGAAGAAGAGTCGTTTTTAGCTTATAGCAGCACTCCTGGTTCCAAAGTCTGCAAATGAGAAAGTGAACTCTTGATTTCTGAAAAGTGGCCATTGCTTGTGATGTCAGGACCCCTGGCTCTTGCTACATCAACTCAGGTCTCCCGTATTCCTAGTATTTCAGAAGGGTCATGGTTCTTCTGTGGACCTCCAGGAGCTCTGGCTTCCCACTGTGAGTCTGTATGCAGTGGTACTTAGGAGGCCCGTGGATCCCCAAGTGTCAGAAACGGGACTTCCTCAGTCACCAGAGTTAGACCTGCCTCTCATGTCAGAAGCACTCTTCATAGAATAAGAGTTGAGCCTGAAATAAAAAACAAGGCTTTCTAACTAAGCCAGGGCAAGACCAGTTTGCCACTAACGTTCATAACCAACCACTCCCCGCTGGTTCTTCACCATCCTCAGACTGGGCATTAGCTGAGGTGCAGACAGAGTACATATAATTAAAATAGATTCAAAATGATTTTGTCCTCTTTCATCCAAACTTTTACTTGCTTAATAGAGAAACACCATTTAGTGTCTACAACATGCTCTTTCATAATTTCTCTTAGTGAGCTTAAAAAAAAACTTTTAAATTATCTTCTACCCTATTTTTTTTATCTTATCTGCTATGGATAAAAACGCTGTTGCTAGCTTCACTGTATTCCTCAGTAATGTTCTTTCAGTCACCATGCCTCTCACTGTAAAAGTCCCATCCAGCTGTCAGAAATGGCAGTGTAATTACAATAATTCTGTAATGTGCTCTTCAGAGCTTTGCAGATGGTGGGAGGTGATGGTGAGGCAAGCGTGCCTCTGTCGTGGCTCAGGCTCTGACATCCTCTTTGAGGAATCAGAAAGGAAAATTTCCGAGACTGGCTATTTCAGATAGCAAAGACAGCAATAATTTAATATTCCATGGCAGTGGATTGTTAAAATTGATGTATCCTCATACATGCACGTCCATAGAAATGTTTTTGGTTTAGTTCTTATTTCCCATGGATTATCCAGGAACTTCCTAAAAGTGGCATAAGCTTTGAAATAGTTGTATGGTGGTGAATGAGACCTTTTAACCCCTATACCCTCAAACTATTAGAATGTATAATTGAACCCAACACACAGAATGTATGTGTTTGTACGTCATACTTGGTCATGTGTGGATGATTTCCTAGGATTCCTCCTTGGTGCACGCACATTCCTCCTTGGTGATCCAATGGAAAGAAAAATAAATCCTTGGGATTTTGAATGTGGTGTTGGTACCTATTTTTGTTTCTGTTTAATGAATGACTATTATCACAGCACTTAAATCATTCTAAATAGAAGCACCTCATACATCTATTCTGAAACACTTGCTCAGATTCCTCCCACCGATGCCTTTGAAGGTGGCCAGGCAAAGACAGTGAACGTAAGGCAGCTCAAGTGATGTTTGATTTCATCTCTGCCGTGTTGTGATTAGACTCAGTGAAAACTGAAGGTACAGCTTTGAGCATCGCTGGAAGGAATAGGCTTTTTTCTGACTGCCCATTTTGTTAGTCCAGAAAATAGATCAGACAACTAATCTTTGTGACAAAGAAGTTAACCTCTATAATGTGCTTTCGTTGTAATGGCATCAGCAAAAGGAACATGGTCTCACATCCCTTGTACGTTAGGAAAGGACAATATGTTGTTGCATAGTTCACTTAAGAAGTACTTATTCACTCCCTATAGCCAGGTATGTTTAATGGCCTTGATATAATTGATGGCAGCCAATGTTAGATGTATTGGGGTTTTGTTTGTTGGAGTGATGTTTCATGAGAACGCTATAGAAGCACTCTTGAATGGTATTTACTCTTTTATGATATAAGAGATTCATTGTGGTTAATAGCAGGAACAAAACTCACTTTTCATATATGAAGTTAATTGATTTTTTTTAGGAATCAGGCCTATTCCATTTTTGACATGTTCTAGCATACATGACTGGTTGTTATGGATTACCCCATACTAAATCAATGAAGATTCTGATCATGGCTTTAAAAGACATCTTTCATTTACAGGAGGAATTGTTTATTCAGTTTCACTTGACATAAATAGTATCTTAAACATGTAGCTTTACCTCCATAGTTTCTCTTATAAAGTGACATAAACAGTTTCTATAGAGAATAAATTTTCAGAAATTTGTCCCAGAACTAGAAATTACAGGTGGTTGAAAAATTTTCTGTGTAATCAAGAATATTTTAAAGTTGATACACAGTACTTGTTCTATAATTCTATCAATTATAGCAGAATTTATTCCTTGTACTTTGAGGGGACATAAAGTTTACTCTGAGAATATTTGAAAGGAAATATTAGGTTTTAGGCTTTGGAATTTGCATTGTTGGTCTTAGTCCACCCCAGGAACAAAGGAGGACATTTAGGAACTCTGAGGTGTTCAAAGCAAAGAATTTGGCGTGGCCAGAGATAGGAGAGGGTATCCAATAAATGTCAAGTAGAGGCTGACTTCATGACCATGGCTTAGGTTATCAAGTTTCTTAAGTTCTTTTTCTGTGGTTAACTTATACATGACATTTTCCCCCTTTGAGAAATAAACAACAAATTCAGTATATTTTGTATTTTTATGAAATAACATTTACTTAGCACTTCACCCTGAGGAGGATATAAAAGTTATTATATAAAAGTTATGGTCCCTTATTGGGATCAATTCAGAGTACCATATTCTCTGCTATGTCTTG
Source organism: Peromyscus maniculatus bairdii (assembly GCF_049852395.1). NCBI lineage: Eukaryota > Metazoa > Chordata > Mammalia > Rodentia > Cricetidae > Peromyscus > Peromyscus maniculatus. Next base: position 34,896,417 of record NC_134866.1, on the reverse strand, counting down.
GTCTCTGCCTCCATTTTCACTCAAGGAACCGTTGAACATTAACTTTGTTGTGCCTGAAGTGAGGGTCAGTTTCACATCTTGTTTTTATTACCTCTTACGGGTCCAGTTCTTTCCCTTAATCCGTGTTTTTACCTATTACTCTCCTTGCTCTAGGGAGCAATGAGAAACACTCTGAATGTCTTCATCAGATCCAGCTACTATGATTGTGTCTGGGGAAAACTAAAACCTGTAAGATAACAGTGATGGAAATTCAGGTGGTCAGATGACTTGGTGTGTGTGTGTGTGTGTGTGTGTGTGTGTGTGTGTGTGTGTGTGTGTGTGTAATTTGAATCACCTCTATAATGCATTAAGGAGCATACATCCTGAGAAGTTCTTGTTTTTACCTATCCGTGGGTACGTATTTCCCTTTCCTCTTTGCTGTAGAAACTTGCGGTCCTCTGTCTTTCCTCAAGCTCCTATCATATCCTTAATACTTTGGGCTTTTTATTAGTTGGTTTTGTTTCTTTGAGATAGGATCTCTTGTTGTAGTCCACGCTAGTCCAGGACTCACTATGTATTTGAAGCTGGCCTTGAGCTACAATGATCCTCCTGCCCCACCCTCCCAAGTGCCGGGATTACAGGCATAAGCTCTCATGCCTGGCTTTGGATTTTGATTTTTCTCCTTGCTGTTCTTTTTTTCCTGTAGGTAAAACCCCAAATTTTAATTTGTTATACTTTGGCTTTCCTTCTCAAATTCTGTATTTTATAAACAGAGCTTACTTTAAATATATAAATTCAATTTTGCTTAAACACCGACTATGAAACCTACTATGTATCGGTCACTTTTGGGCTTGAGCTGAACAGGAAGATGAGGGGCTTATGTTCTAGCTAACAAGATAAGGCTTTCCATCTGTGGCTGATGGTATCCTCTCTATATGAGGTGTCAGGGCCCCTGATGCATTTAGCACATGATATTAGCTGAATGGGGACTTGGAGGCTTCCCATTTAGGTGGCTGAATTGTAAGAGTGTGATTATTGACCAGACAGTGCCCTTCTCATAAGAAAGACTTAAATTGTGTCTATATGGTTTTGTCATCACCCACCAGGGACCACCAGCTCCATATTATTACAAATAATGTGATAAATTCTAAAATGTCCGTATTCATGGATTCTGTGAAGGTACTCATGAGTGGTCGGTCCCTCATCGTTTCTTGTTAGTAAGGTAAGATGGGAACTGGAGAAGACTTTCTGGAGGAATAATCATGGCTGACTATATAAGACGTGCTGGGGTTCACTTGCCTGCGGATTGACTGTGAAAGTACACTCAACAGCCATACGTAATGTCTGATCACTTTACGGTTCCTGCCATGGTGATAAGAATGTGGAAATCAGGAAGTGAGGAAGGCATGGGTCAGGATTTCATTGGCTTGCATTTCAAGCTGAGTTGCTTATACTTTACCCAGATATACTTTGCGGCCACTTAGAGGGTTAAAGCAGAGAATGAGTGTAATCAGCTACTTAGATCAGTTCCCATTTTCATTGGCTAGGATGTTTGGGAGGCACAAGGCTGGACACAGATGACGGGAGAAATTGTGAGAACATTGGCTTGGACAAGAAAAGGTCAAGTTTAAGAAGTGTTGGGAAAGCTTGCGTTCTCAGTGATTGAATGACTGATTTGGTTGGGACATAAAGGAGAGGCAGGAGATAAAAACATTTCTGATTTGGATCCTGAGGTGGATGACCTAGGAAGTTAACAGGTAAGCAAGATTTGCCTCAATGAAAACACCTAATTTCATTAGGAACACACTGAGCCGAGGCATATGTTAATTAACACACTATAAACAATCATGTTCTATTTCTCATGCATGTAGAATTAAAATGAGTATCTGTGACTGCCAACTACTGGCTTATGCACAATGATTCAAGGATTGGGATTCCTCTATTCAGGTTTGGCCATTTCCAGCTTGTACTTTGTAGAAGGTTCAGGAACATGGATCATTCTTGGGAAGTCTTATGGTCCAGCCCTGAAATACTGTACATCACTTTCATTGGCCAGAACTTACTTGTATGACTTTAATGAAGGCTGGAAAAATCTATCACATGAGCCAAGGAATTAGGGGAAAAACTGGGGAATCAGCCATCAGGCTGCCACAGAGACCTCTGAAGCATTTTAGACATTGAAGTCTGAAGCTCAGAGGACCTGAACTGGAAATAGCAGCAGAGGCAAAGGCAATTTATGTTCAGGAGAGCCGATGAAGTCACTCTTGGAGAAAAAGTAGAGGCAAGAGCCATTGGCCAAGGAGAGAACTCTTAAATCTGACCATCCCACTAAGATGGTTTGGGGAAAGGATGCCAAGGAACCTCGGAGTTCCCAAAGGGGCCTGAAGAACCAGGCCAGGCTTGTGCCATGGAAACTTTTGAGTGAATAGTTTCAAGCAGTTGGTGGAACACACTGTAAAATGCCTGGAGGATGTGAACTCCAAAGCGGCCTCTCAAATCGGACAACTGCCAGAGAGCTCACTGAGTCCAGTTCTCACTTGTAAAGGCACAGGCCAGGAGGGACCCAAGTTTCAACTCAGAGGAGTAAATCCAGAGGAGCCCCAGGGCGGGTTGTAACTGATGAAACAGGTCCCTGCAAGAACAAGAATAAAAGTGCTTATTAAAATGAAATGTCAAGTTTATTGCATTTTGCTTCTGGAAAGGCCATTTTATGATGGATAACTGATATTTATGGTGCATAAGCAATTTTACCTACCTAGCAATGGAGAATATAATTATATTTCCAGTCCCACGCTAGTTCATTTACATGATCAATTCACCTGTCCTGGGAAATAGAAGGAAATCTGCGAAAGGAAAGTTGCTGTCTTTTTAGGGTTTTGAAAACTCTAATGCAAGGAGGAAAGCACTCTGCTGTAACTTCATTGTAAACTAAGACAAACTGAAAATCCTCATCGTCAGTAAAGAAAAGCAGTTATAGCCTGCTTTCTTTGTGTTTCAACAAATGTTATTATTTAATCATCATAGTTTGCCTCTCTCCTACTGTTTAGCTGGGAGCATGCGAAGGAGAACTTTTCTTCCCTTGAGCATTGTTTAATAATGGGGAAGACAGAAATAAAGAGGCTTATATTTGGATTGAGGTGGGTACTTCATGTTCTGGTGTTTAATATTGAGCAGCAAGTGCCAGTTTTATTAATAAATCGCCCCACAGCCATCCTTCCCTTGGACTTCCAAGGAGTTTCACATTTCCTACTGCAGCACATGCCGCCACTTAAAAATGCTATAAATTGTTTCTATATATGATTCAATGGTTTCTCACTTCAGACCAGAATACTGAAAAGTAACAAATCTAGAACTGATCTGTTGCTATTTCTGGCCTAATGAAAAAGATGGTGTCATGAATAATTTTCAGCATGTTTTTTTTAAATTTTATTTAAAGCATATTTTGCAGTACTCTCCAAAATACTCAAACTCCTTGCAAAAATCATCAAAAATTATATGATCATGTTCAGAGCTTAGTTTATTATTTTTCTTTTTACATGTAGCTGAATATTTGTAGTTTGATGCATTAACATTTTTAATATTAATACCTTAATAGTTTTACTTTTTAGAAAAAAATTCTAGCATTAGTAAATAGAAACAAAGCAGATGAAATACATTGAAGATATTGATTTATAATTGAAGTCTATCTCCTGGATTTTTATTGAAAATAATAATTGTAGCTGAAAGTTTTCCTGTGTCCCAGCCAGTCTGCAGCCACTCAGACCCAAGTAAACACACAGAGGCAAATAATGGTCTTTTATTTCTGATTTCTGCCATGGTACTTGTATAGCAGACCCTGGGTGAACAGTTAGGGATTAAGGATCATAGTTGGAACATTATCATTTTAGAAGTGTTGTGTGACTCTGTCGTAATGGAGAATACCACATTTCTAGCTCATTTTATTGCATTCTTTTCATGCTTGATATCAGGGTCAGCCTTTAAATGAAAAAATGATGAGATGGCTATAAGCTGAACATCCAGCAATCATCTCCCCATTATGCTAGATGGGGATACATTACAGATCTAAAGTTCACCATTCAAGAAATATGCGTTTGCTGATGAGAGTTTTAAAGAGGCTGTGCTTGGTGTCGCTCTGCCCAATGCTCAACTCATGCCCCAAACCTCTTCTTCATTACAGGCCTATTTTTCTGCAAGTGTCAATTTTCTCTCATGAGTTATTTAAAAAACTATATTTTTAGTGCCTTAATTCCCTTTTTTTTTTCAGCTTTTTGTTTTGCATGTTGAATAGGATATTGAGTTGGTGGAGGAAGATGAGTGTGGAAGTAGAACCTATATTCCTTTTCAGCTGTTCTCTTGACAGATCCATTCTATTCACTTATCACTCACTCACTCACTCACTCACTCACTCACTCACAGAGAAAGAATACTGTGCCTTCTTAAGAATATGTGCCAGACTTTTGGATAGAGCAGTGAATTACGGTACCCAGTATAGTGTCTGGAAGAGTCATCTTCCTCTTGCCTCTGAAGAGCCTTCCTAATCCCCTTGCATTTGCCCCATTATATAATTAACTGTCAATCTACCTTGAGTTCTTTGCTATCCATTCAACATACTTGGTCACCACTTCATTGAATTAGTTAATACTAACTAGCTGCTGTGTCAAATAAGTCTTCCAGGTCCAGTGATTTGGCACCCAAAACATTTGCTTTTCCTTGGATGTTGAATAGTGGAATGGGGTTCTGAGTAAGTGGGCTTTGTTGTACACAGTCAAGCAAGGGCCCAAGATGAAGAGAGCTCATCCATATTCTGTCATGTTGCCTCTCCATGTCCATACTGCAGAAGGGGAAAGAACATGAAGAATGTGTACAGGGATTGTTATAGGCCAGCACCTAGAAGTCACAAATATCACCTTTCTTTTTTTCCATTATCTGGAATGCAGGCTCACTGCTACTCTTAACTGCAGCAGAGCTGGGAAATGCAAGTGGTTGGGTCTTAAATGAAGGCTGATAAGCCGGGTTAAAAGGGAACGATGAGTATGCCTTAGATAACTGTTTTTCTTTCTCTCACGCCAGTCTAGATAGAATCACTTGTCTTCCTTCAGTAATTGATTCTGTTTCAGAAGTCTTTGGGGAGTTTAGATGGTAGGAAACATTCTATTTTCCTTTTACAATGTGTTGAGCATACTAAAAGGGAAGAAAGCCAGATACCTGAACATTTTATTGCTACTACTGGAAACACTTTGATTTGAGAGCGCCGCTCTACTATTTTTCAGTATTACTTGCCTCAACTGGTGAATAAGTGTACTGAAATCTCCTCTTGGTAAGAATGCTGCTGTCTCTTCGTTCCATCCCTTCTCCAGGCACACTTACCAGGTGCACCCTCCATGTTCTGCGACGACTTGAACATGTCTGAGTTCCTTTAATCCCCTCATCCAGTTATTTATGGTTTAGGAGGAAAGGAGCCAGTAGGGCGGGAAGGACAAAGCTGGAAACCCCTGTAATCATAGAATTACACTCAGACAGGACAAAGTGAAAGGCCACTCAGCTGCGTCTTGGGGATGAGGGAGACGTGGGGAATGCCACTTTCCGAGAAAGAAAGCTTGCTCTCCATCTAAAGCTTTTTAAAAAATGACTCACAGTTTCTCTTCTCTAACTAGACAATGAGCATTTCAAAGAAAAGAATCCTATTTTTGAAGATTCCTAGAGTAGTATCAAGCTTACACTAGGTACTCAACACGTTGAATTGCCTGACTGAAGATCATCTACATGAGTACCTTTGTAAACTTTATTTACCATACACTTGCATACATTGTCTTATGCAGGGTTAACCACAGCTCTATGGCAGAGATAAACAGTCTTATTTTAGGCATCTCGGTACTTAACTGAAACTCCGAGAGGTTTGCTATTTTGTCAGTACCACACAGAGGTTAACAGAACAGATGCAGGTGTTCTGTTTCAGTCCTGTGCGGTTTTTCACTTTGGGAAGCAGGCATTTCAGGGTTAAGAATGGTGCTGGGTGTACCAGGCTCGGCTGACTCCTCATGGGAGGCCTCACCTTCTTATAGGAGGGAATGAGGGGATGGCTTGGAGGGGGAAGGCTGGAGGGGTGGAAGGAGGGAAGAGGGGGATCTGATTGGTATGTAAAATGAATAAAAAATTTCTTAATAAAAAAAAATGGTGCTGTGAAATTTCCAGCCTGCGCTTTGGGGGCTGGAGAACATCAGCTCACTTAGCTGAGCGATGCAGGACCCCATCTATGGTGAGTGAGTGGAGAGAGGACTCTTTTTAATAGAAGCAAACAGGTGGCTTTTCTAGAATTGTTTAACATGCTATGTGTCTGCCAGCTCTGTATTCTGTACTCAGGAGGTTCTCTGTAAGTCTTTAACTAATTGAAGTGATTTCAAATATGTACATTAGGTTTAGTTAAATTGGGCAAGCTTCCTGTTAGAGGCTGTCATAAGTTCTTAAATCTTGGTCATCATCGTGTCTCAAAATTTGCCTGTGGTGTACTCTAAGCCAGAATTTTTTTTTTTAATTCAAGGGATTTATAGCACATTAACTTGATTTCTGGTTTTCTGTTTTCTGTCTGTGGCTTTCCCATATTTATTGAGCTGTAAGGACATTGGTCTTTTCTGTGGAAATGTGATGACCTGATGGCCAGTCTGTTAAAGTTCCCCCTGACTAAGGGTCACAGCATTGATTGGAGAAGTTAAAATTGCACATTTCCATGTGGCTATTTTGCATTGTTTCCAACTTCCCTGTCTGAAGCCACCTGATCCTGCGTCCTCCACACACCTCTCCCCTCCACTGTTGCCAGCTGCTCCCCACCTCTTTGGTGGCAGGCTCTAAGCCACAAAGCGCCCAGCCACTTCCTCCTTTCCTACCTGCTGTTCATCTAACTCATGCTGGCGTCATGCTGTTTACCTCGGAGATGTCTCGCGAGTCCTGGATTTGAGGTCCTATTTTAAATCCAGGTGCCCATCTTAATCTCCTTAGAGCTCTGAGATGATTGGAGAGTATTTACTGACAAATGAGCAACAGGACTGAGCTTAAAAATAAATAAATAAAACGTTTCCACATTAGAAGTCATATCTTCACTGAGCCGTGGGAGGATTTATTTCATCATCTTTGGAAACACCTGTGTTTTCCAAAACTCTGTATCCAGGAGACCGAGCAGGCAGTGGGAGTCTTTGCCTGTGCATCATGGCACAGAGAAGGTGGTTGATAAATGAATAATGAATGGAGCTGAAGGGATGGGGAGGGATAGATGGGCGATGGCAGGATGGTTCTGAATGCAGCTTCTAGTTTCTGCTTTTGCTTGACTGGAAATGTGTTTTTTCCTTTTGTTCTCTCTCTCTCTCTTTTCCAAGCTCAAGATGAAAGCCCAGAGCTGGAAAGATAGACAGACAGAACCACCTTCATGATTAGTCACTACTAGAGAGTGTCTTTAGTGCCTCAGCCTACTAATGTGAATCCATGGGAAACCCAGATGTGCTTTAGAAAGTGTCTGTAGTGGGAAAAAAAAATCAGTAATAGCAACTGCTTGTTTAAAAGAAAGAAATGGAGGGCATAGGAGTCAGGCTTCAATCAAATATTTTTGCAAGAATTCTACAAAGGTTCTTACATTGGTTTCTTATTCACGGATTGTCTTATTACTAATAAATTGTCCACAAAAATTGTATTAGTAGCATTTAGTAGTTAAATGAGGTTATAATATCCATCCTGGGGGCTGGTAAGTTGAACCAGCAGGCTAAGTGCCTACTGCACAAGCCTGGTGGGCCGAACTTGATCCTGAGAACCCATCAAAAGGTGGAAGGGAGAGAACACACTTCACAGAGTTGTTCTTTAACTTGCACGTGCGTGCCATGTCACGTTTACCTCCGCGTCATTCACCCCCATGCACACGATTAACAATAACAACATCAACAACAATAATAAAGATATTTTGAAAATCATTCTTAACTTTCTCCTTCAACCCACAGGCTAAGGGAATTACAAGTTTTAGGTTCCAAAGCTTCAAGGACTGAGTAGTGATGGTCAGGAAGTGTTTCCCACAGTGGCTTGTTCCGGCAAGTTGACGGCATACTTCCTCTTGTGACGGAAGTGAACGCTCACGTGACTACTCATTTTCTGTTTCTATTTTACAGGGGAAAATGGTGAAAGGAATGGGAGGAGCTATGGATTTAGTGTCCAGTTCCAAGACCAAAGTGGTGGTCACCATGGAGCATTCTGCAAAGGTAACGTGCTCTTTCCTCACCGTTCTGAAAAACTCACAGGCCATTGAGCCCCATTGTGCCCTGTCTTGTGACTGTGGTTTTTAGTTTTCCTCTGGCTTACGGAAGGTGATGGCACTTAGGTTTCAGTGGGAAGGAACACAGAGAGGTGGTAATTTATTACCTGGCCAGGTGCTTGTTCAACTTCGAGGGCCTCCAGGTATCAGGGTATTCTTCGAACACCTGTCTCGCATGCGCATCTGAAGTAAAGGCTTTCCCGTCTCTGAAGTCAGTGGAAAGATGTTGGGGCAGATGTATTGGTTCCTGATGTAAGGTGATTATAGTTTTGGGCTTCACTGTGTTCGAATGAAAAGCCCAATAGCATTGCATGTCGGTTTTCAACAGCAGTTCTTTTCAGCTGGACAGTCTGGCCTTACCCAAGGCGGTGGCGTCCTTTCCAGAACGTTATGAGAGAATGATGGCTGTGCTGTGGTGATAGCAAACGTTCTCGTTCTGAACAGCGTTATTTTTGACAAATTACCACAGAGTTATGGAGTGCCTACTAAGATGCTAGGTGATCACAGCTTGGATTTGGCAATGACCCCCCCCCCCTCCCACGTAAGCCAAAGCCACCTATCTAAGGGAGTTCATTTTCAGCCTTCCACCCTCTTTCATCCTATAATAAATAAAAGCAGCTAACATTTAGTGAGCTTTCGCTGCATGCCAGCCATTTTGGTGTGTTTGTGTGTGTGCGTGCCCATAAAGTGGATAACAGGTCTCTCTTTTTTTTTTAAATTATATTTATTTGTTTTCTGATCCATTGTGTGTTTGCGTATACATGCATGCACCCCTGCCTCCACTTGCCACAACATGTGTGTAGAGGTCAGAGGACAACTTGCAGGAGCTGGTTCAGGTTCTGGTGATGAAGTTCAGGCTGTGGACCTTGAAAGCAAGCGCCTTGAAATCAAGCATCTTTACCCACTGGGCCATCTCACTGGCCTCTAAGAATAGTTTTCCCCTGCTCTCCGCCCCCCTCCCCACTCTTCTGTTTGTGTTTTGGTTCAGGAGGCAGAGCTTTGGAGTGGTAAAGTCACTTGCTTCAAGTCCTTCACTGCAGAGCCCAGTCTTCTAACAAATGGAGCCGCTGTTATAACTTGCTTTCTTCTTAATGTTTTTTTTTTTTTTTTTGCTGTCCAGAACCCATTGATCTCTGGTGATTTGTGAAGGCGGTGTCGGGTGGTCTATTCCTCCCTTGGTATGGCCTTCGATTTTGCTTTATTAACCCCGTGAGGCTCACTAATCTGAGTGAAACGGTGGTGTGCATGCCTGGCTTCATTTAGGGATGCACACCCCCCCCCTCCCCCGTGTAAGAGCATGGGGCTAGATTCGCCCTTCACTTGCTGGCGGGGTGTGTGTGTGTGTGTGTGTGTGTGTGTGTGTGTGTGTGTGTCTGTTGGTGCTGTGTGCTGCTGTGAAGGCTGTCCTTGTGGAGACTGCCCTAAGAGTGGATTTGCATAGGTTGTTTGGGTAAATGGTGGGTGGGAAGTGAGCAGTGGGGCGTGAACGTGAAATAATAGGAAGGGAACCTGTAGCTTGAGTTTTCCTGCCTTGCCCACAGTCAGGACAAATCTCTGTCACCCGCCAGTCCCACAGCCGCTCAGACCCAACCAAGCAAACACAGAGACTTATATTGCTTACAAACTGTATGGCCGTAGCAGGCTTCTTGCTAACTGTGCTTATAGCTTAAATTAGTCCATTTCCATAAATCTATACCTTGCCACGTGGCTGGTGGCTTACCGGCATCTTCACATGCTGCTGGTCATGGCGGCGGCTGCAGTCAGTCCTTCTGCCTTCCTGTCCTTTTATTTCTCCTCTCTGTTAGTCCCGCCTATCCTCCCTGCCTAGCCACAGCCGATCAGGTTTTATTTATTGATCAATCAGAACAACTTGACATACAGACCATCCCCCAGCACAGCCAAGTGCAGACCATCTCAGACACCTGCACTCAGGCCCATGGTCCTAATCATCCTCTATGTGGACCTGCTGGGTAACGCCACAAAGAACCCAAGAAGGGCTCCCACAGGACATACAGAACATCCCACAGCAGGAACCAGCACAGGTGACTGCTGTGAGAAGCCTTTGCACAGCATCCAAAAATGTTCATTCCAGAGGTGGAAGAACACCAAGCTTCCAAGTCTCCTCTGGAACGTAATGCCTCTTTGGAGGAAATTCCGTCCAGCTCCCCTTTGGTTGTTACTTTAATGTTGACGCATAGGCAGTGGAGTCTGGCTTGTTTTGGATTATTTTTGTGTATTCATTTTCAAAACATTAGGCCTGTGTTTAACAAATTCTCTCTCTCTCTCTCTCTCTCTCTCTCTCTCTCTCTCTCTCTCTCTCTCTCTCTTTTTTTCTTCCCCCAAGTCTTTTCTTCTCCTCAGCTGGAATTTCTGGTAGAGGAGAATAAACGGTACTTTAAACCTGTGGCTGCCTGGAGCCCTGTGAAAGCTTGCCGCAGATGCAAGATCACATGCTCTCCCTTCCTCCTTTCTTCTGTTCTCAGTGAGGCATGGGGTTGTTTCACACTTCAGTTGGAGTGTTTGCCACAGATACTTTCATTTGAACAAAGCAACAGAAAAATCTATTTGTGATTAATTTTTCTTTCAAACAATTGGAGGAAGGGGTTGACTTGTTAGACAGTTTCATTCTGTAGTCCAGGCTTGCCTGGAACTCACCCTGTAGCCAATGTTAACCTCAAACTCGTGGAGTTCCTCCTGCCTCAGAGTACTGGGACTACGGGTATGAGCCACCATACACAGGTGTGATTAAAATAAGTATAAAGGACTCTTCACACACAACTGTTAGATAACTTCCAAATACTCATCAATAGAACACTTGTCCTCACATTTCATCTGTGGTCCTAGGATGTATGATTCTACTTGGGGCTGCTACTCTGAACTCGCTGTGAATGGCACTATGTGAACCTTACCCCTTCCTCCCTGAATCCTTTACTTGGGTAAAGGCTGGAAAGGGACAGGTGGGGGTTTCCTGTTGTTGGTTGTTTTTGTTCTTTTGGGGGGCCTTCCACCCAGCTTCCAAATAAATCACACACAGAGGCTTATTCTTAATTATAAATGTCCAGCCCTAGCTTGGCTTGTTTCTTGCCAGCTTCCCTTCACTTAAATTATCCCGGCTACCTTTTGCCTCTGAGCTTTTTCCATTCTCTTACTTCTGTAAATCTTACTCTTACTCTGTGGTTTGCTATGTTGCTGGGTGGCTGACCCCTGGAGGCCTCCTCCTTCTCTGGCTGCTTCCTCCCCTCCCAGATTTCTCCCTCTATATAGTCTTTCTGCCTGTCAGCCCCACCTGTCCTTTCTCCTGCCTTGCTATTGGCCGTTCAGTTCTTTATTAGACCACCAGGTGTTTTAGACAGGCACAGTAACACAGGTTCACAGAGTTAAACAATCGCAACATAAACAAAAGTAACACATCTTAAACTAATATTCTACAATGGTTTCCCATCCCCAGTAGCCCCTCCAGTCAGCCACCTGTCCTTTCAGGCCTGCCTGGCACTTGCTGTATTATATGACACACGGGCAGCCAAGTGAACTAAGCCCCACGCCCCGGTTTATTGATTCAGGGTGCAGAGCTCACAAAGGGATTCCAACACGAGAGAGAAACGTAATCCCATATTCCTGGGTGGTACTTTTGTTTCCACAAGTGTCTGGACCTGCCCACCAGAGTTTCATCTTTTCTCTTACTTACTCACCTGTAGGTTTACAGGTGCATTGGCTGACCTTCAAAGCATGCTTCTATTGTTTTAATAAGAACAAAGGAAACTTTTCGAAACTGGCTGCCTGCTGGTGCTGCTCCTGAGTGGCTCCTTGCCCTCTGGCAATTTCTGGAGCCAACAGTGGGTGCAAGCACCAGACTGGAAGGTGGTTTTGGTTGAGGCTGAGACATAATGGTATCTCACTGTATAGATAGTGCTTTTGTGTTGTCCATCCATCTTTCTTCATTTTTGAAAGTATAATATTTTTTTTTAAAAAAAGATTAGCTTGTGGAGAATTCCTTACATGCTCACCTTTCTTCTTTCCATCTTTGGACCTAGTCCTTCCTCTGTCTCTTACAACTGGAAAGGGAAGCAGGAAGAGTTTGGGTCCTTAGCAGCTGGAGATGTGCCTAACATTGCACGGACGTAGTCTCACTTTCTCAGAGACCCTCTGAGTAAGTCCAGAATGTAGGCAGGCAACTATAGGAAAGTGGCAGGGCTGGTAGTTTGATTCCATCTCTGCCAGCCTATGTCCTTCTCACTCTCACAGACCCAGATTTGTCTTTTCAGGTTTCAGAGAAACTCCTTGGCACCCCTTTACCCTGGCCATAGTTCCTTTTGCTTTGGTGAGAAAGCCATCAAGACCTTGAAAGAAAACCTGAGAAAGCAATCTCTCTGTTTTTATTTCCTCGGATTCTGTGTTATGATCTTTCCTCACTAGATACTTTAGTACCCCAGTGACAGATGGCATTTTATAACCTCTCCTGTTTGCCACTAGGCTGGGCTCAGTGCTACTCGAACATTTATGATTTCTGGGATGTTTAAGTTAGAATTTTAAAGATAAATCCAGTTACAGTATGCTGCCCTTGTCTTCATTCTATTTGCTAAAGGCCTTAAAAGTTGGGCTGAGTTACATTGCTACTCTGCCACCTTGGGCCCACAGATGTCTAGTCTTCTCCTTTGTGAGTTCCCAGCAAGACATGGAGCTCCATCTCTGGTCCCCTGAGCCTTACATCTCCTAGGCTATTCTTGGGTATTATATAAAACATTTTTTTTTTGTACCAACCATTGTATTTCACCCAGTGGTTCCCAAAAGCCTTTGTCTCCAACTGGAATTCTCTGGTGAGCGCTAGAATTGTATTTCTAATTCCTGTTAGAGGATGCTGGCTGGATGTTCCAGAGCCACCTCAGTTACAACACGCTCCCAAATGAAATTATCTCCCTTTCCCTTAAACAGCCTCATCCTCTTTCTGCCTCAGCTAGAGAAATGCTGACCTCTCCACCCCTACCTGAACCATCACCGTGGTCCTCACCCCTGCCTGAACCATCACCCTGGTTCCATTCACTTTGTACCCCATCTCCATAAACGTGGATCTGTAGTGCTCCACAATCTTCTTGCTCTCTATTTTCCTTTCTCTACACATATTTAGGTCCCTGGTGAAGTGTCCAAAAGGTCCTCAACTGCTTGAGACCCTCCTCGTCATCAAGTACATGGACCAAGGAGTTCCTCTTTAACGTCTTGATACAGTCAACCCTGCCTGGGTTACCATAGCCTGCCTGCTTTTTACAGTCGCTGCCCTGTCCCCAATCCCCCTGCCTCATCCTTGTTTCCAGGATTTCAGTTCTGCTCCATGGTGTGGCTCCTGTCCTTGAGTGATCCTACTCTCCTGCCTCACCCTTTTGGTCTTACTTTTGGCTTACAACCGCCTGTACAGAGTTCTGGGTGAATGGGATAAGACTTGATGGGTCTGAGGGTAGAGTGTCTACCATTTTCTATGAATGGCCAAAGGAGTGTTCTTTGATGTTTTGCCTTGGAATTTGGTAGGAAAGCCTTATGTGGATGTGTTGGGTCACCTCTTTATGCAGGCGTCAAATCTTTATCAGGGACGACTACGTGGTGGGCACTAATGATAGGGACTGAGGAAGTAAAAATGAACAGATGTGGTTCTTCCTTCATGGGCTGCACAGCTGAGTGGAAAGTTCATTTTGAGGGACAACAACAAGCTTCTTCCCATGGAGCATTTTCAGGGACATCTGACGGCTGGGGCAGAGTTTGACAGGGACCTCAGTGTTATAATAGAAGGGACATTAAGACAGTGTGAGACTGGGACAATGTTTGTCAAGGGATTGAGTATGTCCTTGTCGGAGAGCAAAGATGGAAGAGTTAGGTAGGAGCAGGCGCACACAGTGGCTCTAAATATACATTACACACACACACACACACACACACACACACACACACACACACACACAGAGCCATGCTACCTCGTTCTCAATCCAAACCCTCCAGTAACTTCCCATCTCTTTTAGACTCAAGACTTCAGTTTCTTACTGTTGTTTCTTAGAGCGTACATGGTATACGGCTTGACTCCACCCCCTCCCCCACTGCTACTGTGTTCTCGTTCTCTCTCTCTCTCTCTCTCTCTCTCTCTCTCTCTCTCTCTCTCTCTCTCTCTCTCTCTCTCTGTCTTAACTCCAACTGTACTCCCTTCTGGAAAGTCTGGAACATTTCAAGCAGAATCCTGCCTCAAGGCCTTTGCACTTGGTATTCTCTGTGCTTTAAATGTTTTCCCCTAGATAACCTTCACAGCTCACTCCCACGCTTCATTCAGGCTCAAGGTACCAGACAGGCTTTTTCTCGACGCTTTTCTTCTGCAGACCTTCCTGCACCTTCTGCAGTAGAAGGTGAGAGGCTCCATAAGAGCAAGGACTCTGCGCGTGCTACGAGCATGGGACACGATGGTGCCATTCTGTTAGAATGTAAACCATATTAATCAAGCACGACAAGTTCTTGCTGGATCATGATGCTTTGAGCACGTCGAGCTCTCTTAAGCCTTCCCTGTAGCTGATGTTTATTGTTTCCATTTAATTACTGGAGACCTTATTATTTCCCTTCCACAGATAGACAAACCATATTCCATAGAAACTGAATATGCCAGTAAAAGTCGATTGGAGCTCGGAGTGTGAGACCACGCCCAGAATCCGTGTAGCCTTCTCCTAAATCTCCTTCGCCCTTGAGAGAAACTTTTCTGATAACGCCATCACAGCTAGTAGCGTGTACCACGAGCTTCCTTGTCGGTACTGCGTGCTGAAATCTATTCCCAGGGCTGTAACTGGGGGCAGGGCGCCGGGGCAAAGTACTTCAGTTGCACTTAACATTTACTGTAAACCTGCAAAGCAGAGCATCTTTTTTTTTTTTTTTTTTTTTTTTAACAACACAAAAGAGAGCTCTGTTTCTAAGGAAGGTATATTTTGTTTTTATTACAGTAAGAGATTTGGGTTCTGAATGATGAATCAGAATATGTTGTTATGACGTTGAGACTAAATCTTCAGGAATGATTTTTCCTATTTAGTCTAATCTATCTGGTAGCAAGGTCTTGTGTAGCGATTTGGATGCCTATTTTATCTTCTCCTTGCTTTTTCCCCCCCTGAAGTTTATTAATCTCATTTATTTTAGACCAGATGTGTTACCAAAAGCAACAAGGTGATCTTTGGCAACACTGAAAAGCACTCCCAATTAAATAAAGTACCCCTTTATTTGGATTAATTCATAATTAATGATAGTATATGCTTGTGTTTCTATTTTTTTCTAGACTGTCTATATAATTTGGAAGAAAAATAGTCTACCTTTAAAAAAACAAATTATAAGGGGCTCATGGTAGTGAAATGTACACTTAGCACCCACAAAGTCCTGGTACCATCCAAAAATATAACTAAGAACATAGACATGCTTACATTGTTCTGCCCTTTTATTTCTCTCTTGTGACAGAGATCCTTGAAAAAACAAACAAAAAACTTTAATGTAGAAAAAACAGACACAACACAATCCAACATCCAGTATAGCTTTAAAATACGTCTTAGGGAATTTAATTAAGCTAATAATTTTAAACTATATAAGTTTGAGTTTGTCAATGAAACCCTGTATTTTTTAAAAGGAAAATAAAAGGTAATACTAAGAAAAACTAAATTACCACTCCTATTTGTGAGTGGGAAAAAATTTTTCCTACTTATTCCTGGACTCCGCTATCCAGATGTTAAGGATTTGGCTTTTACGGAGTTAGGAAAGCCTGGCCACAATGATGATCTGGTTGAAGAAGAGGGGCCTTCTACCCCAAGACCTCAAAACTTCCTCAGCACTTCTTCACAGGAAATGGCTTGCCATTGTCCATCCTCTCAGTCAGCTGCTCCCTCCTTTGAGAGTGTCCCTGTGGCCACAAACTCACTGCATCTCTATATAAAGATGAGTCACAGTAGCAGAAGTTCTCTGCCAACTGAGAGTCTCCACCAGTGCCCTGCAAATGGTTAGGACCCACCAGGCAGGTACAGGGAAAGACCAAAAGGCCCCATGAGGATAAACTTGGTGAGAGCAAGTTCATCCTGGCGTGGTACCCTGTGTACCCGATTTTCTTTGTTTAGCAATCCATTTTTATCATGCCCCACATCCCTCATCCTAGTAACCTGACAGTCATGTAGTTGGTAGCAAACACAGCATTCCCCAAGGAGGTGCATGTGCATGTAGAAGATTATTTACTTGCGTTCATCATTATGGTGAGGGGTGACCAGGGAGAAGGCACTGCATGCTGACAAACAGGCTTCTGTGATACCGTGTACTAAAAATTGAATATCAGAGAATATTTAATTTCTAATATTAAACATGGAAAGCAGAGTTCAGCCTCCGTGGTAGATTATGACAAGCTTTGGCGGCTAGAAAGGAGCAAGTGGAAGGCACAGAGACTAGTTTCATTTCTCCTTTTGAAGTTCTGTTTCACACTACAGGCCTGATGTGCCTTTGCTCCGCCCCTTTTGCCCTCTGCTCCCTAAATCTTGTGATCCCCTTTCAAGTGCTTCTGTTAGACGAACTTCTGTTGAGCTCAGAGATACTGGGACTGTGCGTGCAAGTGTACTTCTGAGAGCCAGAAAGACACCCCAGGCAGTCCACAGGTACTTAGCCACATGGTATTTGATAGCTCCAATTCTGTCAGAGTTCTCTGAATCAGATGGTAATATCCAGACAGCATATATTGGTCACTGTGGTTTACTTAGTGTTCTTCTTGTTCCTGAAATGCAGAGACGAATGGTTTTAACTTTGAGCACGCTGAGAAGCTACTGGGAATTGATAGGAGATGAACAACATACCATGGGTAGTGGGGAGAAGGAGGCACAGAGCAACAAAGAGGGCCATCGTACTGGGGGTGCCCGGGGACACTGGAGTGTATACTATGGAAGGGATATTGGAGAAGTTGTTCTTAAAACTAGAAAGGCTGTGGTCATTTGACTCTGAGGTGATGGGATGTGATTTGGTTCATTTTCCCGGTAGCTGGTGGCATGGGAATGACCAGTTCCTAGAACATTCTGCTGTATGCCAAAAGAGCTGGTTCCATGAGACTAAGTGCATTTTGATGCCCTGAAATGTGCTGTCATGATAGCAGGAGATATTATCGTTTAACCAGAGTTGTTCATTACTGCAAAGTGTAGTTCTTGGATGTCATGTAGAGATCTAAAGAATTGCAGAGCTCACAGGGAAGCAAGTACTGGAAAGTTCTGAGGCCCAAGTCATTGAAAAACAACGTGAAGTACCTAAGGTACAGAAGAGGAGAAAGCTGTCAGGGAAATAGTTGGAAGCAATAAGGTTTGGGAATTAGTAAAGAAGTGTAGTGAAATTGGGAGCTCTCAGGATTGGTCAAAACCATTTTTTTGGAGGCCTGCTGAGTTGTTCAGGTCAGTGCTGAATTCCTTGCTCCAGTGACCCACTTGCTTCAGCTTCCTGAGACATTGGGTCTGCAAGCGTGGACCACTCATCTAGCTCCAAACGTTTTAACTCTTATGCTTTGTATCCATGCTTCTGCCTTTTCTGAACTGCCTTTTGGAGAACATAGAAAAGAAGCAGAATGATGAGGACACATGCCCAAATCCTGTTTTTATTTTTAAGCATCAATTTAACCCCCCTCCTCGTTCAGTACACCTTCAACATTTCAGTTAGTTCTTATCATGATCGAGAAAGCAGATCTAGGCAATAGGAGATTAACAACCCAAAGAGATTGAACGTCCAAATAAATAAATGCCAGGTCTTCGGACTTCTCTAGTGTTTTGGATGCTGCCATACTATAGTGACAGTCTTTATTAGAACTTATTTTTAAACGTTCAAAATCAGCAATTGTTCCTGCTCTGTGAATCGCTAATGTATGCAGCTGTCATGCTGCACTGATGCTCAGCCTGGCGTGCTTAGGAAAGCGTGCTCAAGTGGGAGTCAGTCATGGTTTGGCTGGAGAGATAACCTATTGTTGCATTGCAACGGTGACATTGTTTCATCTGTCTGCATTTTGTTTTTGCTCTCTCCTTGATCTCTGCTTTGTCTTGGAGCTAAATGTGAATGGATTCACCTAGCTATGTTGTTCTAACTGCACAAATACACCAGGGGCTGGTTTCCTAGGCAAGCCTTATGGTTTGTCTCCAGATATGTACTGTTTTCTCCTGTGGGTCTTAGGAAATTAATTTAGGCCATTTTTTTTTTGGCTTATTTCTATGTCAGACTTCATGTAGGGACTTACAAGCTCATAAATAATTTATTGGTAGGTTATATGAATCTTAATTGTAAGTTGTATAAGCAATTGCAGTTAACATTTCTTCTTACTAAGTGTTGGATGGCTATATTTAGTTTAAATCTAATAATACTGTGAAGTAAGGTGGGCAAGAAAGTATGGACACACTGACCTCACACAGACAATGTGAGAAGGTCCAGGCTTTGTATAAAAGTTCTTTGGTGAGAGGTCTACACCTTTCCTATCTATGTTATATTATTTATGCAGAAAATAGTTTATAAAACGTCTCTGTTGGTAGGGTACTATTAATGTCGGTAGCTAGAGTTTTCCTGCCTTGCCCACAGTCAAGACAAATCTCTGTCACTCGCCAGTCCCACAGCCGCTCAGACCCAACCAAGTAAATACAGAGACTTATATTGCTTACAAACTGTATGGCCGTGGCAGGCTTCTTGCTAACTGTTCTTATAGCTTAAATTAATCCATTTCCATAAATCTATACCTTGCCATGTGGCTCATGGCTTACCGGCATCTTCACATGCTGTTTGTCATGGCAGCAGCTGGCAGTGTCTCCCTCCACCTTCCTGTTCTTTCTTTTCTCCTCTCTGTTAGTCCTGCCTATACTTCCTGCCCATCCACTGGCCAATCAGTGTTTTATTTATTGACCAATCAGAGTAATTTGACATACAGACCATCCCACAGCAGTTGTCAGTTAAAATTCATCATTTCCCTTAAAACAGGGCTGCTTGTTCATTACAATCCATGAGGTGGCCTTCACAGCAAATGCAGCTCTTTGTCAAATAACGAGAACAAAGTGAGAGCTCCCTGCAGGTTGTGTTCCTCAGAGGCCTACAAACTATTCACTTCATTTGAAGTCAGGCTTGGGATTCATTGTGACATGTCTTATTTGAGCTATATTAAATGTAAGAAAACCTGACAACTATAGAAGTTCAATGTTCATCATTAATTTCAGCTGTTAAATTTAGCTTCCATGACATGCAGAATGTGAACTCTCACAAGGGAGGCGATAGTAGAAGAGAAGTAAGGACGAGGTTCTCGTTCTACATCTGTAAATTTTCTTACATAGCAAGATCTAGAAACAACTTAGTCTTGAAGGTGTAATATCTAGCTACGTAATATGTAGTCAACACTAGTTTTGACTAAGTTAAGCTTATAGAGTTTGTCCTTTAAAGAACAACCCATCCAAGATTTATAAAAGTTGTCCATCCCCATTCATTCATTCATTCAATCATTCATTCATATGTTCATCCATTCAGAAACAGAAGACCTTTTATGCCTTGCACTGACTTGCATATACTGAAGCCTTCTTAATTACAGGTGCATTGCAAAGTTGACAAGTTACTACAAAGAGTAGAATCATAATTCGACCCTGATACCTGAAATTCATTGCCTCTCAACATGTGGTTGGTTTGATACCAGTGTGGGGAGATATCTAAACCAATTCATAGGTGGATGTTTAAGCAGACAAAATAGGCAGATGGCTGATGATGGTGGTGACATCATTGTATTTGGTGTGTTTAAGTCCAAAAGAAAGCTGAAACATTTTGGTGTTTTTAAGAAAAGACCCTCAGTGTGCTAGACCAGCCTTCGACCCATTCATTTATGCTCCTAGTGCTCTGTAGCTAAAAGGGAGCTGAATCATAACTGGGAGAGGTCAGAGCTGATATTACAGCTGGGCCCCACAGAAGCACCCGGGAAGGCATTTCTACCTTTGGGGTCACGATGGGGCTGGGGAAGGGAGTTAATGGGTAAAACCTGGTTTTTGTTCGCAATCCCTCTTTTGCTTTATGTTTGAAGAAAGGGCACTGTGGCTAAAAGAAATCTGAAAAAGAAAAAGTTCATTGAAGCCAGGTCATGTATTTTATTAATGAGCAAATTAGAGCTCATTCTCAAGGGGAAAAAGTCATGAGAGTAAACGTAGTGTACTGAGTCCAGCTGCC
This sequence comes from Peromyscus maniculatus bairdii, assembly GCF_049852395.1. NCBI lineage: Eukaryota > Metazoa > Chordata > Mammalia > Rodentia > Cricetidae > Peromyscus > Peromyscus maniculatus. The sequence continues at coordinate 34,875,962 of NC_134866.1, read as the reverse complement.
TGAGCAGTGGTCTGTTTTGCATGGGCATTAGGTGAGAATAAAATCAGTTCTGATGGCTGAAATTAACAACAAATTGTGACTGGGAGGACTGAAAATGATGATGGGGACTTTGGGGCTGCAAATGGAACTTGTAAGAGAATTAGGTGCTCATGTACCACAAAAATAGACCAGTACATAATCTCTAAAGTTGACATCAAGGAATAAATGGCATGCTAAATATAATGCTTTAAATGTAGGAGAAAATGCATGAAAATATAGGAGAAAATTGAGGTGTTTTCCTATTGAAAAGGGAAGCAAGGCATTGCTATTTTCTGTGCATCTGTAACTCTTTTAACAAATAATATTAAATCTGTTTTAGAAGAGGGAGGCTGGGTTGCAGGTTCATTTTCCATACATACTTCCTACTCTTGGCAAATAAGTACAGATGTTTTTAAGATATGAGACTTGGAACTGTGCATTAGGTAGTACAGGAATTGAGGAATTAATATATGTGGAACAGGGCTTCCCAATAAATCTCTTAAGCATTTGGTTAGTTGTAGGGGTCCTCTCTAAGTTATTCCAGGCATGGAAGCTGCCTTGAGAAAGAGGAGAGCTTGATTGTGCAAAGGTTTGGAAAGAAGTCTATGCTTAAAAGTGGATGTCTCTGATAGTTCCTGGTTTTCCTGTAGTCACCAATTCTAAGTAAGAATTGCTCCTTAAACACTGTTGTTGATGTTTTCTTGTTGTTCTTTGAAACAGGGAAATGCACATAAAATCATGGAGAAGTGTACATTACCACTGACGGGAAAGCAGTGTGTCAACCGCATTATTACAGAAAAGGTAAAGTACCTTCCTCTTTTGATTCTACTCACATCAACTGCCGTCTTTCTTATTTTATTTAGAGACACATTTCAGGCTTTTTAAAAATTATCATCTAAATTATGAAATGTGAAAATTAATGTATCTAAATGTAGACTTGCTCATGTACAACTCTCTGGAATTACACACACAAATGGGAACTCTTATCCTGGGTAGCTTTCACAGTTTGCTCTAATCAGAGAAGAGCTTTATTGAGCCTTAAATTTGGACTCTTAAGATGTCAAGATGGATGATCTATATAAAGTTCAGAGTGTACTTATCTTTCTTTTCTTTCTTTCTTGTCTGCCAAAATCACACAAATACACTCTTGGGTTTTGATTTTAGGAAATTCACACACAATTGAGTTTGAGTTACTTGGGCATGAGGTACAGTATAGACCTACAATAGGTCAAGACAAACATTTTGCATCTTACATGGTTTCTGATCTTTTTATGAAGTGAACTTCAGAACACACCCACCACCTCTATGCTTCTGTATTTTGTTTCATAAATGGAAAACTTTGGCCAGCTATACAGTTAAAACTGTTTGTATCAGAGAAATAGTTGTGATAGCTGTGCACAGCCAGATTCCTATCCCAGATTTGAACTTAGGAAGTGGGAATGGCATGATTCCCGCAAGTCATTGGGGAAGTGTTTTTCTTGATGAAGCCACAGGACAAAATTGCCTGTTTGAGTTTTTCCCCCTTCTCAGTGATGACTTTCTTTTTTTTTGACCAGAGTTGTATGGCAGTAGTATCTCACAGTGTCTGTCTCACTAGCCTTCTTTACAGGATGGGAAGAAACACCCTAAAGCATGCTCTATGGTAGGTTAGGTATACAACACCCCCAGAAGCTGCATTTTCAAGGCAGGTTCCATCTGGTCATGCATTCCTGAGATTGTGTGGAATTCCATAAACGTGCTCTATGGAGAACAAGTGCACCAAAGTCATTGTTATTTCTTGAGTCTCCTCTAAACTATGGACAGGGCCTGTTGAGAAGAACCATTGCTTTGCAGTTAAGACAGAGTCGTCCTCAATCCTGATTTCTTTAATACAAGGTAGCCCTGACCAGGAGTCTTCTAGCACTGTTGTTCTCTGACCCAATCCCCACCCCCCACCATCCCCCACCCCAGTAAGCCTCTCCCTGCTGCCCTGCGCTTGGCTTTCCAGGTCTCCTACCTACAGAGCCTCCTACTCCTCATTCTCCTCTCTTGCATTCCACCCATCCTTGAAGCCTGGCTACAGTTTCCTCCTGCATCACAAAGGGGCTTCTCATCCTCTTAGTACACAGTGATCACATCCTCAGAGTGGACCACTGCCCCCACTGTTCACTCTGGCATGTTGATACCTATGATATAACCTTTATGGGTGATAAAGCTGAATGACACTTCAGACCCCTTCTGGACTTACTTTCTCTGTTCTTGCATGTTGTTTCATTCATTCAGTAAACTTTTCTTTGGAGGACCTTCTCTGAACCAGACCGTTTCTAACAGTGACTTACAAAACGGAGGGGAAGGTTGCAGTCAGTCATCAGGAGACCCATTCCATAGGATGAGACAGCAGGCATCCAGCATCTCCAGCAGCCAGAATAGCAAACTCCAGAGAAGTCACGGTGTGGCACACACCAGATGCCATGTTAGGAACTCATACGGTAACCCAGCAGTAACTAAGGACTGCTTTTGGATGGCATCATACTCAGCATTCCCCAAGTGCCACCTTTTATAGTCAAGTCTCTCTGACTTAAGACTCTCCTGCCTTAGCAGCATTAAAAATGCCAGGAACTCTGTTGCATTCTCCCCTGGACCATGTGCTTCTGGGCCTGCACATTCTCTACCCCTCCCTGGAATGTTCTGTCTGTCCATCCGTACATCCGTATGTCCATCCATCCATCCATCCATCCATCCATCCATCCATCCATCCATCCATCCATCCATCCATCCATCCATCCATCCTTGCTTCCTGTTGTCTTTTGTCTCAGACATGCATCTTTCTGGTTCTCTGTCAAGTATCTCTTCTCCCTCCCTGCATGTCTTGTGAGTGCTACCATGAATCCCGTGCTTACCCTAACTTAACACTGACCGCTGTATTGAAATGACCTCAAACCCCTGCCTGCTGCTCCTACAACACTTCGAGTGGTAACTGATCTGGACTCAGTCATCTCATTAAATAGAGGCGTCATACTTATCCCGCTGAGAAAACTGATAAGTGGAACAGTGAGTCTTGAAAGACAAATGGGAGTTTTATGATTGAAAAGAAAATCAAAGAAGACATCACAGGCAAAGGAGAAACCCAGGCGAAGTCTCACAGGGGTGAAGAAAGCCCAGCCTGTTTAAGAACCTGCAAACGGGACAGCTTAGAGCAAGGGTACAGTTGTATTCTGAACTCCAGCAGAAAATACAGTGAGGGATCAGGTCAGGGAAGGATGTGGATGCTCTCCTAAAAATATGATTCTTCTCAGGAGAGGTATAGGGAGCCCTTCAGCAATTCTCTTATTAATTAGGAAACCATTTTGCATTAGTCAGAGCACTGTAACTTTTGTTTTTTTTCTAAAAAACAGAGGAGGAGAAGAAGAGACAAATCTAATTAAAAGGGCCCATCAATGGACTAGATAAGAAACACAAAGGATCCCAAATCTCAAACCAGAGAGAGAGTCCAGAGAGATTTAGGAGATGGGACTCAGCCTAATTGGATGAATAGGGCACAGCTGGTAAGACAGGTGAGCCCTACATTTTCTAGCAAGAGAGAATGTCTGAGCTGCTGTGTCCCTGGCAAAGCTGGAGAACGCAGGAGGCGGAAGAGCAATGGGAGGCAGGGAAAAGAGAGGTTTAGTTTGACACCTTCAATGTTAACATTCCTGAGTTTTTGAAAAGAGGCAATGGGAGATTTGGATCTAGGGTTCAAAGGAGAAGTCAGTACTGGAATAAGCTACTGAGGATCCTCAGCATGTGGCCACAATCAGAACATGAACTTGGGACACAAGTGAGAAAGGAAACCCAAGGCAGCTAATCCGAATCTTTGGCATCTCAGGGAAGGAAGCTGCCTGTTTACCTCCATGAGTCATAGAGAACAGATGCTCTGTAGATGCTGGATGAGTGGATGTGGTGCTTCATAGATGCTGCTGCTGGATGAGAGGATGAGGATGCAGTGCTTCATAGATGCTGCTGCTGGATGAGAGGATAAAGATGCAATGCCACTAAAAGCAATGGCAGTTAAGGAAGCAGAATTCCATAATCAGCACCAAGGAGAATTCCATTAGGTTGCCCTTTGAAAGTAATTAGAATTGTTTCCTGTTGTATGGATCAGGTTATAAAAGATAGCTTCCCCATCAGCACCTGGCTATAATTAACTGTCGGATCCATAATGTAGCCTTTATGGTGGTAATAAAGTAATTAACTTACTTATCTGTAAGACAAGGTAGTTTCAGTATCATTTTTGATTCCAAGTTAACAATTTAACTTTTAGGTTCTACTCTCTATTTTTATCAAATTTTTGTTTGCCCCTTAGGCTACTAAATGAATCCTAATTCCTCTTAAATTTCAGTAACATCGACCACGTTATCAAACAAACGTGGAAAGTAAGCATCCCTTTGTCCTGCGATGTTCCTCCTGGAAGAAAATTCTAAACCCACTGGAGACAGTAATTCTCTTAGGCCTTTGACTTGGCTTAGGCAGTCTGCTAAGGGATAATAACACGCCCATGCTGTGGCCCGGACATGGTCCCAAGAATGTATTATTCTCCTGCCTGTATCTGGCACCCCAGCCGCAGGGAGGCATTCCCGAGCTCTCTGACCACGGTTGCAAAGACAGGGTTCCCAGGCCGCTTAGCTGTTACGCAGCAGAGCTGTGTGACAGGCCAGCTCAAAAGCTGGTGCTGTTTCTCTGCATGTCGCCTGCTCGCTCACAGTGTACTTAAACATGGCAGTTTAGGGTTTGCCTTGAAAGGCAGTTGAAAATAAAGACCAAAGACTGCAAATGATAGGCAAGTTTAAGTTACATCCGTGGAAGAAAACCTGGGAAACCTTTAAGTCTGAGAAAGGAAACTCCCTATGAGAGCTGGCAGAGGACCATGTTACTACAGAGAGACCTGTAGAACAGGGTTTGAAGCACCAGAGAAGCAGTTGGGTCTCACAACGAAAGCTTTTTTTTTTTTTTTTTTAACCAGCAGACAATCTTCCCCAAGAAGTAAGTACCCCAGAACTAAGCAGGTCCCAGAAATCGTCTGAGAAGACTTCTGAAGAATTCTCAAGTAGGAAGCTCTAGTGAATGCTTTGTAGACCCCTTCCACTGAAGTCACGTGAGGCTATGGTGGTGCCATGACGAGTTGGTACTGTGGCCATGACGTTGGTGATGGATTGTTCAGGCAGGGGTGAGCATTCCTGTCTGCCTTAGACACTACCACTACCATTTGATGTGCTCACCAAAAGGCTGTGGGTTCTCATGCCCTCCTCTTGAGACCCATGTGTTTTCTTGGGAATTTAGAGGTTGAAGAAGAGCTTTACCACTGAGAATTTGAACAGCTGCTTTGTGAAGTTGGCTGGGCTTTCCGGGCCAGGGCAACTTTTATTTCATAATTACGCCTGGGTACTATAGTGTCTTCTTTTGTTTCCTTCAGTCGTTTACCAAGCAGCCTTTTCCCATCATCCCCATTCTTTCTTTTTCCAACTCCACCCTACCTCGTTCCCACTTTGTTCAGTCCTTTCCCTCTTCAGATCGTTGGTCACCTCTCTGGCCTTCACCCAATGTGTTAGAGTTAACTAATGGAAGACAGCTTAAAAACAAACAAACAGCCGGACGGTGATGACGCATGCCTTTAATCCCAGCACTCGGGAGGCAGAGCCAGGTGGATCTATGTGAGTTCAAGGTCAGCCTGGTCTACAGAGCAAGATCCAGGGCAGGCACCAAAACTATACAGAGAAACCCTATCTCAAACAAACAAACAACCCCCAAACTGATTACAGTGCTAGAAGATGCCAACTGTAGCTACCAGCTAAAGGCTGGTTAAGGAGTTGGTATTATTTATAATAGTTATAGTGGACATTTTTTTTTCATTGTTGCTTTTTAGTCTTTGATCCTTGATCTTACCTCTCTTCTAGGAACTTGAAAGTCCATCTCTTTGTGTGTGACAGTTTTCACGATGGAAATGGTCCTTGTCATTTTCTTGACTTCCCACAGGGTGTGTTTGACGTGGATAAGAAGAACGGGCTGACACTGATTGAGCTCTGGGAGGGCCTGACTGTTGACGACATAAAGAAGAGCACCGGCTGTGACTTCGCAGTAAGTGTTTCTGTGAACAGAGCCAGCCTGGCGCCGAACCACAGAACCACAGGCTGGGTGAATAAATGGTTCCAGGACACAAACCGTACGCTTCTGAGAGTGTAAGGAGCTGATCTGAGCAGCCCTAGGAAAGGGCGCCTCCTGTGAGAGCTGGTAGAACAGTAAGTGTGTGACTCAGGCCAGGGCTGTCAGGTGTGAGATTGGAGCAGGAGGACACAGCAGGAGCTACAGAGGACAAGCTCCTGCCCATCTGCCTTGTGTGAAGTCCTGGGGGCCATCTGTTCTTTCTCTAATCTTGATGTGTAGCTAATCTTGATGTCAGCCACTTGTGGAAAAGCAATACTTCCTTATTCTTACACTCATCTGACGATGACATCCTCCTTGACTGAGTCATTTCTGTGCCTTATAGTCCATCCATTAGAGATATTAGAATGTAAAAAGTACAAACTCGTTGTATTCTACTTGTAGGAAGATAATAATGCACAGAAAACTCAGAGTTGGAAACCCAGTAAATATATAGGGAGGAGGGTTCCTGTTAAAATTTTTGTACTTACACTTATTTATTTATACTTTAAAATTATATTTATTTATTTATTGTGTGCATTGCAAATCACCAGTCACCTTCCTCTTGGGGTTGACAGCTGGATGCAATTAACCTAAAGTTAGTCGAAGGTAAAAGGAATAGATATGTCTCGAAAACAGTGAAGGACAGAACCCCTTTTTAATTACAATGAAATATAATGAGATGAAGTTAGGAAAGCCCATGTTTTACAAAAATTATTTGATATGCTACCCATAGATTTCATACTTAACTTCCTGTGCACACAGGCTTGGCTTGTATCTGCAAGTGCATAACAAATTTCTTTGAAAGGACTTTGTTGCATAATTCATTATGTACATAGTAACCACTCCCGGTACTGTACCAAGGTCTTTTGTTTACTAACCTTTTCTGAATTTCCCTTTGGAAAAAAGAAGCAGCCTCCCAGCAATACCTTGCTTCAAAAGCAAATTTTAATTAGCTTTCTTATAACCTCAGGGAGAAGAAAGGGGATTTATTTATACTTGAACTGTTTAAGATTTCTTACTCCAGTGAAACAAGCCAACCGTTCTTAATCAGCTGTTCTTTTTTTTTTTTCCCCCGTTCTGTGTGGAATAGGAACCCTCTGTCAGGTAACACCTTCAGAGATCCGCAGAAATTTCGGTTTCTGCTGCAAAAGAATATACAGCACAAGACCTTCATTATCTAGCTATTTGTTTTCCATGTGGGTAAATCAGAAAGAAAATGTTGCTGTTTTGTTACACACACATGGGGGAGGAGGGCCAACTGAGCACACTCTGCGAGTTTTCCTATCTTCATAGATAGGAAAACGTCTCCATGGTCCTTGTTTTCCAATATCATCCCTTCCTTTTGCTATTACTACACTGATATGAAAATTGACTTCTTTAAGAGGTATATTTGGATGTTTTAATATCTGTATGGATTGTATTCAAGTCAGGATAAACATTCCTGCCCTCAGGCATGTCTTTGTGATAGAAACATTTAAAATCCTTTCTACCAATGTTAGGACGTACATAGCACGTTGCTGTTATAATTATATGCAGTCACGCCCCTGCACAGTGGCACATTGCATTCTCACTCCTAACAATAGCTCAGTACGCAGTGTTGATCCAGCTGATCCCTCTCTCCGTTCTCCTCCCAGCGTCTGGGAACCACCATTCATTCATTCTACTGGCACCTTCTCTGACTTCACACTTTTTTTCTATTCTACATGCAATACTCATTTTAACGTGCTTGCCTGTTTATTTCGCTTACAACATTGACTGCCAGTTTCATGGACGTTGCCCCAAAATTCAGTGATTCATTTTTTTTATTACTAGATAGCATTCCGTTGTGCATGGATACCATTTTCTATATCCATTCATTAGGTGGTAGGCGTTCAGGTTGTTTCGATTTCTTGGTTCTTATGACCAGGGAATGTAGTTGTATCGTTGGTGTGATGGTCTTAGCTCCTTCATAGTGAGATTGCTAGGTCATGGGGTGATTCCATTTTTAATTTTTGAGGAAATCTTACAGTGCTCTTCCCAGTGGCTTTGCCATTCTGTTCCTACAAGTGTCCCTGCCGTATCCTTGCCAGTACTTTTTCCTTCATGATGCTATGCTTGGTCTTAGCAGACAGACCCAGAGCATCTTTGTCTCTCTGGTAATAGCTAATCTACCTGGTTGAGCTTGCTGTCATCATGGCTTTGGTTTTTATTTCTTTCGTGATTAATGATTTTGAGAATTTTCATAACCTGTTAGCTTGTTCTATGTTTCCCTTTCATGTCTATGTAGATATATTATACACTTTTTGTTTGCCTGTACATGGGTTTGTTTTGAGACAGGGTTTCTCTGTGTATCCCTGGCTATCCTGAAATGTATTCTGTAGACCAGGCTGGTCTGGAATTCAGTGATCCTCCCGCCTCTGCCTCTTGATTAAAGATATGGTGCCCCCACACCCAGCCATGTTGCTCACTTTTAATTGGATTATTTGAGAAATGCTTTTGCTATTGAGTTGTTCAAATTCCACATATGCATTCTAGACATTAACTTTTTGTTGTATGTGTGTTAGCTGTTAATCCTTTGTGAGAGCATACCGCATGGAGTCTTGCCTCTCTGTACCTTGTTCACTCTGTGGTTCGTTCCCTCTACTCTTTAGTTGATACAATCTCATTTGGTTTTGGTTTTTATTTTTCCTCCTGTGCCTTAGTTTCTCCTTGATTAAAAAGGAAATATCCTTGCAAATTTCAAAGTCCTGAAGCTTTTGCCTTGCTTTCTTCTGGTGGTATTATAGTTTAAAGAGTCTTGTATTTTGTAATTGGTGATTGACAGACTGGGGGAGGAGGGTCTAATTCAATTTTGCACATGGATATCCAGATCTCACAGCTCCATGTATCGAGAAGCTTGGCTTTCCTCGGTGTTTTCAGTTTGCTGTTATTGTTAGTGCTTTTGTCAAAAGCAGGTGACTTTAGATGATGATTGGACTTAGTACTCGAGTACTTAGTACTCGAGGCTTTGTCCTTTTCCACAGGTCTATGTCTGCTTTCTAAAAACACCACAATATTTTAGTTGCCATCGATTTACAGCATATTTTAAATTCAAATATTGAAATGCTTCCTACTTTGCCCCTGTAGTTCAAACGACCTTGACTATTCAAGAATTTTTGTGGTTCCACTTAAATTACAATGTTGCTTCTGGTTCTGTGAAGAAAGTGACTGGTATTTTGAAAAAGAACTTCATAGCTGGAGGGGTGGCTTAGTGGTTAAGAACGCTTGCTGCTCTTGAGAAAGACAACTTCAGTCTTAGCACCCACATACATAGTGGCTTCAACCTCTGTAACTCCAATTCCAGGGGATCCACTGCCCTCTTCTGGCCTCCACAGGCATTGTACACACACATGGTACATGTACATACATGCAGGCAAAACACTCATACAACGTTTTTATTATAAAGCACTACATTGGCTCTCTATATTACATTGAATAGGGTATACATTTTTAACCATATTTGTTCTTCCAATCCATGAGCATATGCTAGCCTCCCATTTCTTTTTACCATATTCGGTTTCTTTAGGGCATTATAGTGTTCCTCTCTGCTTGGACATTGGGTTACCTCTACCTCTTCACTACTGTGACTATTGTGATAGACACTGGCATACAGTGTTTCTTGGAGATCCTGTTCTGAAACGTTTTGAACATGTCCCCAGGAGTAGGATGACTGGGTCATATGCAAACTCCATTTTTAATTCTGTGGGAACTTCTATACCCTTTCCACAATGGCTGTATTCCAACCACCATTCTCAGGGCTTCCATTTGCATTTCTCTTAAAATCACTGGCTTACAGAATCATTTGTATACTGGCCATCTGAGTATCTTTTTTGAAGAATCATCTGTTCAGCTGCCTACTTTTAAATAAAGTTATTGTTCTTTGCTGACTTATAAGCTATCCTTATATATTCTGAGCATTAAACCCCTTTTTGGATACATGACTTAGTTGATTGTTGTCTTTGACATATAGAAATTTGTAAGTTGGATAAGTTTGTAAGTGGCTTATTTTTGTGACACCATGACCCAATATTTTCCTGACTAAAGAGTCTTGTTTACTTTTTTCCCCTTATGCTCACATTTTGAAAGAAGGATTTTTCAAAATATTTATCAAATAGTAATTAACCTGGGCTACTCACCAAGGGCCACAACCCCAAAGAAAAATGACTTCCCTTGCCCAACAGCCATCGATTGCCAATAGTTTTTCAGCTAGGTGTGCAGTTTCATGAATTTCTCTCCTAACCATGTGGGAATGTGATTGACTTGACCTCCTGCACTGATACTTTTAATTTTGTCTATGCTTGTATTAGTCATTGTGTGCTTGATGGGCCAAAGTGGGGAGGGGGGAGTGATTTCTTAGCATTTAAAGTCCATTATCTCTGAAATGTCATTTGCAGTGTATATTAAGTTAAATTGATTATTCATTTATTTATTTCCTGAATGAACACTTAATTTATGCAAAATAGGATTTCTTTATTCTATATATGTTGATCACTTTTGAAACTTAATATTTCCTTCAGTCTTTATTATTTAATTTAAAAAAATTTAAAATGAATTGAAGCCACATTTGAACATCCTGTGGTAGAATAAACTTTAATTTTTTTCCTCTTTCTTTCGCCAGGTTTCACCAAAACTCATGCCAATGCAGCAGATCTCAACTTGAAATGTGGAGGAGACATTTGTCCCAAGATGCTAAGATTTCATTTTGAACACATAGGATTTAATTGAAAGGATGTCATAATCAAAATTATATATTTAACAAAAGTTTTGACTAGTTTTCTTCTAGTATCTCTGGATTTGTGCAGCCCTAGACTGTTCTTTTGAGTGTGTGCTAACATTTCCATGAAAAAGAAAAGGAAAACATTTCATTGTGGTCTTGTTTCATAAGTGCTAAGAAGGTTGTCTTCACTATTGGTGCTCACATTGGATGTATGTTCATCTTTTATGCTGTATATACTAGACCGTGACTTAGTAGTCCTGAAAGAAAAGTTTCATGTGAATTTGTGATTAGGCAGAATACTTTTTTGATAACTATGTATCTTTTACTTTCCTCTTCTTTTTGAGAGAAAGATCTGATTTGGTGATTATGCTTGCCTCTTTAGAACATCCTCCTTACCTCCACACTTCTTATAGTGAAATATATCTAAATAGATACCCAAGAAGGCAAACAGGGATGTCTTTGGGAGAAGTAAGCAGAAGAAAGAACAAGGCATAGGATCCACCAGTGCTGGCATCCCACCCGATGTTGCCTTTATAGACAACCAACTGTCTACCTATGTGCACTAACAACTGAGGCTAACTATGGGAAGAGGTCGAGAAACATACTGACATACTTAACCTAGTTCTTCTATTTTAAGCACATGCTATGCCTTTGTATTCAGGAGACTCTATTTCTGTTAGTAAGCCCTGATGTTTACTTATACAACATCACCTAAGCAAAGAAGAACGGTGGGCAATTTATCATGAGTCCTAAATCACAATGACAGCAGTATTTACAAAAAAAAAGTTCTTCCAAGATATTTCTCTTTTGGGCTCTCCATTCTGCTCAGCAAAGATTCTAAACCGCGAATGACTTTTTCTACAGAACCCTGGAATGTCCTCTACTTAAGCTACTTACTTCTCTTACCAGAGTGCTGTTACTCTAGCCTTATGTGAGTAGGAAAATGATGGGAGAGTCTCAGATCTGAGTAGTCAGCAAACTCTTTGTGCTGGGGAATGAACATGGTGGCTTGGGTTTATAAGGGATGCTTCCTCAGAAGTAGCCTCAGTACCAGACAGTTGCCCAGAAGCGTCAGTTCAGAAGCTCCCTCGGTATCAGATGTGTGAAAGTCTAGGCACCCTGAAGCCAGGCTGGACAGCTGGTGTCTATGTGGTGAAATATACCGTTCTTATGTTACTAGTTATAGGAATGTATGCATGTTTTAGGTGGTGGTTGTCATTAAAACTCACTTCTCCTCAAGTGTAGCCACAGCTAACCTGTACAGTTTGTGAAGGAGAAGACAGGCTTTCCCCCCAATACTACTACTCTCTTTGTAGTACTGCTTTTCTGTCCGGCTTCATGGTTGAAGGCATCCACTGCCAGGACTGATAAGAAGAACCCTTCTTAGAAGGCACAAGGTCCATGAGAGTAAATATGTCTATGTTAGAGTCAACACTTGAAAATATTATTATTGTTGATATTGATATGTCTTCAGATGCACTTGCTTATCATTCCAGTCTGTTACTTTAAGACAAGGGGATTCTAAGAATGTTTCAAACATTGTCAACGCGTGAATAGATGACTTAAGATTCTTGCTCAGAGTGCCATGATATTTTTAAAAATCCGTTAAGTGATACAATAAAGATTGCAAATTGACAGAGATCATTGTGTTTGTTTTCTTTTTTCACTTGGCAATGGTATGGTTCCACGTGGGGAATTACAACAAAGGTTGGTAGAATGGCCAAACATTAAGTCAGCATGCCTTTACTTCTAATCAAGTCATTACTGTTTCTTTCTCCCTCCCCTCTTTGTTTCAGGGGGTGGGGGTTGGTGAAACAAGGTCTCTCTATGTAGTCCTGGCTGACCTGGAACTCATTATGTAGACAGGCTGGCCATGAACTCATGGAGATCTACCGGCCTGTTTCCTGAATGCTGGCATTAAAGGCATGTACCACCATGCCTGGCATTAACTTCTCTTTTTGCCTTACCAAATAGATAAATTTATATTCTAGGAAGAGCAAAAGAAACATTACCTAAATGAATTCTGCTGTGCCTTGCTTCCTATCACAGCCAGTCATGTCTGTGAAAATTGATTTTCAAACCTGCTGTGGGTTGTATTTCTGTATGCTATTAATATGTGTTGCTCCCATTGACTATAAATAAAGCTTCATTGGCCTATGGCAAGGCAGCTTAGAGGCAAATGGGAAATCCAAGACAGAGGGAGGGGAAGAAAGGCAGAGGCAGAAGAGATGCCACCCTGCCACCCAAGGAGCAGCAATATGCCAGCAGACTGGTAATGCCACAGCTACATGGCAAAACGCAGATGAATAGAAATGGGTTAATTTAAGATGAAAGAACTAGCTAGCAAGAAGTCTGCCATAGGCCATACAGTTGGCAATTAATATTAAGCCTCTGGATGATTATTTTGTAAGTGGCTGAGGGACCTTGGAGCTGGGCAGAACTGGAGGATCTTGGGACCACAGGACTGGGAGGGACCTGAGAAAACTTAGGGCTACACAAACCTTCATATGTTATTTATCTATTTATTTTGCTTTATCTCACATTTTCCTTTATGGTACATTTCCATTAATCAAGTGGCATTTTGAGTTTTATTGCAGTTTTAAATGTCTTCTTGTAAACCATTGCCTCTCTACTAACAGTCTTTTCTTCCTAGCCAAAATCCTAGAATTGGGGATGGGTTTCTTTCTTCTTTCCTTTTTTTTTTTTTTTTTTTTTTTTTGGTTTTTCCAGACAGGTTTTCTCTGTATAGTGCTTGCTGTCCTGGAACTCACTCTGTAGACCAGGCTGGCCTCGAACTCACAGAGATCTGCCTGCCTCTGCCTCCTAAGTACTGGGATTAAGGGGACAGGTTTCTAAGATGGGTCATTCTTTATAGCTCCCCTCTGTCCACTCTGTCCAGGAGTTGTACCAATCATGTTATTTCTCCCATGTTCAAACACAGTGAGAGAAAAGAGTTTTATTCGCCTTCTCTCCAGGAGCTGGAAGAATGTGATCTGGCACTAGCACCCAGTCCTCTGATAAACACATACATATGAATGCACGCTACTGCTTTGTAAATGCAAAGAAAGGAGCTGACACACAGGAACTGTGGAGGGAACATTCTGTTGGTACCCTGGCCCTGAGTTCTGCTTATACCTAAGTCAGTTTCCCTCCAGCGTATTTGTAAACGAGCTTCCAAGTCTTCCATTTTGTTTGTCACCTGCCACCACAGTATATATTCAGCTTTTGTGGTTCTTGAGTTCTGTGTGGGGCCTGGCCTCTGACAGGTGTGTACAATATGAGAAGAACAGGCTGTACACTGAGTACAGTGTTGGTGTGGGGGCTACCAGTGGGTAGTAGGTTTAAGTTGAAAGACTTTCCTCTTATGGTTGTACTCTCTAAAGGCCTGCTGTATATCAATGGAAATTAAGCAGAGGTTTAATCAGTGGATTGGTTTCTTTGACGTTAACATTCCTTTTTTTTTTATATAGGCTATGATCTGTCATTTCTTAAGCTTACTTTTGGATCATTTATCTTTAATTTAATATGATTATACAGTTTTCCGTGGTGGTTCCATAAGATGAAATTAATATATTTGATCTCAAAAAAGTCTTAAAGATCTTTCAAAAACACTATATCATATTAGTTTAGTATGGAATTAATTAGTCCTATTCTTAGTTTTCAGTGTCTACCCTGCCTGGCTATTGGAGGCCATATTAATATCAAATATCAGGATAAGCATAAATACCAATAGTAATTTCTTCAGGTATATCTGTGTGACATGCTTGAAGTCTCTTCCATCTAAAAAGTTAGACATGTCTAGCTGTGGAATCTTCCAGAGATATTTTGTGAATCACCCAGCATCTTTGAGATCTCTGGATAACTAATTAAACAGATGAGTGCTTTCTGCAATCATGTTTTATTGTGGAGGCTCAATAGGCTTGATCATGGTCACTGTGATCTTTAATGGAGTACCCTTGTAGTAGATTGGATGTAATTGGCCCCCATAAGCTCATAGGGAATGGCACTGTTAGGAGGTGTGGCTTGGTTGGAGTAGGTATGGCCTTGTCAGAGGAAGTGTGTCACTGTGGGTTCGGGCTTTGAAGTTTCCTATGCTCAAGATATCACCCAGTGTCATAGACCATTTCCTGTTGCCTGCAAGATGTAGGACTCTCAGCTACTTTACCAGTACCATGTCTGTCTGCATGCTGCCATGTTCCCCACCATGGTGATAATTTAATAGACTGAATCTCTGAAATATAAGTGAGCCACCCCAATTAAATGTTTCCCTTTATAAAAGTTTCCATGGTCATGGTATCTCTTCACAGCAATAGAAACCCTAAGACAACCCTTTGGAAGAGACCTCAGGCTGCTGTATCCTGGCTCTTCTGTAGCATGACTTGCAGTATCTCAGTTAACAAACTGTGGGATCCTGGTATCAACATAGCCCATTTTGTGTCTGGCTCACTGCTTTGTAGTGATGCATTCCATTTGTTACCCTTTATTCAGTTTAGGGGGAAAGTGAGTCCAGAAACTCACATCTAAATCCTGTTTCCCCTGGAGCCTTGCTTTTGATTTAGGGGGAGAGGGAGTTGCATCTCCCACTTTTTTTTTTTTCTGGAATTGGAATGCCTTATAGCCTCTTAAGATATGGTCTACAGCTCCCAACCTTTGCACACAGTAGTGGCAAGAGTTAAATAGTTGTGCTGCTTCTCAGGCAGGTCTGCCAAAATCAGTGTGCATATGTGTGTGTACATGTGCATGCATACCCACTGTGTTCTCAATGCGTATGCCATGGCTGGCCATCGCTGGCCTGTGATAGTTTTCTAAATATACTTGTTGAAATAACCTAGCAGTTGAAAACATGGTTAATTTTAAGTCAGGCTTAGGTTCCCCTTGGTTAAATAGTGATGTAATATCTCTTTAGGAATATGTACGGGGGAAAAAAATGGAACCTAGGGACTGTCACAAAGGAATAAACAGTTCTGAAATGCCTATATTTGTTTAAACACTTTATAATTTACAAATCACCTAGAATATGTGAGGTAGCTTATCTCATTTTCACAGTAATTTGCCAGGGAGACATTATTACAGCCATTAAAATTAACTTGATTAGCCTGTGAGAAGTAATGTCCACTAGTTCTTTAATCAAATGAGCCTTTCTAGGCTAATGTTGAATTCTGCCAAGCTAGTTCATGAGATGCAAATTAAATTCCCTGACTAGAACTAGATTTGTTGCTCTCTGGTTAAGCCATAAAATAAAGTCTATGCCCTTCAAACCTAATGGGACAAATATTCTAGTTTTGTTCCCTCTGTTCACATGTTCTTGTACATAACCTAGTTTATGGTGAAATGGATAGTTCTTAAGACAAAACTGATAATACAGGAAAATGTTTCTGAGGTTGGTGTCTGATCACCCGGATCTATTCACTTGAAAGGCTTTGACTGGGTAGCCAGGGGTAAGAAAGTTCACGTGACAGCAACAGGAAGGACTGACAGGCTGAAACCATTTCTGAACTTCTACTTCCTGGGCGCTACCCATTCCTTATGTTGGAAATGTCATACATCAGACTGATTCCGATGAACTCCCTGAGAGAAGGCTTGACCTGATGAGGTCAACCATTCCTTTTTCAAGAGAGAAAAGAGCCATATAGAGAAGGCGGCTAGACACATAGGAGACTGAGATGCTGGGTGATGGGATGCATGAGGAGGCCTGCTCAGCAAGGCAAATGTAAATTTAAGCATTACTGTCACATTTCTTGGAATGTAAGGCATCGACATGTATGAAATACAACATGCTTTTGTTTACTCTTTCATCATTGAGAAATTGTATTGTGCACATAGTAAGAATTTTTAAATTTCTTGCCAGTCCCAGATGGATTCATCACGTATTCTCTCCTCACTGACAAAAGGGTCATTGATGAATGTTTGATGTGACTGATAGGAAACCCAGGCAGTTAATGGACCAAGGAAATTGCCTATCTAAAGTCTGTACATTTGGAATCCGGGGGCTTCTTTATGATCAGAGATAAGGAGTTAAAAAGGTCAAGGTCATATTGGTAGCCATGGCTGCTTGTCTCAGCTTCTCCTCTGAAGCTATGGGGCAGCACGAAGCTGAGATCTCTCAACTATCAGATGCCATCAGTTGTGTGATTCATCTTATTTTCAGATACGTTAATTGTGGGGAAGTAATGAATTAGAGTTAGTCCTCCAAAGTCCTGCTGAAAGACATCAGACTAAAAAATAACTTGAAGAAAAATGCTGCTTTCATGTATCTACACAGCACTAACTGCTGAGAAAATGTCCTTAAGATCAACTTTAAGGGGAAAGAAAGAGTTGGCAGTTTTATTCATATGTATATAAATAAGTACATGGAAACGGTTGCCAATCAATTCACCAGTCCAATGGTTCATTATGCCATCCTCCCATCGTGCTTTTCCCAGTGTGTATAGCACAGTCCTCTTGTCTTCAACCCTTCAATGCCATCTTTTCTATACATCTCAAGTATATATAAGTTAAAACATTTTAGATATTGTCATTAAGTATGTTTGCTATATTACATAGACTCAAGTACATAAACCAAGCATGAAAAGGCAAAACATTGGAAGGGATATTCTTGGGCTGGTAAAATGCCTCAGCAGGTAAAAGCACATGCGTTGCAACCCTGACCACCCAAGTTTGGTCCCTAAAGTTGACTCCCAAAAGTTGTCCTCTGACTTTTACATGAATGTCATGACACATGCATTGCAGAAATAACAAACAACAAAACAAAACAATAATGTTTAAAAGAGGGCTAACAAGATCCCTTAGAGCAGTGGTTCTCAACCTTCCTAATGCTGTGACCCGTTAATACAGTTGCTCATAGTGTGGTGACCTCCAACCATAAAATTATTTCATCAGTACTTCACAGCTGTAATTTTGCTACTGTTAGGAATTGTAATGTAAATATCTGATATGCAGGATATGCAAAAGAGTTGTGACCCATAGTGTGGGGCGTTTACCCATCACCCCCACAGTTCCCCAGAGTTTTCTTGAGTGCGAGCAGCAGGAAATATTAGATAGAAGGATTTATAGTGGAAAATCTTGCGGAGATAAATAGATAGAAAACAAAGGATAGCCTCGAGAGGGCCTGGAACCTATTCCAACAGGCCCCGACTGTCTCTGGCCCAGGGTTTTTTTATAGAGACACCAAGGGGTGGAGCAAAAGATCTCCTCCCCCAGCACAGCCAAGTGTACACCATCTCAGACACTTGCACTCAGGCCCGTGGTCCTGATCATCCTCTATTTGGACATGCTGGGTAAAGCCACAAGGAACCCGAGAATGGGCTCCCACAGGTCCCCCCTTCTTAATATATTAAAAAAAATAACTATTAATGGCTTACAGCAATCTCCATAGCTGTTACACCTCCAAGTATGGGAGTAGAGGATGATATAGATGGCATTTCTCTTTTGAATTAGGTCCAAGGTGACCACAGCAGTCTTAGCTGCCTCAAGCCCTTTCTAAACCAAAAAACTCTTAAGGCGACTACAAACTTAAAGAATCCCTTAGCTTCATCATTACCATTAACAGGTTAACATAAATATTGCTATACATAGTCACAATTATCTCAATCTTACAACTCAAAGCAAACTCTTAACAGAACCATTTGAATTAGCATATATGGTACTATATATAGCTAACAATTTTCTCCGTCTTACAACTTTAACTCAGTCATTTGAATTTTCTTGTTAACAGAACATAGGAAAAACTTCGATGTATTCACATCAAACTTAAACATTTCCTCAACTCCACAAAACCAGGGTGCATTAATATCAATAGGTTTCTGTGAACATAATTCAATCTCATAACTCCTCCTTTTCTTTATAATTTTTTAACAAAAACTCAAACCAAGTTAGAGGAACCCAAACTTTTCTGTTTAAACAGTTCCATTTGTAACACAAAACCAGTTCCATAAGTAATTGCATTTTTACATAAACAGTTCCACAAAACAATTCATAAATCACCAGTTAATAAAGCATATATGCATACACAAAATTGCATCTTGATTCTAAGTAGAAATAAATTTCTTCATTTAAACAGTTCCATATTTAACCCAATTCCAGAAAACCGTTCGTAGGTCAGTACTCAAAACTGTGCCATTGCAATGAAATCTCTATTGTTTATTTCATTTAAGTCTTAAAATTCAAATGATAAATTCTGGTACTAGCCTTCCAAATATGAGAAATCCATAACCAAAATCTTTTTGTAATTTTATCTCATTTTTAAGTTCAAAAAGTTCAAACAAGAAAAATTCTGGTATCACGCTTTCACTTCCAAATATGAAGAGACATTTTTCAAGCAAAACTTTTTGCAGTTAGTAATTTTTGTTCAAACAAGCGTCTCTGCAACTTTTGTTCTCACAGACAGACCTTTTTAGTTATAGTAATATTTTAAACCGCACCGTTTTTGCTGTTAGCTCAGGTTTTTCTGTGCTGCATTGATATTCCATGGATCTCAGCCGTGGATACCTTGTGCTGGTTCTGGTGTCCTCCATTCTTAGCTTCTTAGCGGCTTCTGGAGCTTTTGAAACCACTCTACTGCCTGCTTTGCAGTCTACTAGGAAACTAGCTTCTGTGTTTCAGGTGTTTTCACCATATACATTAAGAATAGACTCACACTTAACATTTACTCTTTACAAACCCACATATAACATATTTTGCCTTTCAAAGCATTTAGACTCACTTTCAACTATTACATGTTTTTACAAACTCACATACAACATATTAATATCTACTTATTTATACTCCTTAAGAAAACTATAGAACTACTTTAGCAAATATATTTCTTATTAATTCTTATATACTTATATTCATTCCATCTTCTTATTTCTTATTTAAACTTACATTTACAACTAGCATCTTACACGCTTATTACTACATGTCTTAAGATTACCTTAGATACTTCTTGCAAGCGTATATTCTTAAAAAATTCGATAGTTCTATTTTACAAACTTGTATAGGGCTACCATTAGCATATATTTAACTTAGCAAACACCTAAAGATTTCTTAACACAGAGACCTAACAAGAGAATATTTTCTACAAACTCACATCTTATTTCCATCTTTCTACTTCTTACTCTTAATTATTATCACTATCTCTATTAGAAAGATTCTCTTAACTAGACAGGAAGTACGTACATCATTTCTAAAGTCTCTACCTCTACCTCTACCTCTACCCCTCTCCCTCTACCCCTCTACCCTGGGAACTGAACCCAGGACCTCCTGAAGAGCACTAACTGCTCTTAACCACTGAGCTATTTCTCCTCCTACTCTTCTTGTTAGTTTTCTTGCTCTTCTCTCTTTAGCCCAGGTTTCTCCTATTTATTCTCTCTTCCTGGCTGCCACACTCATCCTTTTCTGCCTAGCAATTGGCCCTTCATTCCTTAACCGATCAGGTGCTTAGGCAGGCAGAGCCAAACAGGTGCAGCACATCTTTACATAATTAAACACTGCTGGAGCCAGGAACTGCAAAAGCCCATCATGCTGTGTTTGCTGGGAACTGGCATGATGCAGGAGCTGGATGGCAGAAAAAATGAGCTGCAATATGCTGGCAGATAAATTATAGCAGAAGAAGAGACATCTCTTCCTGCACAGCACCTCATACTGGCAAGGATGGACAAAAAACACAAGGTTGAAAAAAAAAAAGTCTTTGCTACGTCCAACTTAGTATTCCAGGAAAGGAAGGGTAGATTTGGAACTAAAAAGTAACAAATTCCTAATGACATAAGTACCTTATTAACCAACATTGTGTAATATGCTAGGGATACTGTACTAAAAAAAAGATGGTTTCACCTTTAAGAGCTTAAACTTCTGGTGGAGAGAAATAACTCAGCAAACAATGACATGTGAGGGTTGAATTTTCCAATTTTATGAAGGGAGGGTATGAACACCATAAGAGATTATTTGAGCAGCCTTGAAATTATATTTTATATGCATATCATCACATCCTTAACTATATCATAGTTTTTTTTTTCAACAAAATTGTAGGCATATTTAAGAAGCAGAAAAGTGACTTGATAGACAAACCCCCGAAAAACAATAAGGAGTTCAAGTAATTTGTGACTTATGATTTATTCAAAGTCACAGAAGAAACTCTTCCACAATGGCAATCCATGAGGAAGAAATGGTTGGAGAACAAAAATCAAATATCCATATGCTTGATTTTATAATATTTAAACTTCAGAGTTTCAGAGAAATAATAGGGCTGTTGAAAGCATATGAAATGAAATGATACTGGCCCGGAATAGGGGAGCACACTATTCAGTAGCTATTGTAGCCATTTGATTATGGATGTTTTATTGTTGAAGGAGATCACATAGATACAATCTGTTCTGAAGGGGTCAATTGAAATATTCTGGTGACTCAGGAAATGCAGCGACGAGAATTCCACTAGCCAAACAGAACCAGCTGTGCTTTGCAGAAATGCAGCAATTGTGAAATGACCTCATTGTTATCTGTAATGTCGAGGAGAAGCAGAAATGTTCCAAGGACATGTGAGCCGGTGGTAGAGCTGAGCATATGTACAGAAGTAAACTAAGTCATAAACTGAAAAGAAATTCCCGTTGGTAGAAAAGAAAAATCAGATAGTGAAATAATTAACCCTCTTTTATGGGGAGTAGGCCCATGTATATTTCACATGGCCATAAATTGATAAGGAAGTAATTTTCTATTATATCAAGACCATATCACAGAAGATCAAATTACCCATATGTATAAAACTCCTTTGCCTATTCCAAATGACGAACAGTTATGCCAAAACATATCCACTAAAATATTCCAAGAAGTTGTCAAAGGCATCATATTTTGCATGGACTGTTTTTTTTTTTAGGATTTATTTACTTTCATTTTATGTATATGAGTGTTTGACCTGCACCATCTGCATAAAGTGACCCCAGAAGGCAGAAGAGGGTGTCAGATCCCCTAGAAGAGGAGCTTAGAAGGTTGTAAGCCACATGTAGGTGCTGAAAACCCAACTCAGGTTCTTTGCAAGAGCAACAGGCATACTGCAAAATAAATAAATAAGTAATATGAAACCCAATGAGATATCGTGATACAGTCAATAGTGACTCAAATGAAACAGTGACAGCCAAATGCTGGTGAGGGTGTGAAGACACTAACCCACCCATGCATGGCTGTAGAAAATGAAAAGTGTGTAGCAACCCCAAAACCTTTTGGCAGTTTCTAATCAAACTTAACAAGTAACTCAGTAGATGGCCCTGCAAATGCAATATTTCATTTCAAAAATCAAAGGTTGTATCCATGTAAAACCTTATAAGCAAATGTCAGCATCAGCCCCAAACCAGAAGAATTCCATATGTCCTTCGGTGTGTGAATGTTTAATCAAATTAGCAAATCCATATATGGAATGTCACTCCACAGTAAAAAATAATATCCTGCTAAAATGCACAACAACCAGGATGAATCCTCAGGAAATGACAGAGTTAAAAAGGACAATACTAAAGGATACATACATGTTATTTCATTTGTAACATTTTTAGAATGATAACATTTTAGGAGCAGAGAACAAATTAGTGATTTTCAGGGGTTAGGGACTCTGAGCAAGAGAGGGAAGAGGTGGGTGTGATTTTTACATAGTCATAGAAGAGGTCTTTGTGATGGAACTACTCTGTTATCTTAACTTAGATGGTATGACATCTAAGTTGGTGTGGTATGTGCATGACAGAAGTACACACTGCTACACACACACACACACACACACACACACACACACACACAAATGTTGAAGATGGTGGCGAGGGTAGAACTGAGAAGTAGGTGTGAAAGTAGTGAACTGCCTTTAGCATACTCTCAAGATTGAACTATAGTTTCTTAAAATGATAACCTTGGAGGAAAATAGAGAGACCCAAGGGATCTCTACTGTTACATCTTACAACTACAGAGCATGTTCTCAACAGAGCTACTAACAAATATAAAGTTTAAAAGCAACTTGGTTTGCAGTGACTGGCCTCCTTGTTCTTTCCAATACTGAGGGTGAAGCCATGGCCTTCAGCATGCTGGGCCAACAACACTCTAATACGGACCCACAACCACAATCTAAAACTTCCCTTTTGATCTTTTTCAAAACTTTGGTGGCTATCCTTTGTTTTGTTTTGTTTTTATATTATTTTGCTTTACTTTTCTTTTTAATTAAAAGGGAAATATTTCCAATTTTCTTATGAATGATAAGCAAATAGTTGTTCTGGTATTGAGGATGAGGGAGAGCCAGAGGGCTGATGAACCCAGCAACCACCCAGGTCCAGAGCTATGAGTTGGCCTATCCCAACATTCACCTCATCTACGATCTGCTGGAGCATGTAAAGGGGCCAGTCCTGCAGTCCCAAACTTGCAGGATCTCCATGACACAGGACAACAGCAGGACATCCAAGAGGAGTCCCAGTGAGGGCAAAGTGTCAATAGTGTAGCAGAATCCAGAGGCCTCGAACCAGACCAGTGACTCATCGCAATGAACACTTGCAAGTAAAGATGTATGGACTAAAGGACTGTGTGACTCCCTGTGTCACACTACAGCTCCCACCATGAGGTTTTTCTTTTTCTTTTCTTTTCAATTTTATTTTGTTTCATTTTGGGGGTCTGTTGCAAAGGAAGAGGGATCATGTGAAGGGATTAGGTTAAGAGTGGGATTGAGATGCATGATATGAAACCCACAAAGAATCAATAAAAAGTTTTTAAAATGCTGGGCAGCGGTGGTGCACACCTTTAATCCCAGCACTCGGGAGGCAGAGGCAGGTGGATCTCTGTGAGTCTGAGGCCAGCCTGGTCTACAGAGCGAGATCCAGGATAGGTACCAAAACTACACAGAGAAATCCTGTCTCGAAAAACCAAAAAAAAAAAAAAAAAAGTTTTTAAAAAAATTAGAAAAAGAAAAGAAATAGTTATTCTAGGAAGCTACCCACTAACTGGATATTTCCTATTTCCTAATAGATTTCTTCAACCCCTGGTTAGTCTTTCTTATATGTAAAGGGACATGATACCTTACTCAGAGGGCTGCTGTAAGAACTAAAAATATATTTTATGTCCATGACCCACAGTAGTCACTTAAAGATTTCCCTTTACACTAGAAATCAGGGTGTTCTCTCTCTCTCTCTCCCTCTCTCTCTCTCTCTCTCTCTCTCTCTCTCTCTCTCTCTCTCTCTCTCTCTCTCCCTCTCTCTCTGTATTTCCCTTTTGTGGTATTTTTAGGGCCTCTGAATTTCCTCCTTTGTTTTACCTTTGTCTT
The DNA here is from genome assembly GCF_049852395.1 of Peromyscus maniculatus bairdii. Taxonomy (NCBI): domain Eukaryota; kingdom Metazoa; phylum Chordata; class Mammalia; order Rodentia; family Cricetidae; genus Peromyscus; species Peromyscus maniculatus. The sequence continues at coordinate 34,851,798 of NC_134866.1, read as the reverse complement.
TGCAATTTTGCCATGTGATTGTAAATGTTTAGGTAGAGTAAAATCTATAGTTAAGGGAAAACATTTAGAATAAAATACCAGTGTGTGTGTGTGTGTGTGTGTGTGTGTGTGTGTGTGTGTGTGAGAGAGAGAGAGAGAGAGAGAGAGAGAGAGAGAGAGAGAGAGAGAGAGAGAGAGAGAGAGAGAAAGAGAGAGAGAGAAAATGTGAATACTCATGGTGGTCTCCTATTGATCTTCATTTATCATCAAGAATACTTGTGGATTTAAAAGTGTAACAATACTCATGAAAAACTTTTCTGGCCTTTTAATGAAATGTTATTTTTTAAAACTGCATTGGGCCATCAGTAATTATGTTCATACTCTGGTCCATTAATTTTATAAAGCAGTCTGTACCTCTTTTAAAGGTAAAAATGGGAAGATGTACTCTTGAAAAGAAAGCAAGGGATTTGCTACCTCTAGTAATGGTGGCATAGATAAAAACAGATTGTTGTAGAATATTATTTTAAGAAGTGTTACATTTGTTTATGTTGTGGAACATTTATTTAATGATGCAAAGATGTGCTGCATTATCTTATGTTGCATTTGTTTAACTCAGTGAAGCTGTGTTACTTTCCCTGTCTAAAATACCCGATGGTCTAATAAAGAATTGAACAGCCAATAGCGAGGCAGGAGAAAGGATAGGTGGGGCTGACAGGCAGAGAGAATAAATAGAGACTGTATTGTGTGTGGTTTTTAGTGACCACTCATGCAGTTCTGTAATGAAAAGGAACAGGCTGAGCAAGGAAAAGTACAAAATGTTCAGTTTGAGGATAAAAAGAGGACCGGGAAGTTTAAGGGAGCCAAGTCCAAAGCTCAAAGAGACAAAGTATAAAGAAAATCCTGGTGCTAAATGGAATAATGGGAGTGGTTACCTCAGGGAGGACCCCACCCAGATAAGCCTCCAACTTTTAAAAACAAATTACAGAAGCTTAGGCAGTGAAGGAACCCATTGAAAACTGGTGAAAATGTATTTGAACAGGAGGGCCAAGTTCCAGCTCCAGCAAGCAGAAAAAGTTGGCAGGTTTGGCCACATGGTTCTGGGTTTAGAGTCAAGGATACAAGAAAGGACTTGTGAGATTTCTCTTCATGGCTGAGGAGAGCTGCTGAGGCTAGGATTGCCAGGCATTTCTGTATGGAGGCCCAGAAAGGTCATTGCATAAGGCTGTGAAGATGAAGCCTGAATTCTGTTGGAGACCCCAAGATGTTAGAGATGCCATCGGGCAGTGGTGGTGCACACCTTTTAATCCCAACACTCAGGAGGCTGAGGCAGGCAGATCTCTATGAGTTCAAGGCCAGCCTGGGCTATAGAGTGAGTTCTGTAAAGGCACAAAGCTACACAGAAAAACCCTGTCTCAAAAAAAACAAAGAAACAAAAAGATGTTAGAGATGCCAAAGTGATGGGACATTTGCCTAGAAGAGCTGTAGACTGGGTATGGAACCAGCCCAAGAGATAGAAATGTGCTGTATTCAAAGCTGAAAGGACTTGGAGATCTGAGGGGTGCTTTGACATCAAACATGGAGATGCAGAGTTTGGAGTTTCCCCAGCTGGTTTTCGGTCTTGCGTTGGTCCAGTATTTCCTCACCATGCTCCGTTTCCTCCCTTTCGGAACGGTAATGTACATTCTGTGATATTGCATGTTGAAAGTATGTGATCTGCTTTTTGATTTTGGTTTTACAGAGTATTACAATAAGAGATTGCATGAGTCTCAGAAGATACTTTGAACTTTTAAACAATGTTGAGACTGTGATAGACTATGGGGACTCTTGAAATTGGACTAAGTGCATTTTGTGTTATGATATGGCTATAAGCCTATGGGGGCCAGGGAGTGGACTATGGTGGTTTGTATGAGAATGGCCCCCATAGGCTCATAGATTTGAACCCATGGTCACCAGGAGTGGCACTATTTGAAAAGATTAGGAGGTGTGACCTACTAATTGTTGGTGGAAATGTGTCACTAGGGGTGGGCTTTGAGGTTCCAAACATCCTATTCCAAGCCTGGAGTCTTTCTCCTCCTGCTGTCTGAAGATCCATACATAGAACTCTCAGTTATTCTGCCTGTGTGCTGCCATGATCCCCACCAAGACTATGGTGAACTAAACCTCTGAAACTGTAAGCAAGCCCCAATTAAATGTTTTTTTTAATAAGTTTCTGTAGTCGTGGTATCTCTTCAGAGCAATAGAACACTGAGACAATATTCTTACCTATGTATCAACATTTATGCATGCTTATGTATAAATGATGTAGGAATGGAAGGGGGTAAGGAGATCTTTGTTTCATAAGATCAGCACACTATTTGAAAGTAGTCCTAAAACTCCAAGGCAACTACAGGAAAAGACTTTAAAAAGTATAATATAATGACTGCATTAGAAGGCCATAATAAAACACAATTTCAAGGACAGTGTTTCCCAAACACAAGAAAGAAGATAAAGTTCATAGGTTTTCCCTATAACCTAAGAATAATAGATTTTATGGGTCTGTTAGGTCCCTTCTCTCATTTTAAAATTAGTAATTGTATTCTCAACCTTCTTGATGCTGTGACCTGTTAATACAGGTCCTCATGCTTTGGTGACTCCCAACCATAAAATTATTTTTGTTACTACCTCATAACTGTAATTTTGCTACTGTTATGAATCACAATGTAAATATCTGATATACAGGATATCCGATATGTGACCCCCCAAAAGGGTCGCGACCCATAGGTTGAGAACCACTGTCCTAAAGCATATCAATTTTATCACCTTCACAAAGAGCCAGTTTTTGGTTTTGTTCCTTTTTTTTAGCTGGTTTCTTATTTATTTGATTTCTGTTGTAATTTTTACTTCTTTTCAGTTTACTTTGGCTTTAATTTGCAGTTGTTTTAGTAATTTATTAAAGGGGAAGTTTGGATAACTGATTTTAGGTCTCTCTTATTTTACAGTATATCTATTCAAAACCAAATATTCCTCTGCTTTCATTGTGCCACACAAATTTTGATAAGGGTATTTTCACCTTTATTTACTTTAAAATATTCATAATTTCTCAAGCTCTTTGATTATTGTGCTATTTCAAAATGAGTTGTTCAATGACATATGCTACATATACCCCTCATCATTGAAAAGGCTATGAGAGATATCTGTGCTTTGGTGGTGAGAAGAAACTCAATGATAGGAGATGGTCGCTTGTATATTATGACTATCACTATATCTAACTGCTATTTTCAAGTTATGATAGTTAATGAAAACTTGATGTGAGGGCTATTTCTGTATCAACGTGATATGAGCAAGTCATTAGGGAAGAGGGACTCTCAACTGAGGAAAATGCCTCGATAAGATTTGCCTAAAGTCGCTGGGCAGTGGTGGCGCACGCCTTTAATACCAGCACTCGGGAGGCAGAAGCAGGAGGATCTCTGTGAGTTGGAGGCCAGCCTGGTCTCCAAAGTGAGTTCCAGGAAAGGTGCAAAGCTACACAGAGAAAACCCTGTCTTGAAAAACCAAAAAAAAAAAAAAAAGATTTGCCTAAAGTTAAGCCTATACTGTATTTTTGTGATTGATGATTGACAAATGAGTACAGCTCACTGGAGAAATGTCATCCCTAGGCAGGTGGAGAAACAAGCCAGTAAGTAGTACACCTCCATGGCTTCTGTATCAGCTCTGCCCCCAGGTTCCTGACCAATGTGAATTACTGCCCTGACTTCCCCCAGTGATGGAGTGTGACCTGAGACATAGTTGTAAACTTAAATAAACCCCTTCCTCCCTAAGCTATTTGGATTATGGTGTTTTATCACAGCAATAGAAAATTTAAGGCATTTGACTGTAGATGCACATTTAAACATTTTTTATAATTATCTCATTAAATAGGAAGCATATTATGTTTCATGGCGGATGCATGAAACCATGAAATCAAATGTCTTTACTATTCGAAGAGTAAGAAACTAGAAGAAATGTGCTAAAGTAAAAGGGAGCAATAGGGAATGAGCAGAATCCATTTAACTAAGCCAGCTAAAGCACCAGACCGACAGACTGTGTGGTACAATGTTGCCATATCTTTTTATTTTATAAATGAATTTTATGTATGAATTTTCAGATTTGGGGTATTTAATTTAAAAAAAGTTAGATCACTGTGTACACGAGCTCCCTTTGAAAAATTATGATATTAGAAGAATATTAAGAGAAGCCATACCTACCATTGTCTTTAGGTTTCTGTATGCTATGTACAGAGATCAGAAACGAAAGAGACAGCCTGGTAAACATTTGTATATTCAGGAAATCTAGCAGGCAGTGTGCTAAGAATCAGAATTAAATTAGCTAACAAATAGGCAAAACTTGATCTCTGGTGTCATGGAGCTGCTGCTGGGCTGAACCAAAGAAAGTATGTGTGCATAGTGTTATCAAGGAAATCTAGATTCCCTTTAGGCTTATTTTATCTTTAAGATTTATTTTATTATTTATTCTTGTGTTTCTGTGTGGGTTTGGGTAAGTGTGTATCCGTGTGTGTGTGTGTGTGTGTGTGTGTGTGTGCCTGCAGAGGCCAGAACAGGGTGTTGGATTCCCTGGAGCTAGAGTTACATGTTTTGAGCCACCTAATATAGGTCTGGGAACCAAACTCTAGTCCTCTGAGAGAGCAGCATGCTCTCTTAAGCTCCAAGCTATCTCCCTAGCACCCCATTTAGGGTTCTTAATTTCATTAATAAAGTAATATTAAACCTCAGAAAGAAGCTTAAGGACCATTTTTATTAGAGTTTGAAAGAAAGTCTGCAAGCTGTGATCTTGGCAGCTGTCAGTCAGAGCGAGATTGAACAAGAAGGAGGGAGAAAGACATGCTTTTGAGTTAGGGTCCGAGAAAGCGGGCATGGTCAGCTGCGGAGGGTGGGGAGCAGCTGCATGGTAGAAGGGAGAGGAGCTTCAGAAAAAGAACGATGTATTCCAGAGTGTCAGGGAAAGCCTATTTAGGCTTTTGGCCAGTGTCCAAAAATAAGACCGAAATAAGGAAAAGGACAAGTTACATTTTTCAGTTAGAACTCAGAAAAGCAGGCAGGCTTAGGAGCTGCATGGCAAAGCGCGGTAAACAGCTGCATTGGGGTGGCCCTTCAGGGATGCACACTGTGTTGTTTCATTAGTGGGATAATTATTCTCCTATCTCCTTAGCATGTACTCAGGTGAATCAACTTTCATGGGTTAGGGTCTCTTTGCCAGGTGATTGGCAGGCCCAGCTGGATTAATTCTTAAAGAAGGAGACAATAGTCTTCTACTAATATAATCTCTAGGGTACAACAGAATGCCATGTCTCTACCCAGCACAAGAGCCAGAGACTTAGATCCCATCCTTTTGACCAGGAGCAAGGAACTTTCCCTTAATGGGACTCAACAAGTCCCTGATAGCCTCCATCTTCTATTATGTATTTTAAATCCAAAGGGAGACACTTGTGATAGAGTGTACAAAGCAGATAATGAGAGATAGTCCACCTTCAATGGCCTCTAAATCAGCAGTTCTCAACCTGTGAGTCTCGATCCCCACAGGGTCGCATACCAGATATCCTGAATATCAGATATTTACATTATGACTCATAACAGTAGCAAAATTATAGTTACGAAGTAACAATGGAATAATTTTATGGTTGGTGGTCACCACAACATGAGGAACTGTATTAAGGGGTTGCAGCATTAGGAAGGTTGAGAACCACCTGCAAGCTGGTAATTTTCTTAACAACAGTTGAGACCTCCCTGTCACAAACAACAGTGCAGCTTCCCTCTGTGTGCATTCCCAGTTCCTAAGTACAGTGGACAGGATGCCATGCTTGGCTAGCGCTGGCATTCTCAATCGCTGGAACATTCAGATAATTGGAAATACCTGGCTCAGAAAACTGGGGCTGTGTTTCACCATTTCATCTAGAAAGGTAAACAGTAATAGAACAAATGGGTTGAAATGATAACAAAAAACACAAAATGAAACAAACAAACAAAAAACCCAAACCCCAAACCATTCTTTTAGTCCTTTGCAGAAGAAAAGGCATTTGCTATTTTCACCAATGCAATTTCCAGGTGTATTGACTTGGACATTTTAAATAAGTCTTCCAGAAGAATGCATTATGTTCCTGCTTGCTGCAGAGATACTGAGATTGCAGGGAACTTAACTTCTCGCTGGCGTGACCATTGTCTTTTCCATGTAAGAGCTCTCTATTAATTTAATCTGGAATATATTCCTGTTCATTTAAATCCCACCTGTCCCTTATGATACAGCAGAAAGATGACACTGCATTGAGGTAGAACTTTACACTTCCCTCTGCCAAGTCCTCACTGGTGTTTATTCCTTATCACAGTAACACTTGGAAGTTTCTTAATATTTCACAAATAGGTATAACATTTTCCCCTTATTGTTGAGTAACACTCTTCTTTCATTCAGAATAATATAATCTTAACCTTATCTATGTTCATATAGAAGTCTGATCTAGAGGAGTTTCAGGGAGATGACATCGATCCAAAAATAGTTAAGATGAGGTCCCTATGAGACTGAAAGAAACCATATCACTTTTCACTAGTATTGAAAAAAAATACTAGTTTGGTATAGAGGATGGATAGGATGTGGGGAGGAAATCACTTTTAAAAATCTTTACAAAGGCTTCTTGTCTATGAAATCTAATTGGGACAGTGATCAAATTGGAAATTAATTGCGTTAATTTATATTGTTTCATAAATAAGTCAGGAGCAGCATTTTAATAGTTACAGTACAACTGAAAACCAAACTGTGGACAATTATGAAATCATTCCTGGGGTAACATGCACTGTCCCTCTGGAAAACACTTTTTGAGTACATATGATCATCTCTGCTGATGACATTATATGACAGTTGGATGCTGTCAACTGTCTCAGTCAACTGTGCAACTGAGCACCAGGGATGGTGACTTTAAGACAAACCTACATTTAGTTTTTTTGTCTTTAGTTATTTTAATTGATGACTGTTTGTTCATGTGCATATATGTGTACCATGTATGTTCAGAAGTCAGAAGAGGGCCTCAGATTCTTTGGAACTGGAGTCACGAATGGTTGTGAAATACCTTGTGGGTGCTGGGAATCCAATCTGGGTGTCAGGAGGAGCAACAAGTGCTCTTAACTGCTTAGCCATCTCTTCAGGCCTAAAACATTTTAGTTTTTCATGTACTTTATTTTTTATTTTACTAATGTAATACATCCACAACTGTAGTGTCGCATAGAATAGTTTCTCTTCCCTAAAACATTTGTGTTGTATAGATTTATCCCCCTTTCTCTCTTCTTACCCCTGGCAACCATTGTTCCTCCTACTGTCAAGATAGCTCTGCAGCAGGAACTGTTAGTGGTACTATTGCTTCATACCATAAAGGCCACATACCAAACACTGGGCATGAATTATTTAATTGACTCTACCAAAGCTTCTGCAATAAGTAGGACCAACCTCTTTGCATGAATGAAGAAAAGACTTGGACAGATTTCGCCACCTGTATGAAATCATCCAGCTTGCTATGGGCAGAGCCAAGCTTCAGGTCCACAACAGTCTGATTTCCCCTATAGCCTATCTTATGTCCCCATAATACTCTGAAATATATGAATCTGAGCAGGCATTCATATCTGGCATTAAGGTTACCCAAAGCCAGAGCCCTCTTTACTTCATCAAATTTGTCTTCTAATGCTCCCTTATTTGTCAGCAAAATTGGCGCTCTCCTTGTCCATTCCATATGCAAAGTGCTTCTGTATCTCCCTGCTTTCTTGTCATTTTAAAAACTGTAAATAGATAAATAAACTTCATTTTCTTATGTAGAAGAACCTCTACACAGTGACTAAATATCTTTGTTTCCTTTTTAAATTAAAATATAATTGCATCATTTCCCTAGTCCCCCCTTTCTTCCTCCAACTCCTGCCATGATAGACTGTTCCTGGTACTGTGAGCAAAAATAAACCTTCTCTTCCTTAAATGACTCTTTTAGAGTATTTTTCACAGCCACAGGCAAAGAAGCAAAGACACTCATCTTTTTATATTTTTTCCATCAGTTTCACAAAGTGAAGTTAAGTTTTGGAGAAGTAAATAGACTTGCTTAAGGTTGTGTAACTGGTGCGATGACAAATAGAATTTGGCCACACTCATGTTAATCCCACAGCCTGTTTATAAACTGGAGAAAAGAATAGGCATTAATTGCAGACTTAATAATTCAAGCTAACACCTCAATTAGCTAATCCTCAGCTGCTCTCACACCATGCACACACCCTGGGCAAGCAGCTTCTAGCAACTGCAAGGGCAGATATTTCAAATAAAGCACTGTTGCTATGCAGATCACCCAGCTTTGCACACAGGAGGGAAACAAAGTCCACAGCTTCAGGGGGCACTTTGAAGATAAGTTTTTCTAAAGAGCAGGTGATTGTTTAAAAGGTATTTGGATGAGTTTCCTAGAATGGCTATTGTACTTTAAATGACAGTTCTTAATTTCATTTAAGAAACTTGGTCTCTGAGAAGTTTTGAAGAGAGATACGAGACAGGTAATAGTTTAAATAACTTTCTAAAATGTAAGCAACAATGCCATGAAGCCTAAATAAAGAACTCAGTGAAAAAGGCAACTACCACCAGCAATCATTAATTCTTTCTTCTTTTATTCCTTCCTTCTTTCTATTTTCTTTTTTTTTTTTTTTTTTTTTTTTGGTTTTTTCGAGACAGGGTTTCTCTGTGTAGCTTTGCGCCTTTTCCTGGAACTCACTTGGTAGCCCAGGCTGGCCTCGAACTCACAGAGATTCGCCTGGCTCTGCCTCCCGAGTGCTGGGATTAAAGGCGTGCGCCACCACCGCCCGGCATCTTTCTATTTTCTTAATTATGAAATCCACCAAGCAGTATATAAAGTGTACATAGTGATTTTATTAAGCTTTATTTTATTTTTGAGGTAGGGTCTTGCTATGTAGCACAGGCTGGCCTTCCATTTGCAGCTAATCTTCCAAAGCACTAGGATTATAGGCATGTGCCATCAAGCAGTGACTTTAAAAATGACTATAAAGCAAATACCCCAAAGTATAAGCAACAATATAATGATTATTAGCTCACTAAATGATGAGTTCTGAGTGTCCTTATCATTAAGTCCCTTCATCCCTAGAGATTATCAAAGTTACTTTCTTACTCCCTCCTTGTTTATCATTAAAAAGTGAAAAATTCTGAAGGGTTTTGTATTTAATAACAAGGACCGGAGGATGGAGAAGAGAGGTGGAGGAGGTTAATTACTTAACAGTCACACCAAAAACAATGAAAGAATAAATAACAAAGTCTCATCATGACTCCAAGGAAGGCCACTCCATCCTTCCTAAGCCCAACAACCCAGAAGCAACAATTGTTTATCTTTAGGAGATGCTAATTCTCCTACTCCCAGCAGTCATTAGTTTTTTGTCGAGTGGTGGGTCACCATGACAAATTTTCCCTGCTATATTAACACGACCATTGATATACTATGATAACTTGACCTAAAACTTGATGTTGTTCTGCCTTGTTCTGCCAAACATCTATAAAGACTCATCCCATTCTTTTATTTTAGGGTTTCTGCTGTATCTATATTTCCATACAGAGATACTCTTCTGTAAAAAAAATTAATATGCTTTTAATTGAAATAGAATTGCATCACTTTCCCTTCTTCCCCTTTCTCCATCCTCTCCCAACCACACTCCCTTGGACCCTTCCCATGCTCCTTCCATTCTCAAGGAGACAACCTCTTTCTTTGATTATTATTGTTACATGTGTGTGTGTGTACATGTGTGAACAATATATATGTGTATATATATATATATATGTATGTATGTATGTATGTATGTATGTGTGTGTGTGTATTCTTAATAATTTGTTGAGTCTATTTTTGTTGTTTGTGTGTATATGGTTTCAGGGCTGATGACTCTGCATTGAACAGCCAATAAGGGGGCTCATCCCTAGGGGATGCTAATTCTCCTTCTCCCAGCAGTCATTGGTTGCCTGTAGTTCTTTGTCTAGGGGTGGGACTCCATGAGATTTTCTCTCTTCTCAGTTAACATATCAGTTGATATTACCATGCTTATTTATGCAATAATTTCGAGGAGAGATAGTTTCACATTCTTATTTATGCAATAATTCTTATTTATGCAATAATTTCTAGGAGAGATAGTTTCACAGCAGACTTCCTGATCTTCTGGCTCTCACAATCTTTGTGCCCCCTCTTCCACGTTGTTCCTTGAGGTGAAGGTGCAAGAGCTGTAATGCAGAGGTGTCTGTTGGTGCTGGCACACCCATATTCTGTTGATCTCTGCATGGTGTCCAGTTGTGCTTTTCTGTGATGGTCTCCATTTGCTATAAAGAGAGGTTTTTTGGATAAAGAGTCGTAGCTACATTTATCTGTGGGTATAAGAATAAGATTTAGAATATAAGAAGGAATTATGTTGGTCTAGCTCACCTTCCTGAGCGATATTGTAGTTATCATTTCTGCTATTCCTAGCACTAAATAACAATAGGTGTGGGTAGAAATGTAGTTCAACGGTAGAACACAAATCAACATTCACAAGGCTGTGGATTCCATCATAAATGATGTAATAAGTCAAAACCAAACCAAACAAAAAAGTTAATATTTTCTTGAATCAATTATTTTACGGTTTCACATGATCATATGGTAAATCCAGGGATGTTAAAAAACTCAAATAGAGTCTATATATTTCATAAGATTTAAGATTTATTTGGCCATTTTCTGATACACCTATTTGATCACAGAAAATATTTAATGCATTTTTTTCATGATTGAGACATTCACTTTTATTTATATACATGGCATAAAAGAGAAAAAAAACCACTAGATCAACTTTGAACAGTAAGATATTTGATACCATATTTGTATTTACATGCCATGCTGGGAATAGCAGATTTGAAAGGCAACCAAGGTTAATGTTCTAGTAATCAGCAAAAGTTAATTGATGGAGACACTTCAGAGTAAAATAAAATTATCTTGACAGCTTTTCATTAGGATAACAACCTGACAGTCAAAGGACTGTCTAATTTTTTCTTTAATCGTGACAAATTATTATTAATAGCAGCTGTCTTGGTTTCTTTTCCCATTGCTGCGGTAAAATATCCTAACAAAAGCAACACAGGGAGAATTGGTTTATTTGGCTCATAATTCCAGGTTACAGTCCCACATTGTAGGAAAATCAAGGTGGCAGGAAATTGAAGAAGCCACATCCACAGTTATGAGCAGAGAGCAATGAACTAACACATACATGTTCAGCTTGCTTTCTCCTTTTTATTTAGTACAAAACTCCAAGCTTAGGAAATGGTGATGCCATAGTGGGTGAGTCTTCTCGTATCTATTAATGTAATTAGGATAATCCCTCCACAGGCACTCTCAGGGTCCTTTCTCTTAGACTCTAGATTGTATCAAGTGGACAATGTTAACTATGCAGTAGCTTACATATATAATGTAAATATTAAGATCTTTGCAGACATAAAACATGAATAATTAGTCTTCTTCCCCATTAGCTAAAACCAGAGAATCTTAAAACAGTGATGTAAAATAGTATTTATTTCAAACAATGTTCAAAGTTCTCTTTAGCTTTGTAGATTTAGTCCAGAAAGCAAAGGTATAAAAACATGAATATTAAAAGGTCAAGATAAAGTTAATCAAGATTCTAGCATGCAACAGGAAGGGATTCAAAAGTCCCTATCCATAATTGAGGAGCTGTGGACAGTTGCTTGTTTCCAATGAAGGAAAAATCACTTTCATTTAATGGTGTGGCTCTTAATGGGTTAACCATACTTTGGTGGATGGACCCATACCCAGAAGTTTATTGACAATACAAAAATGGGGCAGATAGAGTGTTAATTAAAAACAAAGGCATGAGGTTGAGTGCAGTATGGAGATGGGGTAGATCTGGGAGGAGTTGGAATATAATCAAAGTACATTTTATAAAATGCTGAAATAATTAATAATTTTTAAAAAGTAATGTTCCAGAAACTTTCAAGAAGTTATTTTTGTCCAAGTGAGTAAATTTTATTTTCCTTTTCTCCCTTATTCTTTTTCCATTGGATCAAATGACTTATTGTACAGTAAGTATTTTATAACTTATACAATGTGCATTACATGCTACAATGGGAGTAACCTTTCAGAGTTTTCAACTGGATCAAAAATATTTACAGAAGAGCAAGAAAGGATTTTTTTTTGTTATTTGGACACATATCCTGGTATAGATTTTAATAGTGTTTTATGAACATACTGGTAAGAATCCTAACTCTTATTTTCTTATGCCTTTGATTGTCTGTGAGAGCTTGGACAAAAAGAAGAATCTTGATTCATGTTCTTGTTTTGAATCCAAGGAAATGACAAATTAGTAATATGGAGAGTAGAGTTGGTGAGATTTCTCATCTGGGCTGGAGAGTTGAACACAATATTGAGAGTTCCTGGCTAAAAACAAAGAAAAGGCCTGCTCCTGACATAAACAATGTCAGTTTATAAACCATTTTCTCCACTGCCTTTGATTTTACATCCATAACAACTAATTTAAAAATTGTGGAAGACAATTATTTTTATATGATAGATTTATATAATCATGATTATACTTGCTAATTAATATTAAAAGAATAATAAAATGGTAAGTGATTAATAACATATAAATAAATTCATTTAAGTAAGCTGAAATTTAACATATTTTAAAGCATAATTCAATTTTATTAAAAGGTCTTATTATTCACAGTTGTGGGCTTTCCAGCTGGTTAGCCACGTACAGAAGACTATCACACCTAGACATATACACTTGAGGGTGAATTGTTTACCACTGGAAAAAAAAATTTCAACCAAGCACAATTGTTATGAAAATCGTACTAATTCATGAAGATCTCTAGAATTTATTCATTTCCATAACAAAGAAAATAATAAAAATATTTAGAACTAGCAGAAGAGTTGTTATATAAGAATATTGAATGCATCAGGTTTGAGGGGAAAGATTTGATAGTCGTTCCTTCCTTCCTTCTCCACTGCCCCTCTTTCTTAGACATCTACTGCCTGTATTTTACCTCATATGTGTTTCAACACGGGCATACACTAAAAGCTTCATAGCTACATCCCCCTCCCCCAGCTTGGGCAAAGGGAGGAGATGAGAAGAAACCGTAGGTCCTGAATAGTCTTGGTTCCAGGCAAGGGTATTGAAGCCTGTATGCTCTTTACCTCAGCTGAGCATAGGATCTGAAGGTACAGTAAAACAGATGTGTTTTTAACTTTTATCTCTATGCATACTTGTCATGTACATACAGACAATTTATTCTCACTCTTGGAAATATGATTTTATTAATTTTTTACATGTGTTTGTGGTTTTGGCTCTCACCAAGCCATGTATAGGAAATCTTTTTGTGCAAACTCCGGAGAGGATTTGCTATTTTAAAGGGGGTAATGAATTCCAGCCATTGCACCATGCTTGTAGAAGGCCATGGGAATGTCACAGATAATGTTCCTATAAAGACAGGAACAAGTGCATCACAAGAGCATTGGGAGGGTGTGTACTACCTCATGGCTTGGATGCAGGAGGGTATGGAGGATGCAAGCAGGAGGCATGAGTGGAAGTGAGGATGGGGAAAATGCTTTGAAGGCACCGTTTTTTTGAGGTTTCCACATAAGCAAACCTTGGACTAGAAATTGTAACTGTTACATGGGTGTCTAGATTCAAAATCTTATGAAAGGTATCTTGGAGTCTTTTCTTCTCCATAGAAATTGGTCAAAGATTCTTCAAATAACCCTGTGACCCCACAAAACCCTGTTAAGAAGCAGCTTCAGGTGTATAAAGTTCCCCAGAGTACCATTTTGGTTGCCATAATAAAGTAAGATAAAAGAGACAGAATCCAAGAGCCTTGACGACAGGCTCAGTTTTTAGAGCATTTGTCTGTGATCTCTTCTCTTCTGGTTTCTGTTTTCCATGTGTGTGAAGAGTGCAGAGGTTAAAACTGAAGAGGATTGGAACAAAGCGGCATGATAATGAAGCACCAGGCATCCATCAAGCAATCCTTTGTTTTTTTTTTTAAGAGAGGGACCACAATGTAATGCACATTTCAAATGAATTTTATTTTCTTGGCTTGTCATTTATATAAACAAAACATTTAAAACAAGATAGTACAAAAATTAAGGTTGCCTTAGAGATTGTCCTGTATACACGTGATTGGTAAGCATTTCATCTTGAAATAGGTAGTCTCAAAGAAATATAAATTCAGATTGCTGCAATAATAATTGCAAGCCTAAGTAAGGAGGTTACTATTTTATGTTCTCTTATTTATTTAAAAAATAAGAATATAATTCTCTGTTTCATTTTCTTTTTTTTTTTAAATTCTTTCCTCATATGTAACACCCTGACTGCAGTTTCCCCTCCCTCCTTTCCTTCCACTCTCCCTCTCAACCTCCTCTCTCCCCCAGATTCATTCCTCCTCCTTTCCCTTCAGAAAAGGGCTAGCCTCCCAGGGATATCAACCAAACATTGTATATCAAGTTATAATAAGACCAAGCACACAACCTCATATTAAGGCTGGATGAGGCAGCCCAGTAAGAGGAAAAGGATCCCCCAAACAGGCAAAAGAGTCAGACTCAGACAGCCCCCCACTCCCACTATTAAAAATTCAACAAGAATGCCAAGCTATACAACCATAATGTATCTGTAGAGGACCTAGCTCAGACCCATACAGGCTCCCTGATTGTCAGTTCAGTCTCTGTGAGCCCCTATAAACCTTGGTTATTTGATTATATAGGTTTTCTTATGGTGTCCTTGACCCCTCTGGCTCCTATAATCCTTCCTTGTCCTTTTCCACAGGATTCTCTGAGTTCTGCCTAATGTTTGGTTGTGGGTCTCTATATCTGCTCCCATCAGTTGCTAGATGAAGTCTCTCTGATGACAATTATGCTAGGCTCTGGTCTATGAGTATAGCAGAATATCATTAGGAATCACTTTATAACCCAGGGTCCTAGGATAGAACCAAACATGACTGGCAATTCTCTGCATTAATAGTATGGTCAGAAACTAAATTGAAAAAAAAAATCTCTCAATTGTTCATCTGATATATAGGTATCTAGTCTGGGAAAAAATTAAAAGACATTCTTATTCTAGATAGTTGTAGGGCTGGCTTCCTGATATCCATTCAAACAGGGAAGTGATTATTCACAGCCCAAAGAGTCAAGATCTAAAAACATTAGAACAATGAACCAATAGTCTTCAAAGGGATTTTCTAGGCAGATTGAAAATGTTATCACCTATGTTTAACAGGTTGGGCACAATGAAAAACATTTGGATACAGTAAGTTCCATCATATAATCTGGGTTTTGGGTAGACTTGGTTAATGAGAATTAATCTGTACTGCATAGAAAAGACTAGTGCTCCCCATGGAAGGTAGATGTGTTTCCACATTTGTTTTTATTTAACATATTGCTAAGAAACCATTCTCCACATCTTTAGCAAGACCTCCTGCACTCTCTAAACAGTGTCTAAATTCCAGTGCCTATACTTCCTTTTGTTGATTTCTTGAAAGCACCAAAGTCTTTAAAAGAGTGTTTTAGTAATCAACAAGATTAAAAAAAAAATAGTGCTCTATGATGTTCAGGTTTTTTTTTTTTTTTAATTTCACAGAGACAGAGAAGCAGATACCAAACCAAGTCTGTACTCCAGCTTGACTAGGTGCTGCAAAAACTTCATGATAGAAACGAAATCTTAGCGGCAAGCCATGAACATTAAGGTTGTTTTTCACTGTAACCCACTGCATGGATCAGGATAACTTTTTTTGTCACCATTTTATGTAGCATCATTGTTATTAGGCTTTGTGTTGTCTATTCTGAACTCATGGTTTTGTGCCAGACACTTAAAGAGGTAGATTAATTTTCTCCTGGCATGAGAGTCGCTCAGTGTGTTATTGTTGCTGTATGCTTAATGATACCCTAAAGACATAAAAGAGTTCGTGTTCCTCCTTCAGCTTTAGGAGTTAATTTGAGACTACAGAAAAATCAGGATTCTTGTTATTATAATCAGAGATAAAAGAGATAATATGCAGAGGTAATTGGTGCACAGTGCCTCTAAAACTGTGACAAGCCTGGGCAATTCTATTTGGTCAGACCATGTATTAGTGCAGGAGGACAGTTGATAGAGTTTGCATGCTTTAATTCCTAAATCTATTTGGTTTTAGGTTTACGGTGTCTGTCACCCAGTCTTCTTTTTTGACCATATGCTGAACATTGGATGAGTTAAAATTGTTTTGTTATGACCTATCCATATTACCTGAGGGAAGATGGCTTACACTGAGTATCACTGAACACTAAATATATGTCTCAGGATAAATGGGTTGCTGTGAACATGATGTGTGACCATCGGCTGAGTCTGTGGGCTGTAATCTTGTGGTGTCCCTGGCTCCTTAGGTTTCTCCAACCCTTCTCTTTGATGTAATTCTGCTTGGCTCTGGTTCAGAACACTGTAGGTCAAAGGTTTTGTGACTGGGTTGGTATTCCAGTCCTTCCACTTGAGGCCTTCCCTGATTACAGAAGATGGT
Source organism: Peromyscus maniculatus bairdii (assembly GCF_049852395.1). Lineage (NCBI taxonomy): Eukaryota > Metazoa > Chordata > Mammalia > Rodentia > Cricetidae > Peromyscus > Peromyscus maniculatus. The sequence continues at coordinate 34,835,265 of NC_134866.1, read as the reverse complement.
CGGTTCAGGCTCAGTGTCCCCCATGACTAGAAGTCTTGTTAGTATCACTCTCATAGACTCCATGGAGTTTACATTGCACTACTTTTTCACCTAACCCCCCAAATGCTCCCCAATTCCAGTCTTTTCTCCCAGTATTATCTCCCTCCCCCAACAGTTGATCCCTCCTATTCCCAACCCTGCCAGCCTCCAGTCTACCACAAAATCTATTCTATTTCCCCTTCCCAGGGAGATCCTTGCTTCCCTCCTGAAGCCCCTCTTGTTACTTTGCCTCTCTGAGTCTGTGGACCATGATACTACTATTCTCAAAGGGTATCCTTCACCAAACACTTCAGTTTTCAAGAAAAACCATCAGTACCCAATGACATATAGTTTGTCCATTTACCCATTTGAACTCTCAGCTTCTGCCATTCAGACCAAACATCCAAATTGACACCACTGAAGTTTTAGCAACCAATGTGTCTTTTATATTCCCCCAAATCTGCAGGTGGTTGAAGTGTTTTCTGATGGAAATCAGAGGGGATGTGTTTAATATTCTTCCCAGATGGCCCTGAAAACAAATTCAGCTTTAGTTTCCAGTTGTTAGATGAGGACATTTGTACCTATGAGAATCATTAGATATGATGCACTGGAAAGTCCTACACAGAGAAGTCCTATAAAAATGCAAGCTCTTGGTGTTCTTATCTGACAGTGCTGCTATATAAAAACTGGGGAATCTTACAGGCCTCTCTGTGTTAGTTAGCATTTTATTGTTATGTTATTAGAGGGAGGGTAACTATAAAAATTTGGATGCTGAAAGTCCGAACAGCGGCCCTTTATCTTCATTACCTCATCGTGGATTGTTACATAGTGAGAGTATGTTGGAGATGCAAATACATTTCTAAATAGGAAGCAGGAGAGAAAGATTTTGTGGCCAGGCTCAAAATTGTATGACAATGCTCTCAAATGAACTCAACTTCAAAAAATCTGTATTCTTCCCCAAAGCTACAGTTACCTAAGGAGTTCCCACCAAATTCTTCCTCTTAGAGGCCTTACCATTCCCACACTGCAGTGCCGAGTAACACATCTCTGACATGACCACTGGAGACAAACCACATCTAGGTCATAGCATGATGTAAGAGAGAAACTCCTCTCCACTAGAGAAATAGGTTTTATACTTCACGAATCTAAAGCAGAATTTTAGAAAGGATCTCCTGATACATTAAAACATTTTAAATCAATTTTATACACAATGAAAAAAAAAACTGTAGCTTTTAGAAGATGGACTTCACTGATGAGGGCCTAGGGTCATAATCTTCAGAGGGCAAAGTAGAATCCAAATTTCAGTTAAAATATGTCACCTAGTAACTGTTGGGCATACATGTGTATATATGTGTATACAAACAAAAGGGGAAGAAAGAAAGATCACTAAAATCAAATTCAGATATATGCAGCTAACTAACTATATTGTTGTTTGGCCATAAAGTATTTTTTTTCATGAGTCAGTTTACAACATCACTTGGTCATCTGACTTTCTTGTTCTCTTGGGTGTTATAGTTTTTCTATCTCTTGATTTTTCATGGATCTCATTGTGTCCATACTCCCCAGGTAGGCTTTGGAATTGAAGCTTGAGCTATTATCGTTTGTCCTTTGCCCATGCAATGCTTTGCTTTTGCTATGGTTGACTAAGTAATGGAAAGTGAAGGTCATGACTTCATGATGTGCCCTGTCTTTGCTGGAAGGACTGTGAGATGTCTCATCACTTTAGATAGCTTAATTCAGCTCATGCCCATAGCATACGGATCTCTGTCATATTACTAATAAGCAAGGTTTTCATGACATTATAGTCACATATTGTTTATGGACGAGAATTGTGTTTCACTAGCACTTCCACTAGTACCAGGAAGAGAATCTGGATACTGTTTCGCAGTGATTAAGACAGCTATAATCTGGATGGTATCAATGGGATTCAAAGGTTTGGGACTCATTGTGTAAGTTGCCATGGGAAATTGTAGACTTTTCCAAAATTCTTATGAGTGGTTCTTCACCAGGTGCCATTTAGCTCTCCTATTCCAGAAGATACCTGGAAATGTCTCGAGACATTTTTGATGTCATGATAGGGGAAGTGTTGCTGGTATCAAGTAGTTAGAGGCCACAGATGCTTCTAAACAAGCTGCAATGCAAAGGACAGCTTCCCCTTACCAGAAAATATCAGGAAAAAGATGTCAATAGTTTCAAGGTACAGCAAACTGCCTTTGAGCTAAACAGCTGGCAGGATGAATGGGGAATGAACTACATACAATCTTGGATCAGATCTCCCCTAACAGACAGTGTTTTAAAAAGTCAGATTTAATGATGCCAAAGTATGATTCATAGAGTTCCTGCTCTGAGAATACCAAGACCTCCCTTCTCTTCCTGAACTACATTAATATTGCTCATATTTCATTGCTGACTTTCTAAAATAAAGCATTTAATGTTCACTCTCCTACTTTTTTTTGATAAAGTGCTAAGAGAAGAGATAATCCAGAACAATTACTGACATGATGTCATATTCCCATTGTAGTCCAATCTATTGCCACCCCAAACATCCAGAGAGGGCTGCAGATTATACAGAGACAACTTTATTTTTGGTCAACTTTTAATGAGGAGCTTGTGGGAGCTATGCATTGTCTGTGTCTAAAATATGCAGATGTTGTGGCCGAGCAACTGCTCAATAACTGATTGAGTTTCCAAGTTCCGGGGATCATGTCAAGATTCATTTACATTAAGACAACCTGGAGTTGCAATCCATTGTAAACTAAACTAATTTAAGAAGGACATCTGTTGCATTCTCTCTCCCATGGCCTTCAGCAGTCCTCCTGTTTTTATAAGTGAGGTTATTGTTTTTGTGCTTCGTTAGGGCGACTTCCCCCTCCACGAAGAGCTGAGCCTCTGCCAACTTCTGAATAAACTATCCACCAGCAGGTTCCAGAGAGGGCACTCTGAGTTTTCTTATGCAAGGTGGTTTGACATACTTAATTGAAATAATATATTTTTCAGATGCTCTTGATATACTATAAGGAAATGTACAACGTGTCACATCATGACAAATATCTACTAGCTTAAATGTGGAATAAATGTGTTTCATTTTGCAGAGAAATGGTGTTGTTTGAGAGGGGGAAAAATCTACCTCTAGAAATTCTACGGTACTAAGGCAGACAGCTATGCCTAAGAAGGGCATCAATTTGAGGCTAATTTATATTAAACTGAATAAAGAAGGTTACTTGTACAAAATTAGCTGTAATTTAGGAAAAGAATAGCTTTCAAAAAGCCAACATAGAAGTGTATAATTTAGAAAATCAAACTCCCTTCCTGGGCTTCAGAGTCCACAAAATAGGAATAAATTTTCTTGTAATAGAATTTCACTGGGGCCTGATGGGAAGAAACAACTAACTTAGTAGCCTAATCTCCAAGGGAGCTCCAGGTGTGCTCAAAACTAACAGCCAAGAAAATCGTTTCCCTGAGGAAATTTCCAAATTAATTTTTTTTTAGGTCTGGTTCTTTGGGTAGAGACACATTTGCAGTGGAATCGATAGATGTAAAAGACTGACCCCCCCCCAATAGAAGCAGGGTCATGCCTTTCTTCAGTCTGGTTAGGTTCTCCTGGAAACCCAAGGGTGTAATAAGAAGGCCGGGCCTGAGAAAATGACTGCCACAGTGCTGTAGCCAGGCTCACCAGGAGAGAACTGTGTAATAATGAGTTAGCGGGAAGAAGGGAAGGGGTTTATGAGAGCAGGAGTGAGCTGGTGCCCGCAGCATCCCTGCCTTGCATGACTCCGCACTGTCTAGACTGGACTGATTGATAGCCCAGACAGCCCCTTTATCCTGCCTGGGTCTCACAGCCATTCAGAGAAAGAAAGAGCTTGAAGCTGCTTCCCTGGAGGGTTTGTCAATGTCTTAGGGGCCGGGTCCTTAGTTATTTATGACAGATCATTATCAGCTGGGAAGAGAGGTTGGTGAAGGAGCGAAGCTGGCATTTCTGAAACAATCTGCATATGGTTGTCCTTTACAGGCAAATATTTTAAAAATAAGTGTGGTTTCTCGTATATCCCAATTCTCCCTTTATTCGGGCTTTTGCTCAAATGCCATCACCCCAGGGAGGTAGGCCATCTCATGCTTTTCCATCCAAAATACCAGAATCTATATTCTCAGTCTGGTCTAGTTTGATTTGTTGGTATCATTTATCACATCTTGATATAATTTTTCAAATCAAGTTATCTCTTTTCCACTCCCCTTCCCAGGATGTCTCCCATTCCCTCTTCCCACCTTGAATGTAATATCCTAAAGGAAGGAACCACAGAAGTCTCTCTTGTCCACTCTTTTATTTTCAGCATCTAGGTCATTCCTGATAGGTAGTGTGTGACTACATAAATCCTTTTGATATTTCCCAAACTGGTTTTGACTTTGTGATCAGTCTGCACTCCACTTCCACATGAAGAGTAAATGTCATTGCCATGAATGTCACCCGAGTTAAGGGAGGTGGAGACACTGGTAGATAGTGATAGGTGTTTCGGATACTCGGGGGATTTTACAGATGAGGGGCTCTGGCCTCTCCTCTTTGAGACTCTGACCCTGACATATGGGCTTCCTCCCATTGCTTTTAAACCACCCTTCCTTCTGATTTTAGCACACCAACCTAATTCAAGCTCTCTGAATCCTGATTTTAGTCACCAGAATTCTAGTCTTATTTGTCCAAGATTACAATCAAATTCCTGATTTCAACAGTACTCCTACATTCTTTCTAGGTGGTAAAAGTACTTTCTAGCACTTCTGGGCGTTTGGCAATGCAGAAGCTTTCTGAACCCTGCAGTGATTTTGTGACGGCATCATTACCTATGCATGATGGATGGCATCATCGGCTGTTGGAAATCACCTCAGACTTCCCTCTTCAGCTTCAGAATTCGGTGTGAATATGTCATCCTAAGGAAAACATGTCCTGACCTCCAGGTTGGTTTGAGGTCCTTAACAGTTTCTTTCAAGGGAATTTTTGCAGTGGCATTTGAATTATTAATTTGCATATTTTTGTTAATTCTTATCAGTCCCCTGGAATGCAAAACAGAAATTACTCAATGCAAATTTGATTTGGTCTTCAGCATGATCAGAAATTCTTCCATACTCTCAGTAGGCAGTAGGTAGAGTTTTCATGATTGATTAATTGCATAGATGGATAAATCACTGTTATTACACACACATACACACACACACACACACACACCACACACATACACACACACACACACACACACACACACACACACACACACACACACACACACACACACAGTGTTTCTCCTTGCTGGGGAAGTGATATCTTGCAAACACTGTGTGATGGTTGATGTCGATTGTCATCTTGATCAATTTAGAATCACCAAGGAAACAGGATGCTAGGAATTTCTGTCAAGGATTACCTCGATTCAGTTAATTGGGATGGGAAGACCCACCCTAATGTGAATGACATCATTATGTGGGCTGGGTCCAGGACTGCGTAAAAAGGAGAATGCTAACTAAGCATAAGCATTCCTCCCTCCCTATTTCATAGCTATAAATACTTCTCCACCGTGATGGGGAACTCAGTCTCTCAGCCAAAACAAAACACCTCTCCCCTATTTTTCTTTCAGGGAAATTGACACTTGGTTTTATTGCCCCCGAGGACATTACCGATGGTGGGCCTTGTCACACCTGCAGGGCATGGATGCCCCATCTGCCAAGGCTGCTCCCACTACCTAGACTCAAATCTTAGGTAGCGGCTATGATCTCCAAAGACACCCCACTCTCACGATTCCAAACAAGACTAGTGGTGGTGGAAGTACATGCCGCAAGGTCAGGGGCTCATTGTCCAAAGCCAGTCTGCCACCTGCAATCCCTGCCATCTCCCTCTGGCTCATCTGCTTGGCCCCTCCAAGGAGCTGAAGGCCAGAAGACAGCAGAAATCCAGCTCTCTGACTGCCCGCCATGCCCCATGGCCAGCCTGCCGACTGTAGCCAAACCGGAGACGCCAGCCTCACAGAGCCTCAGTGTTGCTATCCACGTGGTTTTCCATTTGTTGATTTTATAAGATAAAAGCACATTTTTTTTATTAAGAAAAAATTAACGTGCAAGGCTCAGATTCTTGGGGTAATAGGGAGGAAAATTTCCCATTTCTGCCTTTCCTGTCATCATTGTCAGGGAGGGTTAACAGGTTTCCCGGATCTGTAAGGAAGAGTGAGCAGACAACTTCCGTTGTCTGAGGGTGTCTCTCTTCTGGGGCTGCCTGATTGTCAGATGGTCTGTCTCTGTGTGCCTCTTGCCTACCTGCGGCACCATTTCCAGAGTCCTCTGGGGAATGCTGAAACAAGGGGCAATAGGGTACATCAGCTGACAGAGACCCAGGTGGTGGCAGGGACAAGATGGATGGAGCACAGGGGTGGGCCAGCCGGGGAGGGGGGGGCGTGGAAAAGAGGAAATGAAGGAAGGCAGCTAAGAAGGAAGAAAGCCAAAGGAGGTTGGGTGGCATCAAAGGACAGGAGTAGGGGGTGGGATGGTGTCCAGTCCCTGGGTCTCTATCACTTCTTGTCTGGGGTGGGTCTCGGTGCACTTTGTTTCTCTTCATACTGTCTAGGTATTCCGGCTGAAACCTCCCCCTTACGTTGCTTTTGTCAAGGTATTTTATCATAGCAACAGGAAAAACACCTAACACACACTGCATTTATTTTCTTTCTTTTCAATGTATTTTATTTATTATTTATTTATTTATTTATTCATTTACTCATTTATTTACTTATTTATTTATTTATTTTGAGATCTGACGTAGGAACAGACCACAGCTTGAATAGTTATTGCTCTCCCGGGGCATGATTATAAAGTTAAATTGGTTGGCTCTGCCCTGTCACATCCCTCCTTAGATCCTCAACCTGTTTCTTATGTATAGGAATACACGACAGAAGGAGTTCAGGGTTCTTTGACCAAATCAGGTGGGTGGAGGAGATGTAACCGTTAAATGGAAGCTTGAGTGTGTGGTTCAGCTGGTCCTTCAGACTTCCGAAAGTGAGCCTGCAGTGGGCTCAAGATCTTACTGTTAGTTTAAGGCTTGGGTTAACGTTATGAAGAGAATGAATCAAATTTCAGATTGACTACAGTCATTTCCAGTATTGAAAGTTAAAATACACACACACACACACACACACACACACACACACACACACACACACACACACACACACGGATACTTTAGCTACTTTGGAAGGAGAAAACTAAACCAAGATGTTTCTTCCTTTTGTGTCAGGTTCTCCAGAGTCCTGTATACTTAGCTGTCCCGATTTCCAGTTTCCTGTGGTGTCAGATGTTTGGCAGAAAAATGTGAGCTCCATTTTTAGAGACAGCCACTTAGCAGGAAGTTAGAAAACTCCATTGTGAAACCTTTGAAAAGCTCTTCTTCTGGTCTATTTCTAGGTGAGTTTCTGTCTTTCTAATGACAGTGTGACAGTTCTGCTCAGACACTGAGGGCTCTGGCACCTCCATCTGCTTCCAGAGATTATGGCATCCCACCCAGATCATGAAGACCAGAGATGTGATATGGCTAAAGTGACTGTCTCCTTTGAAACGTTTATGGTGTCTGTTAGGTCCATGACATAGTAATGAGGCTTTCTTAATGAAGGTCTTTGGGTACCCAAACTAAAAGTGGTCAAATTAATCATTCAATGGTTGAGTGTTCAAAAAAAAAGCCCCAAATTGACAAGCTAATAATGTCAAGGGCCTTTACTAATACAGAAATCCCTTCCCAGATCTGCCTTACTTTCAAAATCACAATCTGGCTGAAGAACTCAGGTGTTACAAGAACTATGTCATGGGCAGGGATGATCCCAAGCCACTCCACAGAGTTCAGCACTGGGACATTGTCCTGGTCTCTTGTGTCTGAGACTAGCTGGAAACAGTGAGAAGAAAATATTCTTTAAAGCCCAGAGTCAACAGAACAGATTTGTTGGATCATGAACTTTTACTCTATCACCCTCTGATCTTCACTTTGGATTTTCTTGCTTAGTACAATTTTTTTATGAACTTCAGATCATGATATCCCAGATTATAATGAGGATCGAGCCTCCCTCATGATAGCTTTGGATGCTACTTCTTGTTACACTGACAACACACCAATTTTAAGAAAAGGGAAACATCCTTGTCCTCCTTAGAATTTGAAATACCCTCCGAAAGGAATGAGAACATGTCATAACTGTCCTTTCTGTGGGCTTAAAATGCCACATGGAAAGGAGGAAGGTGGAGATAGCATAGACCTATCAAGGGAAGGCACTTTCCTACTGGCAAAGCAAAGCTATTTAGTAGATTTTAATTTTTTATTTACGTTTTAAAATTTACTCTGTTGTAGAGTTTTGGTTAAAGTAATGGGACCTAAATTATATCTCTGGTCATTAGTAGAGATATGGCATTCTAAACTGTCCCCAAAGAACGTAAAATCCTGAAGAAATACTATTGTCCCATCCTACTAAGAGTTAATGTAAATGGGCCCTGTCAAACACCTGGAAAGAAAATCTCCCCCCAGAAAGCTGTCTGTTCTAGAAACTTCAGCCACACTGGAAGTCACAGTGAGAAAGTAGAAGTAACTATTCCCTTACTGAACCTCAAAAACCCTTCCTTGGATGCAGTTGCTTATAGTACCTCACTGCCAAGTCTGCTTTCCTTTTTAAAATTCTGGCCAAAATTCTAAGCAAAAATGCCTTAACACTTTGGGCTCTGTCTCTCTGTCTCTGTCTCTCTCTGTTCTCTGTATCACTCTATCTCTCTGGCCTCTTTCTCTTCTCTCTCTCTCTCTCTCTCTCTCTCTCTCTCTCCCTCCCTCCCTCCCTCCCTCCCTTTCTTGCTCCCCCCACCCCTCTCTATCTTTCTCTCTCCTCCATACACACAATATAGCTTCTTACAGACTTTCATTGCTGGGCCTATCTACATTGCTTATAAATCAAAAAGTATAATGTTCTCTCTTTTGTTTATTTATTCTTTTGGCAGCTCCTGGTATCTCCATCTTGCTGGTTTCTTTCTGATCTTTTCTCTTTAAATAGATTAATTTAAATGCCATCTTTCACTCCATTCTTTCTAATTTTTATATTGTGTTAAATTATTTCTATTTTTGAGATTAGCATAATTATATCATTTTCCCATTCACTTTCTGCTTTTATATTCTTTTATCTACAAGGCTAAGAAACCATCAAAGGGATCCCATGCTTCCTGATAACAATAGCGTATTAGAAAAAAAAATGGTGCAAACCCATTATGCTCAGTGAGAATTCACACTGATGGTCATCTTATGATACAGGATGTGGACTCAAGAGCAGCAAATACACATTGCAGCAAGTAGCCTGTGTTCCTTTTGTGTATGGACAACTGGCCCTCTTTGGTTAGAAAGCATTTCTGTACAATACTCTGCAGTGTAAGAAATAAGATGTTCGAAGTATTGACCATGAATATCAAACAATGTAAGTGGAGAAAAGTGTGGCTGGTAACCTCTGTTTAAGAGGCAGAGAATTCTTCAGTGTATTTAGAAACACTTTCAAATGAAATAGTTTAAACAAAACACATTACAAGACTCAGTTTAATAGATAAATCACAGTTTCTCATTTATTTGAAACATTTTGTAGTGTCAAATAAATGAGGTGTGTTATGTGATAGTGGCTACAGAGTGTAGATAACACAATCTTGATTTCATTGATGTGCTGAAATATTCAAGAGGTGCTTCTCAAATAAAAGTAATAAGACTATATTGTGGCTGTATTTTAATGTTTCTGGGTTCAGGGAGAGGGGATGGGAATTCACATGATAAATATGAGTGCTAGCTTGTGTATAAAATGTTTGCACCTGAGTAGTTCCCCTTGGGAAGATGAGTTCTCCAGTCTGTGTAAACTGCAGACAGTCTGGTCAACAACAGATTGAAACAGTTCAGTTAGCAAATGTTTTCGGTAGAACAGAGGAACATCATTTAAATAGCCAAAACCAAGGGAAGAAAAATCTTACTCAGTGTCCCAAAAAGGTCAGCTCTCCGTCTCTCTGTGCTGTGCTGTGTTTGGCAGGCAGAGAGGGAATCAGATGCATGTGTTTGCCCAGATTTACCTGGCTTTTTTGTAAGAGACACTCGGGTTATTTCTTCCTTTGTTCCTATATCTGTCTGTCTGCCTTTTGGGGAACTCTGGGAGATAAGTGCTTTGAAACTGCCCAAAGGAAAGCAGAATAATGGTTTTGTTTTCAAGTATCATGGTAAAAAGATGTAAAAAATTATTATATGTAAAGTTGTAAGTAGATACCCAATGAACCTTGGCAAATTAAACATTCCCTTTAGATACATGGGATTAGTACCATGGCCTAAAGATCCTCAAAGTGAAATTTTTCTTAGGTAAGTCAAAAATTCTCAAGAGTCCTTGTCTCTGCTTCCCAGATTCCACTCCTGTAAGGGACCCTTGCTGTCTTTTCATACACTGTTTAGAGACTCCTGTCTATCTTGAATCCCATGATAGAGGCTATGAAGTACTGGTTGGAGTGCATGTAGTGTCCCATCTATCACAATTTGAGGGAGTTATGGAAAGCTCTTAAGAACCATGAGAACCCAGTCATTGACGACTTTTTCTAAAGTCTTGGCAGTATGTATCTATAGTTACAGTAAACGTGACAGCCAGTGATGGCTGTCAGTACCACTCTAAGAAGTCCTCAGGAGTGCTGTGACAATGACTTACTGTTGGAAGTGAAATATTCTCCCTCAGAAATGTCTCATCCCATGACTTTCTGTCTTAGTCCTGAATTTTCAGTATATCTTCCTGACATTAATTCAGTTATTCTGAGGGCCAGGTGTCATCTGGGAAAATTCTCTTTCTAAATATTTCCTTCAAAGTCTGACTTCATTGATGAAGGCCTTTTTCCATTTTTTTCTTAAATTCTATTTGTTTATTTTTTATTATTTATTTACTATTATTTATGAATAATTTTTAATTATATTTCACTTTACAGCATATTTAGAGTATAACTACGTCATTCTTCTCCATCCCTTTTGTGCTGGTTGTTTTTTGTCAGCTTTCACACAAATCTGGACATATAATGGGAAGACAAAAGCTTAACTGAGAAAATGCCTTCATAAGATTGGCCTGGAGGCAAGTCTATTGTGTATTTTCTTAATCAATTATTGAAGCAGAAGAGCCCAGCAATATCTGCAGTTTCACCCCTGGGCAGGTGGTCCTGGGTAGTATAAGGAAGCAAGCCAGTAAGCAGCATTCAGTCATGGCTTCTGCTTTAGTTACTACCTTTAAGTTCATGCCCTGCTTGAGTTCTTGACCTGACTTCCCTCAGTAATAAACTATTAGCTGAAGCCCTAGATAAAAAAAAAACAAAAACAACCTTTTTCTGCACAAATTGCTTTTGTTCATGGTGTTTTTGTTACAGTAATAAAAACCATAAGACACCTCCCCTGCTCCTCTAGTCCCCTCCATGTTCTCTCCCTTTAACCTCCCCCTCTCAAATTAATAGCTTCTGCCCTTTGATTATTATTGCTAACACACACACACACACACACACACACACACACACACACACACACACACACCCCACACAGATGGAAATATATTTTCATCTTGGGGCAGGATCCCTGTGAGATTCTTTGCTTCTACATTCACATGTCTATTGATATTGCCGTTGTTCAGGTCATGTTTATGCATCCCCTTCTAAAACAGGCAGTCCCACAGCAGGCTTCCGGCTATTCTAGTTCTTACAATCTTTCCACCCTGCTCTTCTACCATGTTCCCTGAGCCATAGAATCAGGACCTGTGCTGTGGATGTATCCACTGTGGCTGGGCATCTCACAATTCATTTACCTTAATTGTGTCCAGCTGTGGCTTTCTTTGTTTCTGTTTTCTGTAGAGAGGAACTTCTCTCTACAGATGAGGGATGGCGGTGAGTATAAGCATAAGATTCAGTATGGAGTTAAGGAGTTAGGCTGGTCTAGCAAAGTGTCGGTAGTAGGCTCTTTTCTAAGTTCTATGACTTCCCTAGCCATAGTAGGTACCCAGGTTTCTGGTATTAGCCGTGTTTCCTTCAGGTTGGGTGGGCCTTAAGTCTACTTAGACAGCTGTTGGTTATCACCAATACATCAATATCTACCACTATTGGATCTTTACAGATATCTTGCTGTGCCAGTCATTGTTCTGATTCATTGATGTCACAGCTAGTTAGGACTATTAATTGCTTCTCTTCCTAGGCAGCTTGCATAGCACTTTCTGCTATATGGAAGTTAAACCATAGGAGAAGGCTTTCAGTTTAGGTCTAGCATGAATAATACAAGTCCTGTGTCCTAAGTGTGAAGAGTCTTTAGCAATAGGAGCTAACTTTTTACCTGTGAGCAACGTCCAAGGGTAACAGCAATTTCCCATGTTGTTTGGTGGAATCATTTGGACTATCCTGACCAACCACTCAGAAGGGGGATTCATGTGATTGGTATTGTGGTTTTGTTAGTCTATGGTTATTGTGGGGTGCATTGCCAGTCCAAGAGGTAAGTGGCATAATTTGTTTAAGCTCTCTCTCTCTCTCTCTCTCTCTCTCTCTCTCTCTCTCTCTTTTTCTCTCTGTGTATGCATACATTTATTGTGCATATATATATATATATATTGTGCATAGTTTTAGGTGAATATAAAACAATATGATTTCCTGAGGCTTGATGAAACAACACTGGCATTATTTGTCCCTCTTCCTTACTTCTCCTCTATATTGACTTTTCTCTCTCCTTCCATTTTTTTATTGCTCCTTTCATATCATCTATGTTCTGTTATTTTCCTATTTTAAATATCTTGGGAGAAAGTGAGTTCTTGAACTCTAGTCTTCTTGTAGCTCTTGATAATGTGGGGGGCTGCTTTTCCCTTTCTTTAGGCCATTGAGTGTATGACTTTCATATTGACTTGAAGATAGCCTCGGCCAGCCACCAGTGCTTCTGTATACCCTTTCACTGTGTACTAACTCAAATTTTCCCAGATGGTTTACTTTTCACATTTAACTTCTACTTGTTATCATCACTACTACTATTATTATTGAGTGTGCATGGGTACATGCATGTTTCTCCCTCCTGGTGTGTGTCTGTGTGAATGTGTGTGTGTGGTCACACATGTGCCATGATATGCAAGTAGAGGTCAGAGGACAATACTTTAGAGTTGTTCTCCCCTTTACCATGTGAATTCTGGGAATCAAACTCGTATCGTCAGACCACCTTCCTTTATCCACTGAGCCATCTTGCTATCCCACAAAGAAGGTTTTATATCCTTAACTGATATGAGATTATAGTTCAACATTCAGAATAGCAATGACAGCAGAGAGTACTCTGTAACACTTTTGTGCTCAGGACCTCTTATGAACTTCAAAACAATCTTGTATGGAAAGTATATAAGTTTAGTTTGATCATTTTTACTTTATAGAAAAGATAGGAGGGAAGTGACCTATTGATTTATACATCCAGAGATGGGCAGAAGAACAATAGATTGAGGGCTCTGGATCTTTCTTCTGGCTATTGCATTTCTTGTCTATGGCAGACAGCCTCTGATGCTTAGATGTAACAACAAATCAATATTGACTCTGGTATGTGAAGGAGAGAATATAGGCACTATAAGAGGTTGGTGCAAAGCAGTATATCTTCTTGTTCCTCATGTAAGTGCCTGGATTTCCAAGTTGTTTGGGATTCATGAACAGTGAAGCTTTAAAATGAGACAAATAAAATGCTCCTGTTGTCGATGACATCTTTGATCTGATTCATATCAGGCTCTATCTAATGGAGAGGACAGTCATACGTAATAAATAGATTAAACTGCTTTCATTAAAGGGCAAAGAAACTCAGGAAATGCCGACAGATATGTTTTATACTCCACTGCAAGTAAACTGTGTGCCCTTTTTTGATTTTAAATCCTGTGAAATGAATCTCTCCTTTTGAACAGAAAGTACACAATGAAACAGGCAAAGGCAAGGTGCAGAAGACTGAATGTTCCCAGGACTGGCCTTCCTGCTCACACATGTTACAAGCACATTTCAAAGGGATCAGAACTTCCACCCTCCTGTGGTCTTGCTTGCTCAATTAGAGGGGCCAGCCTGACCTTTTTCATATTGCCCTGTGGGAACACCCTTTGATATTGGTGGGAATCCTAGGGCTGAATGTGAGAACAGAATGAGAAGCTGGCTCCAGGGACTACTTGATCTCCGAGCTGGGTCACAGAGGGAGCAGATCCCTAGGAGGACAGGCAGTCTCCTATTAACTAAGACATCAGTCCCTGCCAGGCTAACTGCAGCCAGGTGCAAGACTTGCCTCTGCTAAACCTGAATGAGTAGCTGTATATCAGCAATAAGCATATTCACTGAGCTGGAGATTCCAGACAGCCATTATGCCAGGTCTTCTATCAGAAGCAGAATGTTTGCTTAGTTTCTGCACTTTTCTTCCTGAGGAGACTGTTATAAAAAAAATAAAAGAACTTGCCCAACGGAGCCCGGAGTCCGAGTCAGTGGACAGAGCTGCAGGAGTGCCTCAAGCTCTGCCAATTTCATCCCCACCACTTCGTCTCACTTAGGTTCTAAGATGACTGTTTTCTGTCCTCTTGTTTATTTTAGCTGGGAGGAGAGATGAAGATGGAGGATGGTGAAGAAAGGAGGAGAATGGGACAGAAAGAATAAAAACTAAGGCAGCTTTCAGAGAGGCTTGTACACTTAGGGGAAGAAAGGAGAAACCAGCATGAAACCAGCCTGTCAGCCAACCCAACAAAAACTCCAGATGAAAACAAGGTCTTTTCTATGCTCAGCCTTAGACAGCCAACCTTCCTCCGGCACCGTCCTTATGGCAGCATAGCCTGTACTCATGGCCTCACCAATGTGTTCCCTTGAGGAGTGTGATGTCAGAGTTTAGTATACGGGAGTTTCCCTCCCCCTACTGCAGGGTTTTCTTATGCATTTTGTAGAATTTTCCTCTGGTTGAATTTATGTGAAGAAACATTTACAGTTTCTAAGGCTGTTGGTGGACAATGTATACACACTGACACCAGTGTATGGTTATTCTGGAATCTCTGTTTAGGATTTGGAATAAGAATAAAGCAAGGCTTCACAGACCCTTACCTACAAACAAGTCCAGAGAGTGGCATTTCTGGAGCAACAAAAGACTCTTAGCAAATAAAACTGGTGAAACAAAATAAGGGCAAGCTTTGACAATGAGGAGTGCCCTTTGATAGCAAAGGTCATAGATGAGAGGACTTGGAAAGAGTACCCCTTTCCTTTATGCTAGTTCTAGGTTGTACTAACCTATCATTTTCTATGGTGAAATCACAATTCATGGCTTTTAGTTTATTACAGGAATTTTGTCAGACATAATAGATAGACTGCCATATTTGAAGGCACTAGTAGTTATTGCTTTTGGCTACTTCTGTGTCCTGTCATTTACTCCACTCCGTATGTTATTTGTATAGACTTGGAGATACTTTCGTGATGCATCACGCTATACTTAAAAGCACAAGTTCTAAACTCTAGCTACACATTAGGGTAATTTAAGATGTTTAATTGTTATACTCATCCCTAAACTTGCGGTATATCTAAGGAAAATCTTGACCTTCTGGACCTCCTGCTTCTATCTCTCAAGTGCTGGGATGACAGGTGTGCAATGCCATGTTGTTTAAGACGAGGTATATTTTAGCATCATTCATCTCTTTGGTTTTCCTCAGGTGATCGTCCTTTTGCTTCTTCAAATGACTTTCTATCTTTATTGGCAGCATTGTACCTTTCTGAAAAAAAAAAAAAACCACTCCCACATAGCTCATTTGCTCTCCCTTAGACAATGAGAAAGTGACTGGTTTTTCTCGGGACAACAACCTACTGTTTCTACTGTTACTTATGTTAAACAAACAAACAAACAAAAATGATAGTTCTTTGGCCAAAAGGCCAAGAAGCAATAGAATGATGATTCTTAAAACAAAAGGCACCGTGAAACTCACTGTGTAGTGTTATAAAATGAATTCCAAGCTATATTAGATTATATCAAGGTACATTTTTAAATTCACCTTTGACTTGTGCACCTTCCTCCCAGAAGTTCGATCCATCAGTCTGAGAGGGTGCTGCAAATCTGAAGTTTGATTAGATACTTCTCTGTATGTTCAGTGTTCCAATTTCAGATAGGTTTGGAATCACCCTTTCACAAACAATCTCAGTTTGTTTTCCTAACGAACTAGTGCATGGCAAGGATACTGTATACAGAACCAGCCTTCCTCTGAGGAGGACAATGGAATGGTAATGATCCATGCCCCTGGAGAAAAAGGAGCGGCCTAAATTAGATAGAACTCCTTATTTCTAATTGGTCCAATTATTCAGAACCAGACTAGAGTATGAGAGAAATGGGTAAGCATTGTATCACTCACATAAAAGGTAAGGAATCAATACCATTGGAACTATTTAATTCTGTGAATAAAATGTTCAAAATCCCCACAAATATGGCAGTGATCGAGTTAGACTACAACCTTCCATAGAATGATGCCAGAGAAAGCAACAGATGAAGGTTCATCTGAGATTCAGGTTAGGATAGAATATTTAGATTCCACAGAATAGCAACCTTAGAAATCTCTTTGGATTTGAGGATTTAGGGCTTTGCCTAAATCATTGGTGGCTGTATTTGCCTAAATCACTGGTAATAGTGGTGTTCAAGTTATGTAATTTAAAGTAACAGTGGATGATCACAAGGACTGTTTCCACCTGTGCTCTGGGTCTTCAGGAAAAACGTGCTTCTGTAACAGTACCTGATGCTTTGTGTGATTCCTTTCATTCATTCTTTCTTTTCCCCCCATGTTTTAAAAGGCAATATTCTGCTGGGACAGAAGTGAAAGAATAAGGTATTTTTCTAGTTAATGCCGGAGGTCAGACACCTCCCTAAATCCAGCATTGTTGCTGACAGGATTACCTAAAAGCATAATGCATGACTCATGAGCACAGATGGTTATGTGTTTAAAACAGGCCTGCATGTGGAGTTCCATTTTTACCTCTTGTGCCATTTGCACTAATGAGAGCTTTACAAATTCCGCCTGGGTGACTCTAGCCACACCTAAAGGAAAACAGGATCTCTATTATCAGGAAGTCATTGGCTTATTTCTATCAAAGGAGAAAAACCCATAATCTTTGCTGTTTTTTAAAATGAATGAAAGAAAAATCATCTCATTGTTTCCTGCTGACTCAAATATGGTATTGGTTTCTTAGAACCACAAAAGGTCAAGACAACCCATGGTAGGATCTAGGGAAAGGTGGGTTCCAAGAGGCCCACTGTCATTCAGGCCCAACACTATAGAATATATAAGCTTTAGAGGACCTGAAGAAGAGATGTCTTATTTGAAATGAAGACATATCAGTGCAGAAATCTCCCCAGGCTATACTTATACACCCAGAAGACTAGTGGGCATCATCAATGTGGCTCTGGAGATGAGATCATGATGAGAAAAGGCATTCTTCTTCTGAAGAACCCATTAGTAAAAATCTCCTGTGGGGCTGGAGAAGCCCCAGGGCAGTTAATATGCTTCCCAAACTTTCTTGTCAATGACTGTTGCTTTGTCCATGGCTTTTCCGCATGTGGTTTTATTCTGCAAACACCCATCCAATAAAACCAGGACAGCATTAAAATTGACAAGAGGCATTCTTCCAACCTCTATTAGTATTACAGCCAGGATGGAGGGTGGGTGAGATGAATCTCAGGAGGGATGATTAGATTCTGTATTTACCTAAGGTTTTTTTTTTTCCATTTTCTTCATCATGGACTTGTGGATTTCCCACAAAACAGTGATTTTTACTACTGAGTTTTTAGAATCAGCTTTAAATTTTTTGCCTGGGGTGAGTGTCCTTCCTGTGTCATTTTAGATGGCTTCAGCAGCAGCAGCCTAGACTGATGGTGTTTCAATGCTTGTGGAATTTAGGAAATTTTACCTGCAGATGATGAGGAACAGATATGTGTTCACGAGCATCTTGGAGACATATTAAGAAACCAGCAAGCTTCCATGAATTCCCACTGAGCTCTGGGCACCTCCTTGTGAGTATTTTCATACATGATGCTTAGTTAAAATTGTCATAATTTCATTTTTAGAAGTAGAAGCTAAGTCCAGCCATGTTTCAATTTAGAACTGAAGACAACTGAGGATTGCTTGCTTCAGGATTCAGATGGATCTAGCCACTTTCATCATCTTTCATTTGCTTGGCAACAGGAAAGTTCTTTTGAATCACAGACATGACAAGTGGCTCAAAATTAATTTAAAGAGGAATGGAGCAAGTTTGTACCTGTTAAATAGAGAAATGGTAGCAAGAAATGCTTCTTGGTAGACAAACAGCAAGTCTTCCTACAGATAAGGGAACAATGCAGAGCTGCTCTGTGCTATACAGCCTGTCCTCAGGCTTTCCAAGGCCGTGCCTGGGTCTGGGGACACAGGTGAACATAGACCCGGAGCTTTGTTTGCAATAATTCTTTACCATCTTCTTATTATAATTCTCCTTCCTTAGAACTGTGTGTTCAGCACCCAACCTAAATCCAGACAGAAACCTATCTTCCAGGTATTTGGCTTTGTTCCTTTTCTCCCTTATCTACCAGGATTCCATCTGGTTCTAGGTAATGGACCCCCAGTGGTGCTGGCTGGAATTAACACAGATTTATTTTCTCATTATCAAAAGTAGATAGTCTATGTATGCCGAGAATTATTACCCTGAACTAAAAGGTAAAAGGAAGAGATTAATAAATGCTTATTTAAATGAACATGCCTTGAGGCTGGAAAATGGCTAGGTAGTTGAGAGAACTTGCTGTTCTTCCAGAGAACCTGGGATTCTCAGCATCCATGTAGTGCCTCATAACCATCTGTAACTCCAGTTCCAGGAGATCTCACTACACACACACATAGAGAACATACACACATGCAGGCAAAACACTCATACACATAAAATAGCTTTTTAATTAATAAAAAATATGCCTTAGACTAGGTGTGGTGGTATACTTCTTTAATATCAGCACTTAGGAACAGAGGAAGGCATTTCTCTGTGCATTTGAAAACAGGTTGTTTTACACAGAAACTTTACAAAAACCAAGAGTACATAATGATACATTGTCTCAAAAAGTGATAATTTATGTACCCTTTAAATACTACATCTAATAATCAAAGCATGCTGAGTATTCACAACTGAAGAATAAAAATTTAAAAGTTAAAACAAGAAAATTTAGTAGAATATTTGGAGGCTGAGTATAGATTATAATGTTGCAGAAATATTTGGAAATCAATTA
The DNA here is from genome assembly GCF_049852395.1 of Peromyscus maniculatus bairdii. Classification (NCBI taxonomy): domain Eukaryota; kingdom Metazoa; phylum Chordata; class Mammalia; order Rodentia; family Cricetidae; genus Peromyscus; species Peromyscus maniculatus. The sequence continues at coordinate 34,815,983 of NC_134866.1, read as the reverse complement.
ACAAGCTTTCTTAGCATCAGACCCAAGGTTTATAACTTATATGTAGAGCTTTTACTCTAGAATTCATACCTCAGATATAGGCTCACATAGAACCAAATGTGAAAGTGTGATATTGTTAGAAATATTGATATTCAATGAGAAACAAAATCATGACTATAGAAGGGTCCCATCATGCTGGGGATGTCTTTCTGTATGCTGTGAATGTGTTGCTCTGATTGATTGATAAATAAAACACTGACTGGCCAGTAGCCAGGTAGGAAATATAGTATAGGCAGGATAAGCAGAGAAGAGAATTCTGGGGAGTGGAAGCCTGAGTCAGGAGATGCTGCCAGCCGCTGCCACCATGAGAAGTAAGATGTAAAGTATCGGTAAGCCACAAGCCACGTGGCAACTTACAGATTAATAGAAATGGGTTAATTTAAGATGTAAGGTCTAGCTAGCAAGAAGCCTGCCATGGCCATACAGTTTATAAGTAATATAAGTCTCTGTGTGTTTACTTTGTCTGAGTGGCTGAGGGCCCAAGCAGGACTGGAGAAAACTCCAGCTACAACATCAGAAAGCACAATATAGTCATTTGACTTGTAGCTCTAGAACAGTGGTTCTCAACCTTTCTAATTCTCTGACCGCTTATGTTTTGGTGTCCCCCAACCATAAAATTATTTTTTTGCTACTTCATAACTGGAATTTTGCAACTATTATGAATGATAATGTAAATAGATGATATGCAGACAGTCTTAGCCAACCCCTGTGAAAGTTACTATGACTAGGTAAACTTTTTTGTTGTTCAGAAACCTGAGGAAATGGGGAAAATATCCAGCTTAATTTGCCTCTGGAGTCTTTCTTTGTTTTTTTTTGTTGTTTGTTTGTTTGTTTGTTTTGAGAGTTAAGGAGGACATAGGCATCTTTATGGATTCCAAGGACTTCAGTTCCACAAAGACATACATCATGCAGCTGGGTTTCCTGGAGCTCCAGGAAGACATGTACATTGTCTGTGATTCATACAGGGCATCCAAGCAAAGAACAGCTGTCTTCTTTCACTCACCACGGTGCTAAGGTGCTGTTTTGGAGGCAGATAGACACAGATTGAAATCGTGGTATATGTTTACTAAGTATACCACTATAGCCATCTTACCCAATCACCTGGAGCCCTATCCTCCTCATTCATTAGCATTTATTAATTGCTTATTTGAGCCAGTTGCTTGAATTAAAATAAATGACATTTTTCTGCCCTTAAGATATTATAGTATATGTTTTCCAGTTTAACTTTAGAATGAGCTATATACAGGTTAACTAAACAAATCTAGGACTAATCATTTGTTCTCTCTCTCTCTCTCTCTCTCTCTCTCTCTCTCTCTCTCTCTCTCTCTCTCCCTCCCTCCCTCCCTCTTTCTCCCTCTCTTTCTTTCTGAGTGTGTGTGTGTTTGAGGCAGGGTTGCATGTTGCCAGGGTGACCCTAACTTTGCAGTCAAGTGTCACCAGTCTAGAGGTGGTGGGACCTGGGAGAATGAAGCTGATAAATGAGACAGACTGAAGTTTCATGTAAAGTTTCAACTTTATTTCAAGCATCAGACAATTTATATTCTGAGGGTTCAGAGGAGTCACATGAGTAAAGTGTCTAATTACAAGGGCAAGCCACACATTTAAGCCAAGCTGTACACGGCAAAAACATGTTTTCTTTTTCCATAGATGTATATAAACAAATAACAATAGCCAGGTGTAATGAATAATCTGAAGTAAACTCACTTCTATATACTATGCCTGGGAGTGGCACAAAAGCATAATCTAAGAACAATTCTATGCTGATTTTGATTCTTTTCTATTATTGGGGTTGATCTCAAGATTCTTCCCTACATGTTAGTTCAGATTCTATCAT